>NC_138528.1:52016227-52455523 GCF_964234715.1 Podarcis melisellensis
CAAACCCGCTCGATTCAAGGCACCTGAGAGCTCACCTTCTGCGCAATCCTAAACCCGTTTACGTCCTATTAAAAAAAAAACACCACCCAGAGATTTCAACTGGTCCTAAAAAGCGGCGATCCTAAGTTTACACGTCGAACTTCTCATCTCCGACAAAACTTTCACCAAAGACTCAAACGGGCCAGAGGAATCAGCAATGTAATTCCAAGCGAGTGGAAACATAGTTCAGTCAAAACTGGTCATTTTTTTAAACTTCTTGTTAAATCTATTGCATTAAGTTGATCCATTTTGGCTGGATCGTGACCAATAGCGGAAAAGGAAACACTGTCCGACTTGAGCCTATTTCAGGACTCCGAAAAGGGTTGCTTCTAGTGTCTGTCTTTGTTACTCCCCCTCCAAAAGCTCTCTTTGTCCCCACTGACTCTATGAGTCAGAGATACTGAGAGGTGATGGAGGATAACTGGCTCAAGGTCACCGAGTGAGCTTCACGGAGGAGCGGGGATTTGAACCCAGAACTTCTTGATCAAAGTTCAGCACTGTCCACTACACTCCCGTCACGCTCCTTTCGATCTCCTTGTCTTTAGGACTCAATTTGTCCGTTCCAGTTGCTTTTTCCTAGCCAGGTTTACCTTCGGAGGACTCCCCCCACCCCCTTCACTCACTTTCTCGTTTCCAAATTCAGAGGACGTCGAAGGCACCTTCCATTTCTTCCCCGCCCTCCCCCAACGGGTTCGGAAGTCTGAGAGTGTTTTCTGACTAGAGGGAAAACCAGAGGGCCTGGGGTTACGTTAACAAGCAATCCATCACCGCAGCAGCAAAGAGAGGTCCCGATTTCTTCCAGCGCTTGCTGGCCTCCTATCCTCCCTCCCTTAGACTCGTTAAACCGGCTGGTTACCTAACAAAGTAGAAGTGGGGCCGGAATTCCCCTCTTCTCGTTCGCCCCGTCGGGCTCCCTTTGCAGATCCGCTGCTGAAAGGCAAAGCCTGTGGCAATCGTGTATCCAGTCTAAGCGTTCAGCAGTTTGAGGTTAGGGGAATTCTGACACTCTGGGCTGCTAAGCCGGTTAGTAATAAGGAAGGTAGGAAACCCAGCGTGAAAGGGCCTGTTTTTTAAAAACAAAACAGTTCTTTCTGCTATAGGTCTGGGAACACTCCAGACAGGGCATTTTGGAAGGCTAGGAATTGAATTCCCTTTTAAAGAAATGCACTCCGTGTGTGTGTGTGTGTGTGTGGTAACCTGTGTGTGCATGCCTGCTCAGAAATACATCCCATTAAGTTCAACAAGGCTGACTTCCAGGTAAATGGCGAAAAGTTTGCATCCCAAATGAGCTTTCTCCCGGCGCACCCCACCTTGACAAAATCTGGAGGGGGGGCAGCAGTCCTCACCCAAGGACCATTGCCTGTTGACCGTCTCTGTTGATTTCCAGGGAAATCAAAATACTGTACTACTGAATTAAATTATGAATCTGGACATTGGGAGGGGGGATACAGAGCCCAGAGACCACCCTCCGTCCCAGAAAGTCTCAAGAATTAATTTTATAGCAGGATGTCGCCTTCATTTTACTACATAGGGCAAATTTAGTGGTGAGCGGGTTTCCTCTGCGAGGGACTGCTCAGCTCCTCTAGAAACAGAAAAGGCAGCTGTCGAAACATCTTGCGGCAGAGGAGATCGGAAGGAGGCAAGCCACACCACAAGTCCCTGGTGCCACTAGGAGGGAGGGAAGAAATAACAGATTTCGGTTCCATCCTGCCTTTTAAAAAATTGTTTACACTGCCTTTCCTAAAAGCGAAGTGACTCCGAATTGAGCTGCGAAGCAAAGAAGCTCCAGGGAGGCGGTGCATGAGGAGAGAAAGAAAAAGAGAAGGCAGATTTACTGCTCGAGAAGGCCAAGGGCGGCCGAAGTCTCCCGAGAGGCTCGTCTGCTAGGCGATTTCTTCAAAGGCTGCTTCGCATTCCAGGCGCAGCCGCATTTCTACGGCCTGGGACTTCGAATGGAATCCTCGCCGGCGCGCCGAGGGAGAATCCGCGGCAGCCGCTCCGCTCCTAGAGGTGGAGCGCAAGCCATCCTGTCCTGGGTTTGCCAGCGCCAATAAGCGCCGGCTCACCGGCCCCGTAAGAAGTCACTGGCGTCAACTTTTCAGCGCCCCCCTTCCCCACCCAGAGAATTTCAAGATGATAAATCAGGAGGACGGGGGTAGAGGTGGAAGCGCCGCTTTAGAAAATATTCCCCGACACCTGCCGTGGATCTGTTTTAAATAACCATTTGCGCGCAGTTGGACTCCACTAACAGGCTCTGTTCCGCGGCTCCTATGGGGATTCCAGCCCCAACTGAGTCGAGTGAGCGCTGGTGCTGCCTGCCTCCTTAAACCCACAGGCTTCCAGATTTCCTAAATCGGCTTCCAATCGTACTTCTTCGGCTTAACAATTAATTAGCCGGTATAGTTATAAATCACCATGTGTGGGGAGACGGGTTCCCATTTCTAGATGCTACACTGCCGACGACGTGTTGTTACCACTGACGCCCATCTAACGATATTTTCTGGGGAGGAGAGCTTATTGAAACGGACCGGCCTGAACTTCCGCATTAATGAGCTTAGAAAAATAGCAATAAAAGTAATAGCCAGCTTCATAATAAATCACGATAACCTTCAAAACACACTGAGCAGCGGCGTCTTCGCTGCGATCTTCCTATTTAAAAAATAAGTAAAAAATGGGAGGGGGGCATAATAAAAACACAGCTACAGAGCACCCAACCCCCTTTAAATCGGAGTTATTCTTTCAAAGTGGAGCTCCTAAATTGTAACGTTTTGTGTGATGTGGCTTGAAGGACAAGGGCATTTAATAAGAGCCATCTGGATTTGTGGGGATAATTATTTACAAGGAGCCATTAAGCGAGGAATAGTTTCTGATTAGTAGGGAGAAGGTTAGCTTGGGGGTGGTGAGGTAGAAAGGAATGGGATTTCTGGGTACACGAACCACACTATATATATACATTTATCGAGAGTAAAAAGATGGATGGATGTTGGCTGAGACGGGATTACCACCTCGCTCCTTAAAGATTCTTAATCGCTGGAGCCGCGCCATTGCTTTTCGAGCTGAGTAAACCATTTATTTGCGGAGTGTCCAGGGTGGGGCGAGCGGGGAAGGAAGAAGGGCCCTGTGCGGTTTCTGCACATACAAAAGCTAAATACATCCACACACGGGCCGCTTCGGCCAGAGCACGGCCCAAGCCACCGGCATTCGTACAAGAACTGGAAAGCAAACAGCGGCCCATTTTCAGACGCCTGGCCTGAAAGGCAGCCTTTCTGGGAGAGATCCGCTCCTCTTCGCCATTAGGGCTTCTTCTGCCACCGCCGCGCAATTGCAGACACGGCTCCCGGTTAGCCACTTCTGCAACCGGATCTCTTAACGATTTGTCGGCCTGGGGAATGGCCTCGCACTGCAATAAAGCGCTAATGGCTTCTGAGTGTCGTTCTGGTTAACCAGCGCAGGCGAGACTTGCCAAACCCCAACTCGTGTATTTTCTTCGCCCGGCTTCGGGCTTCCTCAGGGTGGCTGTCGATTGCCTTGCGGATCTTAGGCAGACGAGGAGGAGATATGAAAGGAAACCTGCATCGGAGGGAACCTGCCTAGGCTTCAGCGTTGCAATGCACTTATACAGTACACATAGCCTTAAAAAACCCATTTGCTTGGCAGGGAAGTCCCGCCAAGTTCCTGGGAAGCCACTTCCACTGAAATCAGCAGGGTTTCCTAGCAGATCTGTTTAGATGGTGAAGAGAAAGGGACCACCGTCCAATAGTAAAGAAAAGATGTTGGGGTGCCCCGGGGAGTGGGGTTTGGCGACGCGCATTTCCTTCAAACTTTCTCCAGGCTTTTGCAAAATGGAGCCCTGCGGCCTACATGCCTTGTGCGGAAGAAACCCTTCCCTCGATTTCCACAGACTTTCCACGCAGCACGGAGAATACCCGCATTCCCGTCTTAGGGTAGGGCTGGTGGACTTAGGGCCTACTCTCCTGAGCTGACGAAGTTACTGCCAGGACGCTTTCCAACTAGGCCGCAATGGCACTTCCCCGTATTTTCCCCTTAAGTGCTTTTCCAGCCGGGCCCAGGTCTGCCCTGCTGTTGGTGGGGGAATCGAGGCCCAACTGAGGCCTGTGTTCGTGTGTGACAGAGACCAAGGGGATGTCCTTAAAATAAAATTAAAAATGGCGCGGAACCCGAAGGGTGTCTGCACTGGAAAACTTTCTAGGCTCCTAAAAAGGAAAATGCGTGAATTAGCTGCACATAGGGAGCTACATCTACCCTAGAGACCCTTTCCCCAAAGCAGCAGCGCCATGTTTTCTTTATTGAAGCTTGGGCTTCAGAAGATCATTCCCGAAATCAGCAGGGCCCGTCGAGGGTGTGAGGAGAGTTTGCCAAGGCCGTCCTCGCAGTTTCTTAGCGGGCCAACCCAGGCGGAAAGGGGAACGTTTGGCTCTGTTGCTCCCTGGAAACGAAAGGCAAGGGCTTCGCGTGTTATTCATCCCGCTAAGGTGGCTCCTAAGGTCTATTCGGCCAATGGAAATGGCGACGGAGCCTCCTCCTCTTCTTTGTGGCTCCCGAAGCAAATCCTGCGCTTCGAGCCCCGGGCCTGTTATGGCGCCTCTTGATTTTTGGCTTGCGCTGCTAGTTTTTATTTCATGTTGTGTTGGATGATTTCCCCGTTTCCCTTCCCCAAAGTCCATCCATTTGATTCTTTCTAAACCTGAGAACAATAACCTAACAAGATTTAGCAAAACAACAAAGCCCCACCATTCTTCTAGGCTGCCTTTGCTCAATGCCCTTCGCTTTGCAATGCAATGTCTGCCACCCTTGGCGCCCCGGACTCTTGACGTGCCAGGGTCGGTGGGATGGGAGGACGGCACGCTTCCATGGGAGAGAGGAGCCTAATGGGAGCCATTTGCCCAGAAAGCGCCCTCCATACATGCCAGTGTATAACTTCGCAGCCTTTGCAGCAGCGGCTTTTTGCTAGATTTAAAAGCCAGCTCACGAGATCATCACCCCCGCTTTGTCCACAGCCTCGCTAGAGACCCCTGTTTCAAACAGACCCATCTCACAGATCCCACAGATCCATTTTCCCTCTTCCACCACCAGAACTGAGCAAAACCTCTTCAGAGCAGCGCTGGGTCTGGCTGACAGCCCTATTGGGAAAGGAGTGAGTTAGATCGGTGCGGGGGATCGGAGACGGGAGGGGAGGCTGTAAAACGGGCAGCGCCGCAGCGGAACATACATGCTCAAGAGCAGAGTATGTTAGGATCAGGGTGTTCATGTCAAAATGTGAAGGGAGTGAGTTCCCATAAGCGGCCTCCACCCATCTACCCCCATAGATTGGAGGATAGGGAAGTTTTCAAGGATGCAGTCCTGGTCATTGACGTGTAGCCGGAATCTCTGACTTCAGTAGGCTCACTCCCAAGAGATAACTGTGCACAACGTGTAATTAATACAAAGACATTGCAATCCGAATCAAGTAAAATGCTTTAGATTCGAATTAAGGGCTTTCACTTTAGTGTGTGCAGCTCTTGTACGTAAAGTTGGAAGAAAATAATTATTTGCTTACTGACGTGTGTGTACTTTAGCAAATGGGAAGCGGAGTGACTTCAGATAAGCAATGGAACCGATATCCTGGAGCCTAGTTTTTATTTGGTTTTGGTTTACTAATGAGATTTGCGTGGATAAATGCTCTAAATGTGCCTCTCTTTTCTTAATACGATCCTCTTTACTTTCTTGCTTCAAAACTTCTGGCTGTAGATAATCCTCTCACACACTGGAACAGCAATTAAAATAAAAAGCGTATAGCCTAAGAGTATATACTTGTGTTAGAGGTGTGACGGGGGCGGGAGCGCGGCTCGCGAGTGATTTATGGCTGAAAGTAATCTGAATTACTATTTCTCAGTCTTGGGGCTGAGATAAATCATATTTCTGTATAAGGAAATGTATTGCCCTCTTGAAATATGGTTTGGGGAGGGACGGGGCGTTGGGGAGAGGGGTGGGGGTCTCTTTCGAGGCGTGCGAGAGAATGTGCCCTGGGATGTTTGCTCACCGGATTAAGAGAAAGAAAAACTGCTTTTCCTGGCACAGGAAAATCCTAAAGTGCCAGGCCTGGCAGATCATAACGACCTGTTTTATTTTAGAGCGAACAACCAAGGCAGTCTATAAAGCAGTATTGTTTGGGAGGAGTGCGCGCGCTGAGAACGTGGCTTTAGGGATTGATACAGAGAGCCGAGGGTTTTTTAAAAAATAGAACATAATCATAGAATTGTAAAGTTGGAAGGTACCCCGAGGGTCATCTAGTCCAACCTCCTGCAATGCAGGAATCTCAACTCGATTTCGGGCAATTAAAAAAATGTCCCAAAAACGAAGGCAGCCATAAGGGCCTTGCTGGAGAATAATCCCTAGACACGTTTAGCATCTTGACCCAAGGATGGTGAGCCAGCAGACCTGCTCTTTTGCCCCGCTCGTGTGAATGTCTTGCGAGGGGATTCCGTGTCCTTGCAACCTGCCCTGGCATTGTCAGGTCAGAAAATAAGAGAAAGTGGTGGGGCCAGATCTAGTGTGGATACTTGTGGCCCTCCCTCCAGAAGTTGTTGGGACTACAACTCCCGACATCTGTGAGCATTAGGTGCGCTGATCGTGGCTGATGGGAGTTTGAATCCAACGACCATCGCAGCAGCGATCCCAGATTCCCCACCTCGGGTCTAGCCTGGCCCGCTGCGGTGGGACCCAAAGAGTACACCCGCTCTCACGATGCACACCACAGGGTGCCCTAAACAGACACCAGGCGGTCCGGATCTGTTCTTTTGAGGAACAAGCCCACTACTCCCAGTGTCGTCTGAGCGAGCGATCCAAACCGTATGGCGAGGAAGGAGGAAACTTGACCCTCCTTCGCACCACCATAATCAGTAGCCAGCCGCAGGGGACAGCCCTTCCCGATCGCCACCTGGGAATCTGTCGGACGCCCATTGCCACTGACTTGGGGTCTTCTTTTGTCCTCTCAGATCAGGCAGAGTAGAGCAGCGATCCTTGTCGCTGCTCTGGTAAGCTCCTGGTGACTTCTGCATTTCATTTCCCTCTGATCTCACTGCATGCAAAACCGCTACGACCCTGTGTTTGGATACACCTGTAGCTCAGGCGACCGCATCGCATGCGTCTGATGAAGTGGACGCCAGAATGAATGTTTCTGGGTACCATCAGGCTCCTGCTTTTATTAAAAGAGGCAAACAAGTCTGCCCTTTTGGAAGTGGCGATCTTATAACGTTCACGGAAGATGTTGCAAACCATGCAAGGATTTTTGCTGTCACTCGCTCCTAGGAATAAGTACAAGGAGAAACGGACACCAGGCTTGTAACAGATCGCGCTGTCCAAAAATAAGGTCCAGGTGAGGAAGATACAGGTCTCTTCATCTGGTTCCTCGTGACTCCCAGAAGCCACCTATCTGGGGGGAGAAAAATGGTCGGGGGGCGGCGGCGGAGGGCTGCAATCGCATACCCACCAACCTGAGAATAAAGGGGACTTACTTCTGAGTAGATGTGCATGCGATTGCACTGCAAGCTGAATCTGTGTCTATCCTTCCACGATCTCAGTGATCCCCCTTTAATATTCTCTTTGTCTTGGACAAAACCACACTTTTAGAAGTTATTTGTTTGCTCTTCTCTAAAGTCTTTAAAAGTCAATCAGGAGGATGCAAATATTGTGACGCTCAAGTTCGAGGTTATCATCTACCCCACCACCACCATAAAAATTGGTGCGTGTGTGCGGGATCTGTGTACAGAGCACAGTCTACACAGAGAAATTTCCTGGAGCAAGCTATTCATTTTATGACGCTTCCCAGTGGGTTGGTTCAGAGTTTTAAAGGTTACTAACGACGAATTTCTGCAGAATGGTGCAGATAAAAGGCATTTCCGTCTTGCAGAGGGAGGAGGCGTTGCTCTGATAACTCTTAAAACTGTTCTTTAACCAAGATCGTTTGCCTCCATCATCTCTTATGGATGGAGAGGATATTTGAAATTGCATCGTGGTTTGTGAGCTCGCCACGACCAGATTGGCCTGCTTCTGCATTAATGATTTAGAAATAAGGGGCAGTTTAAAGAGGCTCAAAGCGAAAGGTGGATGAGGTCAATCCGGTGGTCTGTTGAGAGTGAGAAGAGGAATGCTAGAAAGCCTGTCCTGGGAAGAGAGTGAAAACGGAGCAGTCCACTTCACAAAATAAGCCGCGAACCCGTTGCCTTTAACTTAACGAAATTCAGCCAGGAAATCGGGGCTTGGCGATTTTACGGGAGGGAGCAAGAAAACCACGTAAAAGGAGGAACTGACTGCTTTGACCTTCCAGATGGAATTGGACCCCAATTCCCACTTGTCCCACACAGCACAGCCAATGGT
The DNA here is from genome assembly GCF_964234715.1 of Podarcis melisellensis. NCBI lineage: Eukaryota > Metazoa > Chordata > Lepidosauria > Squamata > Lacertidae > Podarcis > Podarcis melisellensis. The sequence continues at coordinate 52,024,643 of NC_138528.1, forward strand.
CAGGGATGATGGGAGCCGCAGCCCAATAACACCTAGAGAGAGACAAATTCCCCACCACAGGGCTATAGATTTCTTTCCTTTATTCTCTATCGACAAATCGAATGATGGTGCAACTGACTAGCAAAGGGTGACAGCTTGTAATAAATAGGCAGTTGAACTGGAGGAATGCATGTGCCAACCACCTCTCCTCGCTCGAGCTATCTTTTGCCACGATTTGCAGGTGCTGTCTGGATCGGTTCTCTTCGTGGCATGAGAGGCAGCTCTGTGTGCGGTGCTGGGAGATCCAATTGAATTAGATCTTTTCTCAGAACCCCGGTAAGGGGTTCAGAATCTGCAATTTATTCCTGCCTGCTGCTCATTTGGATCTGTCATTCAGGACCAACAATATGCTTAGGGTTGCTACTTCTGCTTCTTCTTTTTGTATCACTGTGCTCCTGTACATGAGAGAAAGAGAGTATTTTCCTGGCACTGAGACACAGTGTTGGAGCTGCTGTTGCTGCTCCCACAATGTTCTAGGAGCTTATGTGGGATTTCAAATGTGTTAAGTTTCATCAATCATCACCATGTAAAATAAACGTATTCTGGACTTCCACAGTCAGCCCATCTCTGAGTCTCTGAGAAGGATCAAAGCACCTGCTTTGCATGAAGAAGGTCCAATGCATCTCTAGGTAGGGTTTGGAGGAAACCCCTGCCTAGAATTCTGGAGAGCTGCTGCCAGTCTGTGCAGACAATACAGAGCTAAATGGAGCAATGATACGTCTCTGTGAAATGACTGGCCACAGACTTGGCTTGGGGAGCACATAGCAATTTCACCAGTGTAAACATGTCTCTTTTGCAAAATTGTCACTGTGAAGCTGGATACCACAGACCCGTAGAGCTCTAATTTTCATTTTGCTGATCTAAAGGGCTGCTACAGCGGTGTGAACTGACCTCTCCCTAATCTTGTAAAATGCAGGTCTGAGATGAGGAGTGTCTCTTTCAAATAGAATCACTTTCATCCCTGTCTGTACCCCGGGGAACTTGAAGTATCTGGATTTAAAGCTTTAGATACACCCTGGCCTTTAACATATTGGGCATATGCCCCACGGATTGCAGTGGAATAATGGAGAGGAGACTGCCAATCTCAAACACATTGCTGAGTGTTCATTGCATCACCAATGCCAGGGTGGGTGTGTTATCATCAGCACCACTTTTGGGAATGGTCACTGTAGTTCTTTTATAGCCAAGGTCATGTCTATTTAGACGTCAGACTCATTGAGCTGAAGAGATTTATTCCTAGGTAAATTGGCACAGGATTGCAGCTTTAATGTAGTTGCCCCAGACTGTATTATTGACATTTCATTTCCCTCTGACGTCACTGCTTACATATTCCTCACCACCTCTCATCTCTTTCTCTCCCCGCACCAGCCCCATCCTGCCAACAGGATAACAAATCATGTATCAGATGAAATGGACTCATTTACTTGCTAGGAAATTTGTTTTTGTCTGCTTCTTACTTGCTTGTTTTGCTGTTTATTTTGATGTGTCAAAAACTTGGTATCACTCACCTGTGGCCTTGAAGTGATCCAATCTTCTCCAGCACCCCCTTTTCCACTGAACTGTGCATTGGGTGTGAATAAGGCTGAGACCTTGGTGAAGTGACTGTATGCGCTTTAGATGTTGGTGCACGGAAGTTCTGTCTCTCTGTGTGTTAAATCTGTGACAGTTCATACACACATGCAAATCATCATGAGGCTGCAGCCGTCAGGCGATGAACATGTAGGGATGTCTTGAAAGAGCCCTTTGAACTGATTAGTGCATGATACAGGGATGGGAAACATGTGGTCCTCCAGAAGTGTTGAACTACAACTCCCATAGTCATTTATCATTGGCCACGATAGGTCCCAACAACAGTTGGAAGGCCATCTCTGCTGTACCAGAAAGCTGAAGAACAAATTATGTCATTCAAGCAAAGCAACTTGCAAGTAATTACTAACTTCTGTTTTTTTTTTTGCACGGGGGGGGGGCACTTCAGAGAGATTTCCCTCAATGTTTGGTTGATTTCTAGGTGAGAGCACAAAAGGAAGGTGTACAATGATGTACACCCAATGTTCTTGGCTCCTCAACCAGGAATGGGCAACCTGCGGCCTTCCAGATGTTATTGGACTCAGCTCCCATCAGACCTAGCCAGCACGGCCAATGTTCAGGGATGATGGGAGTTGTAATCCTAGCAACATCAGGGGGGGGCACAGGTTGCCCATTCCCGCTTCAGAACAAGGGTGGTGCAACGTTGAAGTTGGCCTGGAGATCTGGGGCCCAAGGTGAGGAAGGGGCAACAGTCCATCCTGAAGCAAGGTAGGGAAGAAAAATGTCCTGATAGTGGTGGGACATTCTGACCAGCTCTTGCAAAGGAGAGTTGTTGTCTTTTAAGTGGCACTGCACCCATCATAGCCATGTCCCTGATTTTTGGATCAAACTTATACAGTGTATTGAAGATGGCTACCCTCCACCCCCCGCCTCCAAATTATGGGAGTGAAGGAGCCATGGATATTGTTATTGGCATCCATCTATCTGTCTTGGGGGACAATGGAAGAGTCTGTGCCTTTGGGGGTAAAGCCAAACCACTGGAGAGTTACATGTATGCTTTTTCCATGAATATAGTGCCATCTAAAGAGGCAAAAGGGATGCGGGTGGCACTGTGGGTTAAACCACAGAGCCTAGGGCTTGCCGACCAGAAGGTCAGCGGTTTGAATCCCCATGACAGGGTGAGCTCCCATTGTTTGGTCCCTGCTGCTGCCAACCTAGCAGTTTGAAAACATGTCAAAGTGCAAGTAGATAAATAGGTACCATTTCGGCGGGAAGGTAAACGGCATTTCCATGCACTGCTCTGGTTCGCCAGAAGCGGCTTAGTCATGATGGCCGCAGGACCCGGAAGCTGTACGCCGGCTCCCTTGGCCAATAAAGCGAGATGACCGCCGCAACCCCAGAGTCATCCGCAACTGGACCCTTGACCTTTACCCAATGAGGCAAAAGGTGAACAAAAGCTGAAGATCATAAACAGAATAAGTCATAGGTGTGTGAGAAAGGAGAAACTTGACTTTAGGGATAAGAAAGACTTAAGGTCAAAAGAAGAGTCCCTGTAAAAATCCATTGGTTTTTATTTATTTTTTAAGTTAAAGTTTCACTGTCTCCTGTTGAAATAAATTTAGTTTGGGCTGGCTCTGCTCAGAGTGATCAAGTGAAGAATGGACGAGGTGAAGTGTGTGTGTGTGTGTGTGTGAGAGAGAGAGAGAGAGAGAGAGAGAGAGAGAGAAGCATGAAAAGAAAAAGAGAGGCTGAAATCCTAACCACATTTACCTAGGAGTAAGCTCCATTGAATACTGTGGGACTTACTTCTAACTATCCATGGTTAGTCTTGGACTATACGGTTTGATCGAGACTAGGGATGAGATGAGGACAATTAGGACGGCAGAATTTGGTCTGCACCAGTTCAGACAGCCGGTGGGAATACAGTGTGTGTGTGTTTGTGTGTGAGAGAGTTGCCCTCACCTGCAGGCCCTGCACATTGCGCTCCGTGTGTAGCTCAGGCCTCTGGTACCACTTAGCAGAAAAGCCCTCGGCAGGATTGGAACTCGCGGCAGCCTGCGGCTCCCCGCCGCTGGCTTTCATCTTACCCGCTCTCCTTCCTGGAGCGACTCCCATTGGCTACCGCGGTGCCTCTCGCTCGGAGCTAAGAGTTCTGACGCGGCTTGCGCCTTCGCCTTCCCTCTTGCACAACAGGGGTCGCCAGCGCGGTCATTCAAACGGCTCCAGCGCCCTCCCAGCGAGAGGGGAGGGGGAAGCGAAGGATCTGGCTTTAGAAGTTGGCGAGAGGCGCCTGGAGCTTGGAGCGAGTCCTTCCTCGCCTGGAGGCAGCATCGGAGCCCTTTCCGTCTGCAGCACATGCAGCGAGGCTGTGGGATTCTTCATGCGCTTGAAAGGTAGGGCTTTTCCCAGACCAGATGTGCCTGCATCTCTTTCACAGAGAGGGAGAAAGAAGCTTTGTTGCTGTTGATTTGGCCGCCTTAAGAGGAGGCTTGTTTGCAGCAATGATGTGTCAAAAGATCCAAACTGCCAGACCTCTCCCCCTTTCCTCTATGCATTCTTCTTCTTCTTCTTTCTGGGCAACTAGAAAAAGAAAGAGAGAAGATTTCCTTTCCTACTTGGCCTGTTTTTTCCCAGTTGCTTTGCTCTGAAATTAACTCTGTTTTCTCCATGGCTTTTCACACTGGCGCCCCCTAAAAGGCACTTTTTTTTGCCAAGGCCAAAACAACAAGAAGTGGGGAAGGAAGAAGCTGAAAAGTCTCTCCCCCCCCCCCCCGCCTCTGTTTTTGATAGCAAGCCACCCACTGCAAAGCAGATGAAACAGAGGAGGATCTGCCTGGGTGAAAAGTTTGGAGATGCTTCCCAAATGTGTCTGCTTGGATGAGACGCCTATCCTCAACAAGATGTATGGAGGCCAGACAGCACACATGAAGAGAGAGAGAGAGAGAGTGTGTGTGTGTGTTATCTGGGCCTGTAGGCTGTTTATTTTGCGCTTCCTTCGGGTGTGCGTTCAATGTGGTTGCATGACTAAACCGGCTGGAGTGATTCACTGGCTGCCTTTCTGGGTGACTACTCAAAACAAGTTGTGAATCAATAGAGATGTTTTGGCTCTGCTCCTCAACCTCCCAAGTTAATGCACTCAGGGCTTAAGGAGAGTTAATTTACAGACTTGCAGGCTCTCGAAGCCAGCAGATTTATTCCCCCCCTTTTCCCCGCACACAGCCATGATGTGTTTTCCCTTGCAGGACAGAGGGTAAGTTTTGGACTGCCAAAACCCTGATGTGAAGGTGCCAGTCACACTCTCGTCTTCCCCAGTCTCTGTCTAAGACATTTCACTATCTGGAATCCAAATGAAGCCCTTGCCTCCTGACAGGACCAAGGCTTGAAACAGTTTTGTGGCACCAATTTCTGCTGTCTTTCCTCTTAGTGAAGGTCACTTAACCCAGCTGCATGGCAGGTCTGGTCCTGCTGTGACTCTTCAGTATCCCCGTGCTTCTGACTCAATGGCCAGCCACATCATTAACATTAATGGGCTCAGCAGAAGAATATGAGAATTTAAGTCTGGGCAGGACTTTGGGGCATAGACCCAGGTCCTCACTCAGCAGAATGAGCCAGGGAGGTCTCCTGGTGAAGCAAGGCTGTTGGTTTACCATATTTTGAAGCAAGTGAAGTTAGTACCTAAAGATGGCTCCTCATATACGGATATTAAGTCCAGAGTCTAAAATGACCCAGATGCACTGCTAGATAGGAATGTTTATCAGTTTTTTGAAGTATTCTATCTATACTTCAGTCTTTTAACCAATTTAATAGTCATGGCTTTCCTAGGAATCATGGGAAATTCTGAGAAGACTTTCTTAGTGAATCTAGATCTAGACTCTTCTCTAGAATGACAGTTGCCCGAGTTTCTGAGAATGCTAGACGCCATTACAAAATGACAGTTGCCTGCATTTCTCGTGAAGAGGGACCTTTGGCTGAAGCAGTTTAAGTCTATGGTGTACTTATGTCCTGTATGGCAAAAGGGAGAAGAAAGTAAAGGAACAGGTCAATGCTTTCATGGTGAGTTGAAGACAGAATAAATAGTCTTAGTGTGGACTACTTTGTGCCTTCATTCAGTCTTCATCCTTTAGCGGCGATGTGTCTATGTATACAAACTTCAAACATATACAAGCACATAGTAGGCAAGATGGGAAAAACAGCTAAGATGTTTGGATGTCCAGACAGACCTGAAAATTTGAGATGCTATGCACGAGACACCTTTTGAAAGTCTCTCTGGGTATCCTTAAAAATTGAAACTAAGTTTCAGTTTAGTTTACTGGTCAACCATTTACAATAACAAACTCTGAATATGACATGACACAAAATACAGTATAAAGCAGCACTAAACCTAGTACAGCTTGGCCATGAACATCTGAACTTCCATGAAATTCTTCCTAAGATTCAGGTCACTCTAAGGCCCCATTTGCACTACACATTTAAAGCAGTATCTTACCCAGTTCCCAAGTTCATTTTCGGGGAAGCCACGACTGTTTCAAGTGGTATGAAACAGCTTTAAATGTAGAGTGCAGACAAGACCTAAGATATATTGTCAGTGTGCAAGGTGGGAAATGTAATGAAATAGTTCATCCTGATACTAGATCCTAATATAAGTACCTGAACTGTATAGTTTTGGATGGAAAAGCACAGGCTGTAGAACTGCTAGATGATAATTCTTAGAAACTAAACAGTGTGATTTTTATGCTATTAATTCACTTATTGTCTGTAAAGGTACCCCTGACCGTTAGGTCCAGTCACGGATGACTCTGGGGTTGCGGCGCTCATCTTGCTTTACTGGCCGAGGGAGCTGGTGTTTGTCCGCAGACAGCTTCCGGGTCATGTGCCAGCAGGACTAAGCCACTTCTGGAGAACCAGAGCAGCGCGCAGAAACGCCATTTACCTTCCCGCTGGAGCAGTGCCTATTTATCTACTTGCACTTGACGTGCTTTCGAACTGCTAGGTGGACAGGAGCAGGGACCAAGCAACAGGAGCTCACTCCGTCGCGGGGATTCGAACTGCCGACCTTCTGATCGGCAAGTCCTAGGCTGTTTGGTTTAAACCACAGTGCCACCTGCATCTGTAAGAGTTGTTTATTTGCATGAGCTACCCATGTAGGCTTTGAATATAAGAACAATTTTAAAATAATAGACTGGAGAAGGATGTTAGATAACAGACTATATGGTATCTGGTGAAATTTTCTGGCTTCACTGTTAGATGATGAGAAAGAAAGAAAATTTTTAATTAGAGCTCTTCAAACTTTTTTTTTTAAAAAAAACCCTCTAAAGGCTTTTCCCAATTTAATTTTGCCATTATCCATTCACAAACGAGTAATAGAGTATAGCTGCCAGATACAGGATACAAAATATACACATACACCCTCATCTCAACAAATGGTAGTTGGTGTTTATTCATAAATAAGTCCCACTGTCTAGCTGGGCTTCTTATTCCCCAGCAAGTGTCCATAAGATTATTATACGTCCCTTACTTGGAATCCAGAGTTGATAGAAACAAAGCACATTTAGCATACTTCCCTACATTTCCATAATAAGGTTTAGTTATTATCTCAGAATTTAGTTTATTGATGCATTGTTTATTGTTGACAGCCACATGAAACCTGAAATTTGGTACATGTCTGAAGTGAATGGCAGCAGGGAGAGCATACTGGCTTCTTGCATTACGTTTTGCATCCGTACTATATGCTGCATTCTTCAGGTGTCCTGCCGATTGGCAATCATAATTTGCAGAGATGATCTCTGCAAAACCGAGAACATCCACTATCTCCTATGTTTCTTTTAATGAGCTAACCCTCAAAGGAAGGTGTTTGGGTCCATCCCACAGCACTGTCTTAACATCCAGATTATGAAGCAGCTAAATCAGAGTGCTTGGCGTTAAGATGTTTTATAATCCCTTAGTGTTTACAGTACATAATCTTATACATGTCTGCTCTGTCCACTGAATTCAGTGGGGTTTACATCCTGATAGGTGATTATAGGATTCCAGCCTTTCAGTGGTTTAAATCTAAGTGCTCCATCTTAACTGTTTGGTGGATCAGAATGATCAATTAAGAAAACATAATTCAGATTGCACCACACTGTTAAATTTCCTTGATTTGTAATTCAGTGCCAGGTAAAGGGACCCCTGACCATTTGATCCAGTCGTGGATGACTCTGGGGTTGCGGCGCTCATCTCGCTTTATTGGCCAAGGGAGCAGGCGTACAGCTTTTGGGTCATGTGGCCAGCATGACTAAGCCACTTCTGGCGAACCAGAGTAGCACACAGAAACACCATTTACCTTCCCGCCGGAGTGGTACCTATTTATCTACTTGCACTTCGTACTTTTGAACTGCTAGGTTGGCAGGAGTCTCCTGTCTCATAGTTGATGAAAGGAGGAAGATAATAATGGAAGCCCTATTCAGAACCATAATTTTGGGTCTCATAGTGAGAAGCCTCTGTATTTCTCCACAAATGTGGAGCTGGATTTTGAACATTGTCCAAACTCTTTCCCATCTGTAAAGTGGGGGATTTGTTTCTTTGTTTGTTTAAAGCTGTAGCACAGCATTGTTGTGAAGGGAAACTAAAAAATAATTGTGAGCCCTTTGCAAAAGCAATGCACAGCTTTTATATTGTGCTTTGTAGTGTTCAGGCACTTCCCAAACATTATCTTAGAAATCCATACAACAACCCTGCAAGGTAGGTTGATATTATTATCCCCATGTTACAGATCAGAAATACTGAGAGAATAGGGGCTTGCTTACAGCCTTTTAATGAGCTGTTGACTGAGCTGCTTACATTATTAAATGGAAGCTGGTAGTGGTGGTAATAGGTTGGGTAGGGAAGCTGATCAATACACTTCTAGCATTTTAATATGCTGCCAGGTAGAAGGTTTCTTGAAGACTGAAGACCTGGCCGCCCCACCATACTTTCTCTATGTCTATTTTCATTCACACTCATTTAAATACCTGGCATATCAAAACAATGTGCCATATTGGTTGGATATGGTAGGATATGGTGTCCTACCTAATTTATGGAGTTTGAATTAAAGGGTCTTCCAGTCCTCTCTAGCTCCACATAGTCTGGATGATTACAGGAAGAGGTTTATTTATTCAGAAGGTTTATAATCTATTTTTTTAGAACAATGCTCCAGAATTCAGAGACATTTGCACCAGTTTTTTCCATTCAAGAACACCTGTCCATCCTTCTCAAATTCCACTAGTATCCTGGGCTTTTTTCTTGATCGCGTGGGTGGTCAACCTTTGGCATGGATGTCACAAGAGGCAAAGGCCTCAGAGCACAAGGGTTTGTGGCATACCTGGGCAGGAGCAGGAGGGTCTGTGGTGGGCCTGTCTCTGGTGAGGATCTTTGCCATCCTGCAGTGCACCCTGGGCCTAACAAATTTGAAGGCAAACTACTCAAAGGCATGGGGACTGTAATAGGCCCTGTAGCACGCACAAGAGAAGCAGCCTCTGAATATTTTGGCAAGTTCGCCATGAATGGGTCCAACAAAGTGGGCTGCTATTAATTTTTCAGCATTACATATTTACAAATGGATTTTTTTCTGGAAGCAAATAACATGGAAAGGAATCCTAAACTTGTGCTATATCCTGCTGTATTTCCAGAAGTGTGTGAAAACTCAAAAAGATTGTGGAAATTAACACTTGGGGAAATGTTGAGAAAACAGAATAAACTGCCATGTGAACGAGGCCTTAGTTACAGACAGGACGTTACTTTAATGGAGAAGAAGATTTTTGTGGCATAGACTTTCCTGTACTAGAGCCCAGTATTGGGTGCATTTTGTTATCAGTGTGTAAGTTCACACACATACACGAGAAAAAAATATTTCTTTTCTTTTCAAACCTAGTGATCTCATACCTCTCCCAAGTGAGGATAACACTTAATGAATCTTACAAAAGGAGCTCCAGTCCACAAAAGCTTATGCCCAGTAGTGACACACGGAGGTGGGGGCGGGGGAGAACTGCAATGCTGCTGCTCACTTGAATGGGTCCAGGGTGGCAGCAGGGCTGGGGACATGCAGAGACACTGGTGGGAGTGCCTAATTGGTGGTGGTGCCATTGCCACCTGCACAGCTCTAACCTTGCCCCAGCCAGGTAAGCAGTGGTGATGTCAGTGTCATGAGGGTGGCCCAGTGACCCTGCCCCACCATGCCGTTATTGCCACACACAAATATATTAGTCTCCAAGGTATTGTCTTGTTCGTAAGCTGTCCAAGATACTGATGTGTGGCTATATGTGTTTAATAAATAAATAAAAGCTGGACACATATCTCCAAGTAAACATGCCTAGGATTGGGCTGTAAGGCTGCATTTCTATGCAGACTTACCTGGGAGTAAGCACCTTCCAGTTCAGTAGGACTTACCTCCATAGGTAGAGTCACACTGCATCACAGCTGCTCTGCAGGACTCTTCATCTCTGTTTATAATTTCAAAAATGTATTGCAATAGGAAAAAAATAAATCTTTATATTTGCATATACAGTATTTAACAGGCAAATGAATGGATGCTTTTTGTTGTTGTTCATCTAAGAGAAAAGGCACTGATCAACACCTGTTGGGACTCAGTTACCGAAAACCTAACCATGTCTTTCCAAATGTCTCACGGAATGGAATGGTGTGATTTTTCTACACCATGCACAAACTATAAGGCCCCCTGCTTTACCTATTTAGTCCCCCCTGAACTAAATAGACCGAAACACTGTAACTTTTCTTTGTCAGGGCTGGAACATCTCTGCTATGTGGAAAGGTGATGATGTTTGGGGCTATTTTGTTTAGTGGGGAAAGGTGAGTAAGTGGAGGGGACATGATAGACCAGCTATATAACACTAGGGTGTGGAGAAAGCAGATAGAGATAAGCTTTCCTCCATGCCTTATAATATTAGAACCCAGGGTTATAGAGAAGCGGAAGTTTGGGAGATTCAAGACACAGCAAAGGGAGGACTTCTTCACACTGCACATGGGTACTAGCTATGGCATTTGCTACCAGAAGATGCAGCAATGGCCACCAACTTGAATGACTTTAAAAGGGTGTTCAACAAATTCAGGGCGGATAGTGCTATCCATGACTACTAGCCAGGATGCTCTGGCTTGTAGTCTAGAATCAGAGGGTAGCATGCCTCTGAATGCCACTCGCTTGGGAACAATGGAGGGAAAGGGCTTTTGCCCTCTAGTCCCACTTGCGGGTCCCCCATAAGTGTCTGGCCACTGTGGGAAACAGGATGCTATGCTAGGTGGGCCTCTGGTCTTATCCAGCAGGGCCCTTCTGATGTTCTCATAATCTGATGTGATAGGTTCGTATGAGAAAATAACCGGCACCCCAAAGAAAAAACTTGCCTATTTGCACTTCCAAAGATCTGGCATGAGTTTGACTTAATTGCAAGCAAAGCTGAGGATCGGGCAAGCAAGAGGGATTATTTTTGTTGGTTTAGCAAATGAAGACAGAAACAAAACGGACCACTTCTCCTTTCAAACATTCCTCCAGCTCTGAATTCTGGGGACGGTATGAGAATCAGCCTCTGCCAGTGTTGGCAAGCTCCCCCTCCGCTGATTTCCTGCTGTGAATTCGAGTATCTTTCATCTATTGGAATCTAAAATGTTTATCTCTTCTTCGTCTTCCTTAATTTCATTCTTTCCAGACCCCTGGAGATAGGCATATCTCAAAACAGTTGGGAAAACGGAAATGGGCAGGGAGGGGGCTTGACATGTGCCTTTAAAAAACTTCAAAGCAATTCCATCCCGTTCCATGCATCCCAAATCCCCCTCCTTGCATATGCACATGTTTATTATTTCTCAGCACCCCAGTCCTCCACGCATTCCCTTGGAAACAAGGGGTGCTTTGCACAATACGCTGTTTGTGCACACAAGAAAACACAATGGTCCCTCTGAGCTCCTATTGTGAAACAAGATGTCGGAGCCAGGCTTGAGTGCGCAGAGCTGCACAGTGGAATGTGGCCACTTTGCCTCAAGAGAAGGTAATGGGGAGAGTCTGGCACTGGGCTTCATGGAATCCTGCTCTTTCTATTGATGCTGTAATAACACCATCACTCGCATAGCAGTTGCTATTAAATATAGTGGCTCTTGTTTGTGCATATATTATTGAAGAGTTTTCAGCATTGCAGTATAGAATATGTTTACTGTTTTAATTTCTGTGAATAATACTTCTCCACTGGCTCTGATGCATTCTCATGATGCCACACTGTCTTCCACATCCATTCATGTAAATTTTCTCACACTTTAGTTTTATTCAGTACTGTATTCCTGGTGGTTTTACTTTTCACTGAAACGTGCCCAAGGGAGGCATCATAAACACTCATTTATGTCTTGTAATGGATTTTATGCATGTGGACCATGTACTATTAGAATTAGAGTCTATTTATTCCTGCATTGCAGGGGGTTGGACTAGATGACCCTTGAGGTCCTTCTGACTCGACAAACGTGATTCTATTTGGGTTATCTGTCGCTTAACTGTAAGCACTTGGCCATGCCTATACAGGACGTAAATTAGTTTTGCTATCATTTCCTTCCTCCCATACTTTGCTTTCCAACTAATCCTTGGCACTTAGAACCATTTCATGAACAATGTTTGATGAATGCCCATGCCCTTCTACAGTGGTACCTCGGGTTACATACGCTTCAGGTTACAGACGCTTCAGGTTACAGACTCTGCTAACCCAGAAATAGTACCTCGGGTTAAGAACTTTGCTTCAGGATGAGAACAGAAATCACGTGGTGGTGGTGTGGCAGCAGCGGGAGGCCCTATTGGCAAAAGTGGTACCTCAGGTTAAGAACTTAATTTGTTCTGGAGGTCTGTTCTTAACCTGAAACTGTTCTTAACCTGAGGTACCACTGTACTCTCTCCTGCAATGTGGGTGGATTGTGGGGAGATTGCGGCTTTGCGTGCCACATGTCCTGGTTGTGCCTTTGCCATGTCCCCAGCCTCATGCAGGCCTGTCAGCGGAATTTGGATATTGCCTAACTTTCTAAGATGGTAAGAAATGATGGGGAACCATTTGAAGATAGAGGGCCAAAATACTGTGGCAGGTGTGACAGAAATGGATGTTATTTGACGTAGACACACACCACTCTCTATCCAGGCAAGCAGATGGTTTTGTCACAGGTCAGGGCACATTCCACCCAGGTAAAATCAGTAGAGGGGGGCACAGAGCAGGCCCACTGAGTGGGATAACCTGGGTGTGTGAGGCCTGGGCAGAGCCTGGAGGGTTGGAGAGAGAGGCCTGAATTTGGCCTGTGAGCCCAAGGTTGCCCACCTCTGCCATAAGACCTGCCTCACGGTGCAGTTAGTTTTTCACCTCCTCCTCTTTCTAGATATTGCAGTGTGGGTTTAGCTAGTTGCCTTCTAGGGCCTAGTGGGATTCTACCACCCCGTTTGTCTCATACTGGTTATGGAAAGAAAGTGTTTGTTCCACCTATTCTGCTCTACAATATTGGACGGGGCTCTTTGTGCCTTGCCTTTGGTTGTATTTTAATCAAATGTCATTTAAATAGACATCTATGTACCACTTATCTGTACATATCCCACACTCTCAATGCTGTTCATAAGAAAGGAAACAACACAAATTCAAGAAGATGGATAGGAGAAGAGAGCAATAAATATTATATAAACTTAACTATTGTTTCCCTAAATGGCACACAGAATGTTTGGGGTGGGGGTTTTATTTGTTAAACATACTTCTCAAAATGCAATTAAGAAAAGCAAACCACCCCGATGCATAGCATCTCCCTATAAAAGACAATTCAAAACAGATTCATCATGAAATCTCTGATTCAAAATACATTGTACCACAACAAACAAGACGTAAAGAATTCTGTACTAACAAAAAGAATACGATACCTTTTGACCTGAGAGGTTGTTGTAGCAGAATCAGCATTTTTTAAAGACCTGGAACGGGAGTTGGTAAGGCTCCTTCTGTCCTAGATGGTAAATGGCCAAAGCTCTTTCCTCTTGCATGGTGGCTACAGCTTGCAGGATCAGTGCATAATAATGGGTAGCCAGATTAAGGCCGTGCACACATTAGCTGGTTAAAATGCATCAAGGTTCTTTTTGATGAGTCCCACTGATGACAACAAAAAGGTGTGTCTTTAAGGGTGAAGGGTTTCTCCACTAGATGTGCCTCCCAGGGAATCAGGAGGACTGGAATTCATTTGGGGTTTACCTGCAGTGGCGGGCTTTGAACTCTCAAATTTCAGTGGTACCCTATGTGATGCTCTGTTCTACAGCATTGCTTTGGGGGCCCCTGCAGTGTGGCACCCAGTGTGACCACACATACTGCACCACCCTAAAACCGCCTCTGTTGCTTGTCTCATCTGCTGGAGGATAGTAGGCAAGATGACTTGACCAGACCTCACTTGGTATACCGTTGACATGTGAAGAGCAAAGAATAGAACTGTGGACTCAACTAAACAGTTGTAAAGAAAACTTTTTTTAGTGTGTCGTAAAGTGCAATATGCAAATGTGACACTAGATGGCAATGGTGAGCTATGGTAAATTCAATATATTTTTCAAAACGTTTTTAAAAAAAGCATTTTCACAGCATTTTTTTATATGTGTGTAGATTCCACCTGTGTCTGAGCCTGAGTTGGGTCACTTTCTTAAGAGGATAAAGATGGTGGAAACAGATTCTCTACCATCTTGTTCATGAGACTTTGAGTGGAATGCAATGTCACACTAAGGCAGTTGTTCCATCAGTACAAGCATTTCTGCTTGGCCCATTGGAAGGTCCTATGCTCTCCTCTCACCATGTCCCATTCTGGGGGTTCTCCCAACCTTCCAGAGTACATGGTGGGAAGCACGGGGGCATGGAGGGGGCGGAGATGGGGGAGCCCTGCTGCACTAGTGGGTCTCCTCACTCTGGTTTCCACCAGTGTTCTGGGTTAATTGAATCCAGCCCTTAAAGTTAAGTTTGAAATCCTTGCAGCTCCTTTAATATTAACAAAGTGGTGTGGGCCTTGTTTGATCCAAGAATTTATATCTTGTCTCTATGCTCCTGCATCAACACACAATGCTTGTTTTCAAGCTTCCAGAAAAAATGGACTTCGGTTTATCATTGGGAAATACATGCTGTTCTGCTCATCAGAGGAAAAGCCGTAATGAACTCTGGCGTTATTTCTCAGTGCCAAAATGAAACATTCCACGCATTCAGAGTCTGATATATGTTCCTAATTTGAAAATATTGGATTGCTATAGATAGTACAAAGCTCACTTTCTTTCTGTGTCCATCCATGTGAATATTAAATTGTTTTTAAAAGAGAAAACAAAGTGGAAAAAACCTGGCAGAACTATCCAGAAACAGGGTGTTTTTCTCCCACCCCATAATTTTTACAAACTTTCACAGGCCAGCATTATAACTTGAATCTAATTTTGTTTTCTTGAATTCATTTCATTCTGTTATGTTATTAGGAGGTATCAATAAGGATTGAAAGTTTTTTCAACATCTTTAAAACTATTCTCTTGAGAATATTGGAGGTTCATACTTCTGTTCAATACTTCTGTTTGCAATAATCTGTTTACTTGCACATGTTCAGGTAAAGCAGCAAGGGAACAGTCTACAACTGTTCTGGGTTATAATAAAGAAAATAACTGCACTGATTACTTTTAGAATCCACTGCTTTCTGAAATCTCTAGCTAAGAGTATGTAAGCCTTTTGACCTAGCTGTGCCCTTGACTACAGTAAGGAGAACGTTTTACTACAGGAATGAGAAATCTGTGGCCCTCCAGATGTTGCTGGACTCCAACTCTCATCATCCCCAGCCAGCAGGGCCAATGGTCAGAGACGATAGGAACTGTAGTCTAACATCTGGAGGATCACAAATTTCCCATCCTGACCTTGCTGAAATGCAAGGACCTGTTTTCCTAGTTGATCAGGTAGCATCCATTGTAAGTGACCAAGTCTGTTGCATTTAATCCCCCCAATATCAGTAGTTGTCATGATCGGGCTGGATACTGAGGAGTAGTGGGAGGCATCAGCTGGGTAACCCACAAGGGAGAAGGCTCAGAGCCTGGGAATTTGTGGTGGGATGACAATAAGTGGTCAGAGGGAGAAGAGGGGGCCGACTGGGAGGAGGACCTACTGGGAAGGGTTGTTGTGACTAATAGGACTGATCTGTTTTGTTTCTTTGAATAAAGAGTTAACTTCACTGACATTGGGTGCTTTATTGTTTTATTGCTGACCTATGCCTGACTTCCATAGGGACGCAGGTGGTGCTGTGGTCTAAACCACAGAGCCTAGAGCTTGCCAATCAGAAGGTCGGCGGTTCAAATCCCCATGACGAGGTGAGCTCCCGTTGCTCAGTCCCTGCTCCTGCCAACCTAGCAGTTCGAAAGCACGTCAAGTGCAAGTAGATAAATAGGTACCGCTCTGGCAGGAAGGTAAATGGTGTTTCCGTGCGCTGCTCTGGTTCACCCGAAGCGGCTTAGTCATTCTGGCCACATGACCTGGAAGCTGTACGCCAGCTCCCTTGGCCAGTAAAGCAAGATGAGTGCCGCAACCCCAGAGTCGTCTGTGACTGGACCTAACAATCAGGGGTCCCTTTACCTTTTATGCCTGACTTCAGCTCCTGACAGTAGTTAGTGGTCAGCTGCTCATGACACAGCTGAGGTAGCAAGGAAGAGCACTGGCATTGCTGCCCTAGGTTCCTTCGGAAGGAAGGGCTATAAATTAAATAAATAAATAAATAAATAAATAAATAAATAAATAAATAAGTGGATGATCTTTTTTCCAGTCCAGAATGTGAGAATGCAACTGCTGGGAGCTCAGAAGGGATTTCTTAATCAGAAACACAAGAAAATGGGAGTAGTAAATCTTTTCTCCAAAGTTCTGTCTGGACTTCAATGAAGATCGCTTTGTGCTGTTGCTCCTATAGGAATTGTGTTGGGAAAGGCCTGACCCTTATAATGTGTGTAAATGATGGCACATGTATTTCTCAGCCCATATAGATGCACCAGGAAGCTGATACACATCATTTTCCTGATGTATAAGTTAGTGATTGATTTTGAAACCTGGAGATGCTGGGACGCATGTCGTCTTGAAAGTTATGACTGAAAAAGTATGTTACCCTTAATTCCAGATATATGCATTTGAGCTATAGTGCACCATTGGCAAGGGAAATGCTCCTTGCACATGCTCTATTATTATATTCCACGTGCTTTCCAGAACTGAGCTCTGGTATTAAAAACAGGTTCTAGGGCTTAACCCTGGCAAAATCTGCCACTCTCACAGTAATCACTTACTTCTCCAATATGAGGACTCCCTCTCTGAAGCAGCTTCTTGAGTATTCAAAACACCAGCGGAGAGAGAGTTGGGTTGGGTAGCTGTAAATTCATAGGGCCATCAAGTTAAGAGGACTGTGATCAGCACAGTTCTGAGCAAGTATACTTGGAAGTAAATCACACTATGTTGAACTGAACTCATCTGAAGTGTATGTGCATTGGATTGCAGCTGAAATCCAGCTGTGAAACTGGACCATGCACGCACACAAGTAATCCAGGTTGATGGCATGTCACAAGGAGAACAAGTGAGCTATGGTACTTTTGGAGGAAATAGCTTGAGACCATTTGTGTGAATGACCCAAGTGATATGCTGCAAAGCAAAGCAATATCCTCTCTACCAACAGAATTGTAGAATTGGAAGAATCCCCAAGTCCAACCCCCTCCAATGCAGGTATCTCAGCTAGAACATACCTGTACATGACAGATGACCGTCCAACCTCTGCTTAAAAACCTCAAAGGAAGGAGAGTTCATTGCCTCTCTTGGGAGTCTGTTCCACTGTTGAGCAGCTCTTAGTTATTCCTGATGTTTAGTCAGAATCTCCTTTCTTTGAAATTGAATCCATTGGTTCAGGTCCTAGCTTTTGGAGCAGGAGAAAACAAACTTGCTCCATCCAGAGCTTGCTCCATCCGCAGAGTGGCTGGGGAAACCCAGCCAGATGGGCGGGGTATAAATAATAATAATTGATAAGAATAAGAATACATGTGACAGCCCTTTGGGTGTTTGAGGAGACATGGGGAAAGTTATTTATGCAGTACAGAATCATGTCTTCTGTATGAACAAAACTCATCCCTAAACGATATCATGAGAAAGGTTAATTGTGTGCATCGGCATGTCACAGGACTGATTGTCCCTTTTTGAGGCTGTTCTGGGCAATCAGTGATCTGATATGGATCTCTGGATCTGATGGGAGCAAAGGATATGAACAACAGAAAAGAACATGCCAAATTGAGTAAAAGTGCACATGGAATTGGAGACCTAAATCAGGGTTGCCATATTTCAAAAAGTGAAAACCAGGACACCCCAAAGTTGTTGGGCTTTTTCTTTTTTCTTTTTAACAAAAAAAACACACACCTTATTTTGACTCTGAATGTAACAACAATCCAGGTACATTGGGATTCATTGGCACTTGTTACCAGACTCAGGCCTGCCTTTCCTAGTCTCATATGTGTTCAGTTCAGTGCCAGTCATCATTAATCAGTATAGGTATAACAATCTTCCATCCTTAGTAATTCTAAATAAATTGTTATCTTTTTGTTTAAAAAGACAAAGCCTCTTTCTTTTTTCTTACCCATGCCTTTTTGTAAATTGGATTTTCAATACCAAGGAAATATTTATCGATGCACATCAATTGAAATCACAGTCGGAATAATATTCTCTTAGAAGTCTTGGGACTATATAGCATAATGACAAAATGCTTAAAATTATAAGATTCATGACAAATTCCGAAAATGCTCATTTGACTTTTATTTATACATGTTTTCTATTAATCCCTGGGAGAGAGAAAAATCTTCCTCTCTTTTTGACAGTGAGCAAGGCTGGTGTTGGAGATGCTCTGATACAGTCAGTCTTGGTGGAAGCTGTGTGAACGTCTGGATTTGTGAGTTGCTTCCAGTGTGAAGGGGACCACTCAGATCGCCTGACTCCAAGAGGCTGCTTGGTCTTTCTGTGTGGTTAATCTTGAGAGAGCAAACTGAATCGATTGGTTCTAAGAAATTTCTCAATGAGTTGTTATTATCACAGTACAATTCTGAATTTGGGGGGGGGGGGGGACTTGTTTCTCGGATCTGGTCCGCAGCTCATTTGAGAAGCTCCTGCTGGTTTTCAGCTCCCTACGCCGCACCCAGCCATTCGAGCCTAAATTTGGGGTTGGGGACTGGGGGAAATAAATGGGAGAGAGGTCTTCAAAGAGAGAGCTCCTCTCTCCGATCGAAGAAATAAGAGGTGCGACACTGCAGCGGCCATTTAGGGTTGTGATTGATGGAACACTTTCAGGTGCTCTGCCGTTCAGATCAGAAGCCGGAGCAGCGCTAATGAGTCCCCCCTATTGGCAGCTGCTGTTTCAACGAAAAGCCAGTGCAGTAAGTCATGCTGGAAAGACAGAAGGAGGTGGGGCGGGGGGGGATGGGGGGAAGGGTGATGGGGGGGGGAAGGAGGAGGGAGCTGACAGAGGCCGAGAGTTTATTAAACTTCAATTTAACTGCTGTTGAAATATGCTCCTCTAAGTCAGGGCAGCAAAGGTTAATGGAATCCTGTTTGTAGATGTTTTATGGCGCTCTTCTGGGATAAATATAAAAGACTGGTGCATTTTGAGTAATTTAAATAAATATTTGTTTAAACCGAATAAGGGGCACTGGGAGCCATCAAGCATTTCCCCCTTCCCCGACTTACTTACAATTATAATGCTGTGTCTAATTACGCAGCTAACCTTAAAAATAAAATGCAGCAATAGATCCTGATCACAGATTTCCCAGTGAAACCTAGTTGTTGTGATGTTAGTGATTTCTGGGTAACAAAGGCCCTGGCTCGTGAGCACTTAAGTCTCTGCAGTCTTTAAGACTCAACTATTACCTCACGAGTTCAAGAGTGCTCCCATCACAAATGCAGAGGTGCCTCTTTATTATCTGTGTTTCAGTTGGTAGATTTTTCTTTTATTGATTAAATCAAAAAATCAAGAACATGATCCAGCTGAAGTTAAAACGCTTCTAAGTCATAAAGATTTCATTGGGAAAGACACAAATATGTGTGCAAATTTCCTGTTGCAATAAGCAAGATGTTTAGGCTGCAACTCTACACTGCAATCCTGAGAGTCAGGCCCATTCAATTTAGTGGAGCCTGCTTGTAGGTAGACATGCATAGGATTGTACTGTAAAGCACTTAACTTTCTCTGGATCCTATATTCATTTTCCTTTCTTTTTAGTACATTTCTACCATGCCTTTCAGGGCACATTGCCTTCATAAGGCAGCTCAAGGGTGGTTGGGATTAAAACATAAACAGGGATTTTTTTCAGACTGAACTCACTCAGTTTTGGCTCCTCTCATGTGGGTGCCATTTCGATTCTAAGAGAATGATGCGTTGCGGCACCTCTTTTTCTAGGAAAAAGCACTACGTATAAACCACCAAAACACAACAATCTCATAAAAATGTCAAAATTAAAAACCTAATATAAAATACAATTCAAAATTAAAAGCCTACGGCAGATACAGTATTTATTTAAAATAATCCAGAAAACATTTTGTTAAACTATTATTTTTAATGCATTGCTTTAATGGAGATATGAATATAGAAGCGCAATCCAAAGAAATTTAGACATTCCTAAGGTTACAATTCTAGGCATATTTACTGGAAAATAAAGTATCTGAAGTAGCGAAGAAGTGTGCATGCACACAAAAGCTTATACCAGGAACAAACGTAGTTGGTCTCTAAGGTGCTACTGGGAAATTTTTTAATATATTTCTACTGGAAAATAAGTCCAATTGAATACAGTGGGACTTGCTTTAAAGTAAACATGGTTAGAATCAGGCTTGGCAGTCCAAGTAGATAGCCTAAGAAATGTGCAATCCAGTCATAGGTGAGTTTACTCGGAAGTAAGCTTCACTGAGTTTAGTGGGATTTATTTCTGTGTAAATGTTTTTAGGATTACAACCTATGATTGTAATTCTACATACATTCTTATCTGGGATAAAGTCCCATCAGACTGAATGGGATTTACTTCTGATAGACTTGCATTGATTCTAATAGACATGCCTCTTTGGTTTGCCTGAGTTTCTAATGATTGTGCTCCCTCTGACTTATAAAAGCATCCCGAGCCATTAAGCAAGTACCCTTCTTCCTGAGGAAGTAGTTTGGAACATGGGTACTCCTAGGATGTAGGAATCAGCATCAAACAGAATGGGAGTGGAGAACTAAATTGTCTTTATACAAAGTGCAGTGTTTCACAATAGATGTAGGAAATCAAATCACAACCGCCACAAAATAATAATTAATAATGGTATTTCAAGAACAGAAATGTGTTGCACAATAGTGTAAGCATGTGCTCAAATTTAGGCTGCAATCCCATATACACCCTATATACATCTACCTCAGAGTAAGTCCCATTGGACATCCTGGGACTTGCTTCTGAGGTAAGTATGAGTGGCTTTCAATGTTCTTTTATGAAGCATGCATGGGATGGAATTGGCAATTTTTACGAGCTGATTCTTTTCCTGAAAAAAGAAACACCACTGGATTCAGGTTGAGGCTGATATTGATTTTTTGCACAGCAATTTGCATCCTGTTCTGATTTTAACCCTTTTGGGTTCCTAGGCATCACATGCTATTCACATTCCTTGTGGAAATGCTTTCAAAACTCAGGCTGTACTCTCCCTGGTTGGCAAGGACTTCTGTAAACAAGAAGCCCGTCCTATTGCATAGAAAATTGAAGATGACAGCCCATAACAGTAACAGTCCTTGATATCACTATTGTCTCCACACTTCGGAAAGCAAGATTACACGGGTCAGCACAGCCAGAAACACACTGCATAGCATACAGAATGATATTGTTTATTCATATATTTATACCTCACTTTTCAAGGAGCTCAGGACAGCTTACATAGTCACTCCTCTTCTATTATCCTCAGCAACTGCCACCCTGATGAGGTGAGTTAGCCTGAGAGATAGAGGCTGGAGCTGGACACATTAAAAAAAAGTTTCAGGTAAAGATCATGATGGGAAATCATGTGGCCGAAGAGTCGAACTCTGCAGCGCCATCTGGTGTCACAGTGTTATAACGCATTTAAAACACATTTTTTATTTTATTACTAATGTAGCTGAGTCCAGAGACTAGCCCAAAGTCACCAAGTGAGCATCATGGCTGAGTGCTGAAGTTTCCCTAGTCCTGACTGAGCATTTTAACCAGCGTAGCATGTTGACTCCGAGATGTATGGTACCCCCTGATGCACTTTATGCCATTGCTGAAAATCAACGAGACAGGAATTTGCATCTCAGTAGTTGTGTGGAGCCTGGATTTGTTGGAAGCCTGGCTTTTACAGTTATTTAGGTGCCAGATCTCATGCTACTTGTGGAGATGATACTCCATTGCTACGCACTGAGTACAAACTTATCTTACTCATCCCCTGCCATCATCTCTGTTTCCACTTTTGTAGGGGTGGGTGGGTTTTTGTTTTTTGGCGGTACTTTAAAAAAAAAATCACAAAACCTGCTTGGCCAGAAATAGCAGTGAAATAAAAAAAGGGGGGGTAGTATATTATGTGAGGCAATGCCTGCATTGTGCCACCTTCAGCTTTCTTAAAAAGCACTGGTTTGTATTCAGTGGTGATTTTGCACTTCTGCAGTGGGGACATCTGCTTTTTTGCTGATTGCTGCTTCCATACCCTATACTGTCCCCCAACGTTCAGGCGCAGCTTTTTAAGGCACAGGGGGCTATAGCGGGTAGGGACGGTCGAAGAATAGCAGGTGCCTTGCCTTACCCAAGCAGAAGTGCCTCAGTGGATTCCAGTGCGACTCTAGTTGAAGGTTTAAGATTTGGCATAATTATTTAGTGTATTTTTGGTTTCTATGGAAGCCGCCCAGAGTGGCTGGGGAGGCCCAGCCAGATGGGCGGGGTATAAATAAATTATTATTATTATTATTATTATTATTATTATTCCTTTTCATTTGCGGTCAGGGGAAAGATAGTGTGGAAACTAGAATGGTGCTGATGTATGGCTAATGTTGAAATAGCAATCACAGACGTTCGGTCGCATTTGTATTATTTTCAGCTAGATTACGCAGCCAATGTCTGGAAACCAGGCTCTGTTCCAAAGGATATTAGCTGGTCGAGAAACGCTTTCTGAAGGCTGCTTACTTATATTATTTTAAAGTAATAATACAGATCTGGCACTGCTTCTGTACAGGAATTTTAGGCATACACCCTGTTTATTTGATTAAAAACCCATCTGCACAAGTGCTTTCTTTGTTTCTGGTTTGACACTTCAATGCCAATGCAGAAAGAAAAAGTTCCTGCGAATAGCAAGTTGTTCTTTGCCGACACACTGAACCGTGCCATAAAGTCCTACAACAGTGTGGGGACCTGAATGCCTGAAACAGGGTCTGCCAGCGTGGCGCCCCTGGGTGCATATGTGCCTACAGAGGCTTTCCTGACTGATGTAGGGTCACTTCTCTGCATTAAAATCAGAAAGAAGGCTTGAAATAAGCTTTCTGCTGTAGCAAATAGAATAGTGTGTGTGTGTGTGTGTGTGTGTGTGTGTGTGTGTGTGGTGCCCACAACTGCTGCTTAGATATGTAGGTGTGGACCCAGACCCAGAAAGGTTGGCCTAAGAAACACCTACAGGCAGTTTTCTCCTGTATAGACCTACCCATCCATATTTAAAGCATATTTGAAACACACTCTTTTCCTCAAAGAATTCTGTGCAGTGTAGCTTACCCCTCACAGAATTAGAGCTCTTAGCAACCCCCAACAAACTACAAATTGAGGTAAACCTCTAAACAATAACAATAACAGGCGATGGAGTCCAGCAGGGGTGCCAACTTGAATAAAATATGGGGGTGGGCAGGAAAGCCCTGCCCCACATAATCATATGGCGCGGTGCACACTATTTGAATGGCAGTGGCCATCAACTTTGGGTGTGTGTGTGGCCCCCTCAAATATTTTATTGGGAGGGCTGAAGACCCGTTGGCTCCTATGGAGTCCAGTAGCTAAGTGATCACCAACTGAGGGCGATTAGATTTTTAGACCTGTCTCTGGCTACACTGTCATGTGTTGGGATGCCTGTGTAGGCCTCCGCCTTGTGTCACTTCCATGGCTGTGGAATTGCTGTTGGGATGCCTGAGGAATTCTGCCTTTGCAAATTCGGATACCAACCAACCTGATCTGTACCTCCCAGACCAATGTGTAAATTGGGCTTTGCACTTAAAATGCTGTGACATAGCTCGTGGCTCACAAAAAAAAAAAACCAAAACAAAACCAAAATGTATATATAAAGGTCCATTTTGAGAGAAAATGTATTAAATGCTACATGTTTAAATACAGATTTTTGTATTACCCTCCCCCGTAAAGTTAGAAACAGGACAGAACATATTTATTCCAAAGTAACACATAGGCTAGAAATAATCCCCATCAACGTGTGGTGGCAGAAAATTGCTTCACTGTCTTCTCTGGATGGTGGTGGCTTTTTTCCACTCCCCCGCCAGTCTGTTTTTCCTCTCCCAGTCTCTTCAAACAACTCTGCTCAGAATCTCCTTAAAGAGAAGCCTCCAGTTCCTCACAGCCACTTCTGAGGACTGTGCTCCAGGCCTCCCATAGGGGCTGCAAGGGCCACACAATAATAAGTAAAGAAACATTGCTTTCTTCACAAATTTGCCTCACCGCAATGGTACAATGAACCAGACATGCCTTGCAGCCCAATCCTGAAAGGGAGGATTTGTCTCGTGTGAGGGGATCTAGTGTTTCTAAACCATTGTGCAAAAGAGCCGGGTGAAAGATTGATGTGCACAACTTAAGAAGTGACTACTTGCATAGCCACAGCCTTGAGGGTAATGGCATCGCACAAGGAGTCAGGGTGTTATGCTTGTAGTGTTGCCCAGAGCAGTAATGTGGCCCTGAAGAGAGTGAAGCAGAGGTGGGAACAGCTGGAGAGGAGTCAACCTTTCCTTGCTCTATGGGCTTTGTTGTTGTTGTTTAGTCGTTTAGTCGTGTCCGACTCTTCGTGACCCCATGGACCAGAGCACACCAGGCACTCCTGTCTTCCACTGCCTCCCACACTTTGGTATGGGCAGTATGAGTTTTACATTTGTGCAATCCAACACCTTTTAGAAACTGAATGGATGGTGCTATTTTTCTAGAAAAAGAGGTGCCTGAACTCACCACAAACACCTCCTTTCTCTTTTAATGGCAACGGAGCCCACCTGAGAGGTGCCAGAATGGAATTCCCATGAGTTCTGGCTGAAAAATGCCCTGGTTTGAGTGCAAATTGCAATTTGTGCTGTCATAGATAACAAAACTGTAAGTCAGTTGCTTTTGGAGGGTAAGTGTACAGTATACCTACGGTTTTCTGATGGAACATTTTCCCCATTACAGTATTCAAGTAGCATTCTTTCTGCACCTTAAACTCTGTTGCTGATATCTAGCGCTATTTTCTGAGCATAGAAATTAGCATGGTGTTTGAGGGTTGTAGGATTGTTGTTGTTGTTTTACACTCAGTGGGTATATAATTTTTATGACGTAAATAAATAAAATGGAGTGTTTTTCTCAGGATGCGTCCAATAAAGTGTTTCGGTTTGCCATATTTCACGAGAATTGTTATAATGCAAGGCAGAAAGGAGAGGAGAACCATTGTAAAGGCAATTCTGGATTCCAGGCAACATGTCACTTTGTTTGGATGTACAAACACAGGAAATACAAAAACAGATTTAAGCATCAGTTAGAAAAAGTTTAGCACAGTCCTGAATCAGATGCTTCAACAGACCCTGTTTACCAGGCATGGCCCTGTTTTCTGACATCTGTCTCTAGTAAATCATTGGCTCTGTTTTATCCTTATTTTCACTTTTTTTAAAAAAGAATGCTTTGCTAAAACTTTGTTATTCTGTGTGTCATTTGCTAGAACCGTTCTTCATCTGGGCTCTGCTCTGCTCACAGATTCTCTAAAAGCTAACATGTATGCTATCCTATACAGTCATACCTTGGGTTGCGATCGCTGTGGGTTGTGTGTATTCGGGTTACCGGAACGGGTTACTTCTGGGTTTCGGTGCTCCTGCATGCACAGAAGCACTAAATCATGCTTTGCACATGCATAGAAGTGCTGAATCGCGTCACACGCGTGCGCAGACGTAGCGCTGCAGGTTGCGAACGTGTCTCCATCATGGATCATGTTCGCAACCCGAAGTTCCACTGTACATGTCAGCTCAGAAGTAGACCCCACTGAGTTTCCTCTCAAGCAAGTGTGCATAGCTGAGGTGGGGAATCTGTGGCCCTCTGCCTCATTTCATGTGGCCCTCAGCACCGTCTGGTTCTCTAGACATTGTTCTTTCATTCATGGGCTCCGGATTGCCCTTCTGAGAATTGCGTCCACTTCTGCTTCATGTGCATATGAAGAAGTAGAGAAGGGTTGGGTGGCGCAGACAAAGAAAGAGCTATGCAATCCTGCCATGCTGCCTACCCTGCCCATGTTGGGCTCTAGCTCTGCCCTTGGCAGGATCTGCTTTCATCCACCATTGGTTGTGCTCACAGTTGACCTTTCCTGTGGATCACTGGTCCTTCATAGTGAAAAGCTTTGATGCTTGGGGGGCAGAGAGTGTCATCAAGGTGCTATAGGGCAAAGCCGTGCACACCACATAGGCTCTCCTGCACCTCCTGAGCTAGTCCGATGCTCTCTGGTGCACTATCACATTGCCAGCGTTAAAGTAAGATTCTAGTCAGCTTCTGTACACAGAATTGTGGGAGTGTGCATGCAGTGGCGTAGCGTGGGTTGACAGCACCCAGGGCTGTATGGAGGGAGGGAAGTGGGCAGAGTTACGCACGCACATTCAGCTGCCTAACTGTATCACCCAGGAGAAGTCGTTTTCAATGGAGCCCAGGGACAGAAGCACGCAGTTGTATTGAGTCAGTACTGGGTGTTGAGATTGGCACCCCTAACAATTTTGCACCCAGGGCAACCGCCCCGGTGCCCTCCTATGCTACACCACTGCTTGCTTGTGCAAACTCATCCTTCACCTCAGGGCGCAAAATGGGCTAGTTTTTAGGTACTTAGGCTTGTCAATGCACATGTACCAGCATCCAAGTGCCCTGCAGGACACAACCTGCCATTTCACATCTGCTAAGGTATGTTGCTAACATATTGCAGGGCAATTATGTCTACATTTCTAATGTGTTTTAAACCCCTCAAAAATGTTAAAGGACAATCAGCACTTAAAAAAAAGAGGAGGACTATTGCGGCTTCAACGTGTGACAGCCTTCTTACTGAGTATTCATTCTGGTTTGCTTGCAGAAAGCTTACAGAGTGGTCTTTATTGAGGACTCGTTCTGATTTGTTTTCCGGAGTTTATACAGTAATGAGCATTCATCCTGAATTCATCCCGATTTGATTGCAGGGTGTTCATAGGTCTCCTGATTAATCATTAATTCATCCTGCACTTTTCAGTGCATTTCCCCATTATTTTACTAATGGGAAGGTTTGTGGGTTTCGTGTGTCTGTGAATTTGTTGGGCTATGGTGCTAGAACACCTTAATTGTGCATTAATTGTGGTATGCGCTTGATTCCCTGCTACAAAATACCGGTAGTGACAGTCTAGAGAAGCACTTTGAAGGCAGTTTAGAGCTGTCAGCAATGTGTAAGGTGAGAGGAGGGAGGAGCGAGACTTAGGCCATGGGTGGGATGTGTGAAGAAAGATATTTGTTCAAAAGTAAGTCCTACTGAGTTCAATTAAATGTACTGTATTCTTAAGTGTGGATTAGACGGCTGCCATGGTTTGGCTTTGTTATCCCCCTCCCCCCCCCGAATATTATTATTGATCGCATGGTAAACGCCATCTAGTGGTTGTGCTTGGGAATTGCTAAAGAGTCGTGTTCCATGACGTTTTTTAGTTCATTATGAATTTCACACATATCATAGGCACAGACTTTGGAAAGGCAATATATGAAGCTAAGCATCAGTAAAACTAGATATATTTTTTTGGGGGGGGCGAATAGCAATCCTTAGAGATGACTAGAATCTGGAGGCACAGAATAAGAAGCTCTCTTCATTGTCAGGGAAAGTGGCCTGTGAATATGTAAAACAAGCAAAATAAGAAATTTGGTCAATTGGCAAGCACTTCTCTCTACAAAACCATGCTCTTCCTGCTCTCTTTGGCCTTGTCCCCATTAATACAGGGGCACCCACATAACAACCTCCCCATCCCAGTGTTGCCCCACTGAATGTCGCCCCAAATCTGAACTGGCAAAACCCCACATTTATAGTGGGAACGGTCTGCAACAAGACAACATTGTGGTGGCACCCATATTTTGCTCTGGTGTGGACAAGACCTTTGTCTACATCTTAAAACAAAATATATACAGCACTTCCAAAGGCATGGCTGGGGTTAAAATCCCATTACCTTTCTGAGCATGGTCGAAAACAAGCTGAAATAAGAAGGATTTTGAAGTAATTTTGCCTACTTTTTGCATGCTATCTAGAAATAGTGAAAGCAAATATCTCCTGTGTCCTTGTTCTACAAATAGCTCAGTGCAGCAAGATTTTTTTTTAGTTTTGCTATCTTCCCGTTCCATGAATCCTGAAACCTTGCATTTTCCTACACTAACCTGAATTGCTCCAAAAAGAAAATTCTTTTTGCCTGCTTTTATCTCCCAGGATCAAGAAAGCCTTTTTCAGCTGTAGACATCTTGGCACTAAGAAACAGGGCTGGTCAAATTTAAGTGTGTCTGGCTGAGAAAGGTGATTGCACACAGGCGAGACACACGATCTCTCTCGCCCAAGCATAATTTCAACTCGATTCTTTGCATTCCATTCTCTGGGAAACAAGGCTAAACGTTAAAAGAGCAGGAAAATCCCTCCTTTTCACAATCTCCTGTGGGGCATCCTTTACTTCCAGTGCCAAACTTCCTTTGAAATCGCAGAGCTGCTCCAGTCGTTACCCACCTCTTTCTGGAAGCAGCTGCTTTAGAAGGGAAGGTTTAATGTATGCCTCTCTAGAATTATTATTTTTTGCACTTAAACATACAACACTGGACACTGATCCCTTGAGTCAGAAAGTTCATTGTGTCCAAGTTGTACTGAAATCAGTCAAACCTTTTAGTTGTGACTCACATAAGTCTTATTGATTTCAACAGGACTTCGTTGCGATCGAGGTACCGCTAGAATGTGTTGATCCTACACATCATTGGAAATGATGCATCTTTTAAAGCAGGTGCCTTAGGAGAGATAGGCAGCACAATGAAGCAAACGGCTGTAAAAGGCCTCCTACACAGCAAGAGCTTCCAATACAGTCTTGTTGCCTCAATGAGCTACTGGCATCAATGGCAACCTTGTACACATGATGAAAGTTTTATTAGCCTGCTGAAGAAATCTAGTAGCTCACACTTTCCAGATGCTCTCTCATGCTATGAAATATCCCCATAAAGACCTGCTCCTGGCGATTTCCTTAATCCCAGAAGAACACAATCCATTGCTCCTCCTTTGAACTCCGAAAAGTATTCTTTAATCTTTCTTTTTCTCCCTCCTGCACTCACACAGAACCAGATTTTCAAAAGAACTTTGTTTCCTTTCAGATGTCAAAATAAGGGTCATATATTTTAACCACAGCCTCCTCACCCACACCCCTCCAAACCAGGGGACCCAACGGCTTCTGATCGGTTCTACTATGTACAGTCAGGTTTTCAAAATAGTTTAGGAGTTGAATTTTGTTAGGGGGGATTTCTCCCCCCTCCACAAATAAAATTTGTCTCCAGGCCATCTTATGCATCAGCTTTCAAAAGAACTCAATGTCCAGAACGAAGGCAAGATTGACAGAAGATCTCATAAACTCACACATGGGAATCCGTGTAGAATGAAACATCTACACAATCCCCTTTCCCGCTTCTCTCAGTTTTACCGATGGCTTGATTGGTTCAATTTTTTTATTCCACCTTTCCCCCAATGAGATCTTCAGGGCCATGGCTACCTTACCTGGCAGCAGCAGTCTGATTGTAGCAGTAGTGCTGGGTGACTGGAAGGGGACCATTTAAATTTCTCACAATGCTCCCGAATGACACTACATTGGGAAAGCCACTTGGGAAAATGGAAAGGAAGGCCCAGTGGTGGGGAGCGCTGGCAGCTGCTGAAGGATGTCAACCCAGTATAGCACCATGACCTCCTTCAAGGAAAGGCAGGATACGAATGCGATAAATATCCCCGCGTTGCAATGGTGCCAGTGTTTCCTAACACAATCAGGTCAAGTGAGAACTACATACATGTGTACAGGCATCTTTAACCACCTGTGGTCTTCCCTCGGGGGAAGTTGTTTGTGGTGGAGTCCCTAGACTACATGCATATGTGCACATGTATGTGATCCTCCCTCACTTTATGTATTTGCCATGCGGTCTGGAAACATAGGCTGGGAACATGCAACAAACATGTTTTAGGAGGTGGGTTAATCCTGATGGAGTCAATGAGAACTTTGGTGGGATTGTGCCTTATATAAAGAGAAACCATTCCCTATTTGCAGAGTCGGCCTCTCCAAATTACATTATCCAACCCATTTATTTATTTAGCTGCCCCCCCATACCACATTGCCTTCAAAGTGTTCTGCATGAAATGCATCAACATGCTGCTGGTCCTCAAGCACTTCAAATCAGAGAGCCAAGACAATGTCTCAGCTGATACCATGGGCTTAATGTTATCTTGGCCTGATCACTCGCAGTGGAGATATATATATATTGCTGAAAGCTCTTGGCTCGTCTTCGCTCTGTAGATTGTTCAACAGCCAATGAAGTTAGACCAGGCCAAGAATTATTCTCCCCTTTGTGTGTTGTGGATGCATTTATTTTCTGTAATAATTCTTTTATACCCGTCCACGATGAGCTCCCTCCTCTACTGGCAAGAGCAAGCGAGCAGAGAGCTATGTGGAACAAAAGTTGGCAGATGACAGTCACCCCCCTCATCTTCTATTGTTCTTTTTCCTTTCTGCTTCCAGCTTTTTGAAGAGAATGCATATGGCTCCAAGTTCAGATGGAGTCTTCCTGTAAATGCTGTTGTACAATTAAGGGCTTAGCAGGCATGACAAATTCAGGAGGGCCATAAACAGGGATATGAATTTGGAAAATGCCAGTGTAATGGTTGCCAGATTAGAAACTTGAAGATAAATCATTCTTTTCTTTTCTTTTTCATAGCTCCAGTTCAGTATGCTTTATAGGTAACTCAAGATGTCCACATGTCCACATAATATGCTTGCGCAACACAGTACATGAGTTACATCAGCAGACCCTCCAAGTGTCCCTATTTTCCAGGGACGTCCCTAATTTAGAGAAGTCATCCCGGTTTCTGATTTGATCCTGGAATGTCCCACTTTTCCTTAGGATTTTCCTATTTTCATTGGAGAAATGTTGGAGGGTATGGAGTTATCCAACCCCCAAGCCGTCTGAAGGCAATCCTATATAGGCAAGGGGTTTTTAAATGTTTAATGTTTTATTATGTTTTTATATATGTTTGGAAGATGCCCAGAGTGGCTGGGGCAACTCAGTAAGATGTGTGGAGTATAAATAGTAAAATTATCATTATGGATTGGGACGTCCCTATTTTCATTGGAGTAATGTTGGAGGCTATGCATCAGCCCTCTTCAGCTGGTGGGACACAGGACACCTCAGGTGGCTCAAAACCCAGAAATGGGCTACCATTGTTGTTTTTCTTTAGAAGTCTGAGAGAGGACCTTTTTACCCTTTTAACACAATCTTTGCGTGTGCATGGAGTGCCTGTGTGTGGGGACGACTTATATCAAGGCAGCAAGTCCCATCCCATGTGTACCATTTCAACATCTGCAGGGAGCCTACCTGTGTGCAGGTACCCTGCAACCCTAGAAAAGGTGGTTCCTGGTTTTGCAGGCATGTGTAAACAATCATGCTTGCAGCACCACGGGAGAGCAGATTTCCTCCACATTTGGATCCGGAAACCCTGCCCCCGAAGAAGAGGACAATGCCTTTTTCATAGAATCATAGAGTTGGAAGAGACCACAAGGGCCATCGAGTCCAACCCCCTGCCAAGCAGGAAACACCATCAGAGCACTCCTGACATATGGTTGTCAAGCCTCTGCTTAAAGACCTCCAAAGAAGGAGACTCCACCACACTCCTTGGCAGCAAATTCCACTGTCGAACAGCTCTTACTGTCAGGAAGTTCTTCCTAATGTTTAGGTGGAATCTTCTTTCTTGTAGTTTTTGAGGAAGCAGGTCCAACCCCCAAATGATTCCCAGAAACCACTGATGTTTTGTGAACAATATAATGAACAGATGAATTAGATACGTATTCTGCATGTATGTACAGAGGTTTCGAAACTGCGGATGGTGACCTGCGAACAGCATCTGGCTTGCAGGATGATTTTGTTCAGCCCCTGAGGGAGAAAGCAACAAAGAAGGAAAGCAGCTGTATTCATCGAAGGAGGATACAAGTTAGTCTTTATAATGGGACAGCATTTGTACTCTCTGGGCACTTCAGATCTGGGCAAAAGCTAGTTGAGGAGTCAAGAGGAAATTTTCTAGAAACTACAGCAGGACTGACAAGTAGCACCTGGTTCAGGATTCCTGCCTCTCTGCTCCATTCCATTCTTAATTGTTTTCTGTCCACCACCCTCTCAGTCACCGAGTCAGCATTCTGTGGCTACTGAGCACACTCAGTTCTCCTTGGGCTGTTTCAGGATTCTTTCCCCCAAAAAAGATTTCAGTACTGCATGCTTTTGGGTTCTCACTTGCCTGCTGATACCTACCCATTGTGCATAGGTGGTGCCGTTTTGGCTGAATACGCAGTGGCACTCGCAGCACAAAAGCTGGAAATGCAGGGAAAGAGTCTCACCAAGAGTAGATGAATACATTACATCTTCCTCCACGGAGCACGGTGCATGGTCTAGCAACTAGAGAAGGGGTGAGGAATTAGGGCAAACCTCACCCACCTTTCCAGGGCCTGATGTCATATATGAAACCAAGCTGTGTCTAAAGGAGAAAGAATCAGGAGTGCATTCTAAATTTGCCCCCAATTCTTCCTTTGCTGGCAAAACATGATGCTTGTTTTTATTTGGCACCCTTTTCTTCTCATGGTGACAGAAAATTTCCCCCCACTAATAAAGAATCAGAAGAATCAGGAACGCACAGGGGGTGGGGTGTTGCTCCCACTTATTCCTTTGCAGCCCTCCTGACTTGATATCTTACAATGCCAGGTGATTGACAGGTGGGTGGTTCCATCCATATGACACAAGTGGCCCTCAGAGGGTTTGATCCAGTTCCCTGCAGGGAAAGCCGGGTTCAGATTCCATTCATCAATGAAGCTGACTTTATGCCGTTGGGACAGTCATTCTCTTTTAGCTTAACCTTCTTCACAGGGCTGTAATAAGGATAAAGGAGGGGGGAGTAGCTTGTGGACAGCTCCTTAAGGGAAAAGGGAGATGTAAATGAAATAAACAACAAGACTTGCACCCGCATATCAGCAACCCTGCTTTGCTTTTGTGTGTTCAAGAGAGGGATTAACAGCCCAGCACAGTCATATGCATGTTTACTTGGAAGGAATCCCCATTGTTTCTAGTGGAGCTTACTTCCAGATATGTGTGTGAATAGAATTGTGACCTAGGTTTGTTTCCCCAAATCCAAAGTTTACTTAATCAGCAACTCATTGAGTTTTGCTGTCTTGTCCAATGCAGTGTTAACTGAATTCACACTTCACTCCAATACATGGATGGACTTCGGCAGACTGTCAGTCTAATTGCATGCTGAAGTGCTACAGGTATCCAGCGGCTTAAGACTTGAACGTTGATTTGAGGCTGTTGTGTTTCCGTCTCCGCCAATGGTTCACTAGATGTCCTTGGGGAAATTGGTCCAAGGTCTCCATCAGAAATTTGGTGTTGCTGCAAAAAATGAAGTTCTTTTGCTATATAACATTTTACACAAACACTGCTTTTTTGAACAATTGGTGCATACGCCATATTACAAAATATTTTTAAAATGCCCTTCAGTATCCAAAATAACCTTTCCTGGGATTAAGCCCTCCTTGACACAGTGCGATTTACCGTACTTCTGCCTATTCTTGCATAGGATTGCTTTGAAATGTTCTCTAGTTGGATGATTTTTTTGGACACTGGGCCTAGTTACTTAACAGGCTCCTTTAAATCATGACGTTGCCATGTTTCCAATGGCTTTGATATATCTTTCTATTTAAGGCTTTTCATCCCTTTCACTTTCCTGACACTCTGCTTCCTGTCTCCTGGGTAGACCGCAAGGCAAACTTCACCAAAACATCCCGTATCCACTGTCTGCTGAACCACTGCGAGACATTCCACACAGTTACATGCACTTTATAAGGCTGAAACACACAAAGACCAAACTTTGCAAGCTGAACTTCTGGAATTCGGTAGCAAAAGCAAAAGTTCGTTGAAGCATTGTTCATTGTTGACTATGAAATACCCGACAAGTGTTTTGATTGGTTCCAAACCATTACCCAATTTCAGATGACAGTTCCTGGGCAAAATCTAATGAATGCACAGCATGAGGGGGCTGAATTATCATCAGAATTACGCAAGGTTTGCTTCCAGTGGCAGAGGCAGTATGCCTCTGAATACCAATTGCTGGGAATCACAAGGGAGGAGAGGAATGTTTCACTCATGTCCTGCTTGGAAGCTTCCCATGGGTATCTGGCTGGAGAAAAGGATGCTGAACTAAATGCCCTTTGGTGTGATCTAACAGGGCTCTTATGTTCTTTTGGGAAAAGAGCAGAAATGAAATACCTCTTCCTCTCCCTCCATCCCAACAGCCACTGGTTAGAAATAGCAGTTTGCGCAGTTTCTTAGACAAAATAAGAAAATGTGGGCAGTGGGGTGGGAAGACACGTGATTGACGTCATGTGCTGTTTCCCCCCGTTCATTCATTTTAAACGCTCACGCCCCTCCATCATTGTTGAAACCGCTCACAGCAGCTAACAATCAGAACAATAAAAACAAGCTGAACCAAAAACCATAAAGTGCAACAACAATAAAATTGGCAAGAAATAGGGACCGAAAATTCATGCAACCAGCAAAATTAAACCAAGAGAAAACAATCCTAAGTTGTAAGGCAAAGGAGAAGGCAGTAATTCAACCATAATGTAGATGTGCCACCCTTTTAAAGTTGTGCTTCCCTTGCCCCAGGATGATGGGGGGCAGGGGAATTGTCATTTTAATATGTAACATGACAATGACAGCTTCCATTTAAAGAACTATAGCTTTTTAAAAAAAGAGAGAGAGAGAGCAATTTAAGAATAGGACCCTCTGAAAAGTTTGGTGAATAAGGCAGTGCAGTTGAACAACAAAAGCCTCAGTTGGAAGTGCCCCCAAAAGTTTTCTCGCTAAAGACTTTCCCTGAGGGTGGATTTTTCATCAGCACAATCACCCAATAATTACTTAAGTGATCTTGAAAGAAAAAAACCTAAAGGATGTTTGAAGAGTTAAATTTTAGAACTTTGTATTATGGGCTAGAGTTGGACTCCACCCCACAGACTTTCCTTTGCTCTGTTTTTCAGTTTTAGGTACATTCTCAACTCACCTATTTGCAATTCAGACCTCCATCTCAGGTCTAATTTCTGATTTTCCCAATGTGTGCAGCTCAGCATGAGGCCTTTTTAGGGGTTCTGGGCAGAAAAATCAACCCAGCAACCAGCTAAAAAAACTCCTCAATTGCTTTCCACAATCAGTTTACAACTCCTTAGTTAGTTCTTATATAGCAAGCAGTTAATAAATTTTCCATTTATTGTCTAACAGGAAGGAACATCTAAAGGTCAGGAAAAAGTCTAGAAAGAGGGACCCTCAAGGAAGAGTTAACAAATACACCCTAAAGTATTTATTTTCTCTCTGTCCTAAACCTGTAGTTTGCAAAAAAAAAAAAAAGGTATATACACACACATTACTTTAATTCTAGGAAAAACTAATAGCTGCAACTATTTTAAAGTTTGCTTATAGGTGCTCTGCATTTTTTTCTGGAAACATTAACTTATCATTCAGAAAGCTTTCTTACATGTTCATAAAGCATTTTTGTAAGTCTACAAAAGGAAATCCATTATGCAGTAAATATTTTACAAAGTTAAAGATACTGGGCTTGTTCACACTTCCTCTTATCCCACCGCTTTCCCCCAGGGAAACCTGCTCCTTACCACTGAATTGGAACAAATGTTCATAGGATTTTCCATGGACTGAAATTTGTTCCAATTCAGCAGTAAAGAGCGAGTTTTCCCAGGGGGGAAAGTGGGGCAAATGGAAAACCATTCAGACTCGTACCTAGAAAGCACAGAACAAGCAGAAAACTGCTCAGACCCATGCTTTCTGGCTCCAGGACATGTTCAGTGTAGATGAGCCCTCAACCTCATAGACTTCAGTAAGAAAGTTGTGCATATTGTTCTCAGTACTACTCTCCATAAATGCTCAACTATGGTTGCATCATAATGTTCTCTTACTCTGTTTCTAAGGACCTGGCCACACATTCCCATGCTCTTTCCAGGCACAGTCCACATGTTAAAGCCCCCACTTTTTTGTTGTTGCTCTGGAGGTTCTTCATGAAACCCTACTCTCTAAAGTTCAATCAGAGCAAACATCAGTCCATGGAAAACCTGAATTGACGTTTGCTCCGATTCAACTTTAAAGAGCAGGTTTTCATGGGGAAAGCTCAGAGAAAACAACTACCACCACCAATGCTTGGACACAGAGTATTAAAGTGCAGACCTCTGCCTGGAAAGAATAGGGCAAAGGGTAAGTAGGGATAAACCCTAAGTCTGCTTTTGCTTGGCTTTTTTGTATTTGTATTTGTGTTGTTTTGTTGTTTTTGAGAAAACAAGTTCCACTATTCTTTTAACTTCTTAGTTACAGCATAAACTATCTATCATCTATCTATCTATCATCTATCTATCTATCTATCTATCTATCTATCATCTATCTATCTATCATCTATCTATCTATCATCTATCTATCTATCATCTATCTATCTATCTATATCTATCTATCTATCTATCTATCATCTATCTCTATCTATCTATCTATCTATCTATCATCTATCTCTATCTATCTATCTATCTATCTATCATCTATCTATCTATCTATCTATCTATCTATCTATCTATCTATCTATCTCTATCATCTATCTATCTATCTATCTATCTATCTATCTATCTATCATCTATCTATCTAGATTTGCCTTGAGACAGTCTTTAAACCTCTTTTGTTGACCACCAGCATTATGCTTTCCATTTTTAAGTTCAGAATAGAGTAGTTGCTTTGGAAGACGATCATCAGGCATCCACACAACACGACCAGTCCAAGGAAGATGATGTTGAAGAATCATTGCTTCAGCACTGGTGATCTTTGCTTCTTCCAGTACACTGATATTAGGTCGCCTGTCTTCCCAAGTGATGTGTAAAAATAACTGGGTCATGAAGTCGAAGTTAAATTAAGGCCATAGTCAGTGCTATTTTTTCTAGAAAAAGAGGTACCAGAACTCACCATGAATGCCTCCCTTGTTCTCTTATAATAGCAATGGGACCCACTTGAGAAGTGCTGAAACTGAGTTCCAATGAGTTCTGGCTGAAGAAAAGCCCTGGCCGTAATCCTGTTTACATGAAAGTTTAACTCCATAACAATCAATAGGAGTAACTTTAGGTAAAATACATTTACAATAGTGGCATTAACTTAAAATATACCATTATTCCACTTTCAGAAATGTGGCATATGAGACAAAGCTTATCTACCACAAAAAAGTGCATTTTGCACATTATGTGACACCTTCCCTCATGTATATTTTATGGTGTAGCCACTATCCTCTTTTTAAAAAATTATTATTAATAATATTTTTATTGGTTTTACAGCTTTATATTTCATCATCATAATATATTCACATATTTAAAAAACACACGCAATACACCCCCAGTATTCCCCCCCCCATCCTACGGCTTCCCCCAACTTCCCCGTCTGGTTTCTTTAGTACATTTGTTAGTTCTGCACTGTTATATAACCTTACTTGATAGTCTCCATTGCAATCATCTTATATTCCTCCTTCTGAACCAAATTATTAACTTTTTACATTGTTTTGTTTCTTCTCAATTGTAAGTGTTTATTCAAACCCTGTTTGAATACCACTATCCTGTTCCAAGCTGACTAGAGCCCTGAAGAGGAACATTGTTATTATGTGCTGGGGAAAGGTTTTGCTGCAGCAGGTTGCCACCAGTAGGATATGTAATCATATAATGTCTGCTTCGTTGAAGAAGGGACACAACCAAATACGGGCAAAGGAAGTGCTAAATTGGCTGAAGGAGAAAGAATAGAACTGCTAGACTTGTAGGGCTGAAATCGTATACCCACTTAACTGTGAGAATACCCCACTGAACTCAGTGTGACTTACTTCTGAGTAGACGCACACAGGATTGCAAGTTACACCACTGCATTCTTTCATGTGTGGGATAATTTGACCTGCACCGCAACATCTGTGTGAAAGATTCATTTCCTTTATATTTGAGCATTTTTGATTCCCCCCTACTTCCTCACACTTAGGCTGTGTGAACAAGATAGCACTGTGCAATGTGATTGCATTTGCAGAATAAAAAGTAGAATGCATGTTCTCTAATAAACGGAACACCCTGTGTAAGCATATATAATATATATGTATGATATCCTCCTTATCGTCAGTTACACGCCCTTCGGTAATCTGCTTCAGCACAGGAAACCACAGCCGAACTAGCAAGACAAATTCAAATCCCTGACAGCGTGGAATCTAGAGCTAATCTTCCTTAAGTCATTAAAACAGAATCCTTTTATTTATTTTATAGGTCTCCAGCTGCTTCCTTCACCTTTCATATATGTCCTAAGCCAAATGGTCGGCCTTCCTCGCTTCTTAAAAGTTCTTCCTCCTGACTCGCCTCTTTCTCCTTCCTTCCTTATCTGCCCATCTCAACTCTTCCCTGTGCGTACCTTCTTCCTTTCCACCCTGGTGTAAATCCAGCTCAGCCTCATTCATTTTATCCACAGCTTTATGTTTCCTTTATCTCCTTCCCTGCTCCCGTTTCCCCCACCACCACATACACAGCTAAAGAGAGTTCTCTGGGAGAGGCCGAGCTGCAGCCAGGCTCAGATCCTGCCGGGATGGATGGCAGTTACCTCAGCGTGAAAGAGACCGGAGTGAAGGTATCCCAGGAGAGGGCGAGTAGCAACCTCCCCAGCCCGATGGACAAGACTGACTCAGAGAGCAACAAGGGCAAGAAGAGGCGGAACCGCACCACCTTCACCAGCTATCAGCTGGAAGAGCTGGAAAAGGTCTTTCAGAAGACCCACTACCCAGATGTCTATGCCAGGGAGCAGTTAGCCATGAGGACAGATCTCACTGAAGCCCGAGTTCAGGTAAGAACTGAAACTACGGGGATGAGTTCAGGAAAACCAGAATGCCCTCAAGTCCCCCCCCCCCTTTTTTCACATTTACTGCTGCTTATGATGTTTTATGATGGAAGTTTCTGAAAATCTCGACGTTGAGCTTATATGCACAGATTTTGTTTTAATTCTTGTTTTGTTCTGCTAAGAATATGAAAAATTCTTGCATAATACAGTGGTACCTTGGTACTCGAACGGCTTGGCTCCTGAACAAATACACTCCTGAATGCCGCAAACCTGGAAGTAAGTGTTCCGGTTTGTGAATGTTTTTCGGAAGCTCTACATCCGACTCAGCTTCCGCTTGAGTGCAAGACGCTCCTGCAGCCAATCGGAAGCCACGCCTTGGTTTTCAAACAGTTTCAGGAGTCAAGCGGACTCCTGGAACGGATTAAGTTTAAGAACCAAGGTATTGTACATGCCAGGTTTGCTAAAGTAACCAGCGTATAAACAGATACATACAACTATGCATGTATAAAAATACATATGCATTAATACTGATAAAAGTATGCTGTATAAATATTGTACTGCATGGGTCTTGAAACTCTACATCTTATGTACAGTATACATATTGGTTTGCATATATATATTTCCATATAATATTGCATATAATATTGCAGGCTTTTTTGAAGAGACCCCAAAATGCCCAAACAACTTGAACAAAAACCACGCTTGATACAAGAGGTGGTCATATGCTGGCAAACCTCTGTTGAGTCAGAACCACCAAATTCCCTTTATAAATCCTTTTAAGACATATTCATCCCTAATCCCCGATGTGCCCCTCAATGGCAATGTCCTAACTGTTCTCATGTGACTAGTGAACTATGTAGCAACTTCTAGCCGTCTTGACTGAATTTAGTTTTATTCTCCTTAACACTGTCTACTTAGCCTGTTATCTGACAGATTGCAGTTCCAGTGTTAGTGGAAAAAGAGAAATAAATAAAAGTGAGGTCATGGCTGTACTCATTATACCAAACCTCTGGATGGTTTCAAATAGACTATTAAGCAGGAGTAGCCCTAGGCCAGTTGGCGGCTTCATAGACTAAATTTTGTGTGCTTCAACAACCCTACTTGAGATTGGTCAATGAAAAATGACAAAAGTGACTTCACCACCATCTCCCACCCACCTCCAAGCAGTCTAGTAAAATCAGACTGTTCACAGCATTGAAAGGTGCCTATAGGCCCAGAGAGATCAGAAAGATGGTGTTGACCCTCTATATTTCCTAATGAAAATGAGGCCAGCACAGAAGTGAGGGACAAGGCCAGATTGATAGGGGTGGAGAAAGGATTCAACACCATTCAAGAGTGCCTGGTTTTCTAGTCAGTCCTAAATCTCTCCCAAGTTCACACTTGAGTAGTAAGATACCTGAGCAGAAGCCAGGCACCTGGAGAAGAGCTCACCCAGAGAGCAATTATAACTTTGTGGGTTTTGTCTGCAGTAAACCCTGCAGAGCTTTCAGTTATGAGGCTTTCCCCCACCTCCTTGTAGCTTGGCTCCCTTCCAGGTGCTGAAAGAGGCCACTTTTCCGACTGCTTTGGATTTTAATCTCCACAGCTGGTGTCTAAAGGCAATAAAGAAAAATTTGCCCCGTAACGTTTGCATGTAGGCCTTACACTTCTTGCTCTGTACACACAAACACTTTCTACAAAAGAAGCTCCTCTCAGAGCAGTGAAGCAGGAAGGGGGAATGTGGCCCTCCAGATGTTATTGAACTTCAACTCCCATTAGCCAGCTGGGTCCAGTGCTCAGGGAAGGTGGGAATTGTAGTCTAGGAACACGTAGAGCTGAGGTGAGACATCTCTGGACCATGAGCCTAATTAGACCTGACAGGGGTCCTGATTTGTTCCATGAAGCCACTTTTTCTAAACCACACCTGAGGTAATATAGTATGTGACATCAGTTGTGGGACAGGTAGAGACATGGCCACAAAGGAACAATCAGGATTTTAAAGCAGACTCTCAATTGTTCCGTCTCACCTGCTTATTCAGAAGGTTCCAGGTTCAATCCCTGGCATCCCTAGGTAGAGATGGGAAGGTGTCTTGTCTGAAAGCCTAGAAAGCCACTACCAGTCAGCAGAAATGATACTGAGCTCCAGGGCTGGCTCAAGGCATTTTTTTTGGCTCCCTGAGGCAAAGTCCAAGATTTCTTCCCCCGCATTCCACATACAGAATCCAACCAGACCAGAAGATGAATCTTACTTTGACACAGGTGATGGAAGAGCATCCTTTACCATACCCAAGGGCAACCGACCAGCTGGGGGAGCAAAGAGCAGGCTAGATTAGGGGACTCAGATAGAATGGTGTGGTGGCTGCAGCCAGAAGCATAGTGTGTGTATGTGGGAGCTATTGCCTCAGGCACAAAAATTTTTTAGGGATGCACCTCTGCAGCTGCTGCCCTGACTGGAGGTGCTACCTTTCCCACCTGCCCACCTCACCTGAGCAGCACGCTGAGCAGGAGCTGGGAGAGGACAGGCCATTGCAAGCTTA
Organism: Podarcis melisellensis; assembly: GCF_964234715.1. Taxonomy (NCBI): domain Eukaryota; kingdom Metazoa; phylum Chordata; class Lepidosauria; order Squamata; family Lacertidae; genus Podarcis; species Podarcis melisellensis. The sequence continues at coordinate 52,066,112 of NC_138528.1, forward strand.
TGTATTAAACAGGTACGCTCATCAGGCAAGCAAGGATTGAGTGCAGCTCCCTGCCAAGTGGACAATTAGGAGCAAGCTCAGATTTGCTGCCCTGTGTTGTGTGGAATGGGCCTGCTCTATACTGAATGTTTAAGTTGATTTGAGTGCCAGTCAAAAAGGGAAGCAATCAATTCACAATACTTCTTTAGGGAAGGGGCAAAGCTCAGTGAAAGAGTTTATGCATTGCATTCAGAAGCCCCCCATGTGATCACCAGCATCTTGAGTTAAATGCTCCTGTAGTAGGCATTGCCACAGAGCTTTGTTGGAGACCTTGGAGAGCTGCTGCCAGTCAGTGTAGGTCTGATTCAGTTTAAGGAGCTTAATGTGTCCCCAAGGACAGAAAAGGGATCCAGCATCTCTGCTTCCACATAGCACAGGAACATCCACCCAGCGTTGCTCCCAGTTGCTTTCCCCCAGTTGGTGGTTTCTTTCTGGCAGCCTGTTGCCTAGCTTACAAACTTGCCTCCTTCCACTGTGCTGAGTGCCAAGAAATGTCTGTCCGTCCCCTGAGTGCTCGCTTGTTAATGAAAATCTTTTCCATGGGTGACCCTGTGATGTGGCGGGGTCTTGAAAGCAAGGTGGAAATGTCAAAACTTTGCTGAAGCAAAATCACCGCCTGGGTGAAGAAAAAACAAAACACAACAAAAAGCAAAGCGAGAAGTAATATATCTTGATCCCTTTTCTCCCATAAAACCCTGGGAGGCTGGTGGAAGAAGCGGAAAGGCTGAGCTAAGCCTGCAGGAAATTAAACATGAAATGAAAACAAGCTCAAGTTATTCAGCTCTCTCATCCCAGGCTCCAATTTCCCATTCCAGGCCACTGATAAAATGGTGTCCAGTTTCAGCGCTTAAAGATGAATTCTGGCTCTGTTCCTACATTCAAGCAAGCCGCCAAGAGAAGCGCTCATGGCCCTTCATAAGAAATAAGGAAGGCTTGTGCAGGGAGTGAAACAGACAAGGAAGAGGGGGAGGAGGTTGTGTGTGAGAGAGAGGTTGTGGAGAGGATGAGCAAGAGACAGGGATCATGAGAAAGAGACAGACAACTGAAGCGGGGCACGTGGGTGGGTAGCTATGAGAACCGGCGGTGGATGCTAGGGATATGCTGTGAATGAGAGTTCAGACCTACAGCTGTATAGAGGCACAGCCAGAGTCCAGATTGAAACCCCTTTTAAAATCAGTGCAACCAATTTATATCCTAGGCATACCAAACACATTCTCCAAGTGTGGATCCTTATGTAGCCCAAATGGCACTGTCTGTGCACAAGAGGGAGGTCTGGGGGAACCCCAAGTCTTAAATGAAAACTTAAATGAAAATTAATGAGAAGTGTAGAAAAACTAGAGGTGGGGAACCCCAAAAGAGCGCAATGACCATGCTCAGTGAGGCAGTGACAGCAGAATGCTGACTGACTTGGGTCGGGGAGGGCTGTAAAACCTAGGGGGTAGAATGGAATCTGGAAGATTCTGGCTGGCTACTGGCACCCTGAACAGGAGCTCACTCCATCTGGCAACCTTTTTTGCAAGTCCTATGTGTGGAGCCCATTCAGACAGAGCCAGTCCTACTGTTGACAAGGATGTAGGTAGCACATCTTACATGGCAGGTTTTGGCGCACCATTAAAGGGCATCAAAATGCCACTGTGTGGGTTTTCGTCTTGTTGTAGTAGTATTATATTTCTGCTATCATTTGTATTTTGTGTCTCAGGCCCCAAAATCTTTTCAGCCATCTGTGCCTTGATATGACTTTTCCTGCTGTGATTTTCATTCAGACCATGCAGAGTTGGATCCATGCAGGTCTTGGTGTGCATAACATTTAATATTTGATTACAACTGTTGCATGTTTTGGCACTCATTATCAAGCACCCCACCCTGATCTGCACAATGTTCAAGTGTGCTGATGGGTAGATGCATGGCTATTGTCCAACTACAAACCATGGTTACCACAATTTGAGGCAATAGTGTGAATGAACTTTACGTTCTGAGCATGATGGTTTCCTTATTTACTTTGTCCAAGCATGGGAGAGAGGACTTGGATTTGGGTCCCTGGGAGTTCTGAGCTCACTGTGTTATGGATGAACCACAGATAATAATCCACAATTCTAGATTCAAAGCAAGCCATATTGATTATGGATTAATTAATGAGAAGTGTCAAAATGTGGTCTCCTGAAAACGTTAGCAGAAACAGCCAAGGCCTGTCCAATCTGTCATGAGACCTGAAGTGTTGCTGGGCTCAGTCATGAAATGGCAGGTAGAGAAACATGGTAAGGGGAAGAGGCGGATGAAATTAGGTGGGGGGCTGAGACTGGTGAGCAGAGGCTCCAACTGCGAAGGCAGAACATAGTCCTCATGGCTAATAGCCACCCTCCCTCTCTCTCTCTCATGAATTTTTCTAAACCTCCTTTAAAGCCAACCAAGGGGAGAAGGAAAGTCCAGAAGATTCTATGGAATCTTGTCTTTATGTTGTATGTTGGATATGTGATTGTAAAACTGTAATTTTAAAAACCAAATAAATAAATAAATAAAATAAAGCCAACCAAGTTGATGGCCATCACTGCCTCACATGGAACAAGTTCCATGGTTTAACTATGTGCTGTGTGAATAAAGTACTTTCCTTTATCTGTCATGACCCTTCCAAAATTCAGCTACATTGGATGTCCATGAGTTCTAGTATTTTGAAAGAGTTTATAACTTTATAAACCTTCAATTCTGTCACCTATTATCTGCCTTTTCTCTAAGCTTAAAAGTCCCAAACACTGCAACCTTTTATTTAAGTATATGACTAGTTGACTAGTAAAGAATACTAGGAGATGATATGCACATTCATTTTATTTCATTTTCATCATATTGACAAAAGGCCCATCTCAAACAACCCCCAGGTGCATACCCGGCAAGAGAACAGTGGCCATTTTGGTTGCTATGATCTCACACGATTTTGCAGTGAGATTCCCCTTGGGAAAAAAAACACTTTTTGGGGGGAACTGATCTTGTGCTGTGCCTCAAAACACATGTTTTTGGGCACTGTGCCCCAAAAAAGCACTTGGGGGGGCTGCAGCACAAAATCACGTGAGATCACGACAACCAAAATGGCCACCATGCTCTCATGGTTAAAAACGGAGAGATGGTGTCCAGGAAAATGGCTTCCCAGATTTTGGCTTCAAAGCGTTGAATGGTATGCAGGTGTGGCAAACACTGACCCTTGAATGCAGCAGGGGATAAACATCATGACTGACTGAGCATATGTGATACAACAGCACAGAGCTTTCCAGTCTGTTTCCTGTGAAGCAAAGATAGAAGAGGTGTAAACTGAAAGGGCCTTTGGCTATAGAAGTGAGTGCTACCAACACTGCATGCTTGAAGATCCATTGCTTTCTGGTGGAAGAAATTGGATTTCATATATTTGTACACAAACACCAAAATAATATTTATACCCTGCCCATCTGGCTGGGTTTCCCGAGTCACTCTGGGTGGCTCACAGCATATATCGAAACATACTAAGACATCAAACATTTTGCTTATCAAAATGGTGCAGAGTCAACACAGCTTTCAGCCTTTTGCCATTAGAATCCTTCAGGGCTCTTTTTGCACTCCATCTCTCAACCACACGAAAGTCAGTCTCATGTATTCTGGAAAACAAAGAACTGAAGAGTGGTGTTTTGGGTTTTGTTTTTTTAAGGATTGTAATAGAAGAGAGGAATAGCTTAGGTTGTCTAAAAATATCACCCTAGAAATCATAGTGATTAGGATATCTCTCTCAGTAGTAAGTGTTGTAATCTTTTAATCTGAGCATTTGTACACAATTTGCGAACATTTGCATTTCATTATATCATGTTTTAAAGCTTTTTCTGGAGCCAAGAGGTAGTAGGGATCCCACCACACTCATCTCAAATGGTTCCAGTTAGGGTTTTTATAAAAAAAATCCACCCAGATGTTGTGGGTGTTTTTAGTTTGGTACAATTGCTCAACTCTGGACAATTTTAATGAGTTCATATCTGCATATCAGCTACTGCTTAGTTTTTAAAACCTTTAGAAGCAGAAATCTATTATTATTATTATTATTATTATTATTATTATTATTACTTCTTGTTCTTTTATCCCCTACTACTTAAAAATAACCCAGTTTGGTTCATGATAAAATGGCATGCCCTAGCAATAAAGGATGAAGCACGAATAAGCAAAAAGAGAAGGGATTTGAGGATGAGGAGCATAGAGTTTCACTGTTGGAGCATCAGGAAACCAATGTACAGGTCAAAGCCCAAAAGGGCACGAGTGATGCTCTTCTGCTGGTACTGAAATTCACCCCTAGTCCCACTGGTGGCAAGCCAGCTGCCATTGGTAATGGTGGTTGGTGGCCATTGTGGCTGGAAGGGTGGATGGCAGGGAGACCAACCAGTGGATTGGCCAGTTGACAGGCTGGGTCAACCCTTGATTGGTTGTCTGTAAGAAGGCAGGCAGTTTGGGGTTGACTGAGGGCAGATTGAGGCTGGTGGAGCAGCACTCCATTTGCCACCATGAACCAGCCTTTGCTGACTTTAGTGCAAAGGATGGGTGCGCTCTACCCAGTCTGATCTGTAAGTGACCTGGTAAAATAAATTTAATCGTAGGTCAGGCCTCTAATCTGATGGCCTCAGGGCATTGGCAAACACTTAATGATGAGTCCTCTGAGGATAACACCCAGTTTGCTTCTACTTGACATAGCACAGCCCATGCCAAAGGGGCATACTGGATTCACCACACCAAGGAATTAGAGGCTACTGGGAAGACTAGGTTCCTTTATTGCATGTTTTCTGAGATGTGTAGACTTAAAAGAAACAAAAACCAAGTTACAAATGAACAAGCCCCAATTTCCAAAATGCAGCAAAAAACAAACAAATTATCAACTTTTACTGTAGTTAATAAACCTGAATAATTTGGCCCTAATGTGCTAGCTGTTTCTCCTCCTCCCTGCAGACACAGCCATTTTACATAAAAGTATTTGCACACTTTAAGACAAGTGTGGGGCATATGCTTTCAAATCCTTGAAGCCCAACTGGTCCCAACAGTAGCAGCAAGTTGGAGGGAGGTTGTCCCTGGCAGGGAGGCAGAACTGGATGGCTCAGGTATTTGAGACTCTGGTCTTTCAAGGGGAGCCCTCTTGAAGTGCCACAATTCACCGACTTCAAAATGTGGTGAGCCTCCGCTTCGGGTCCCTCCTGTTCATTTTCCTGAGCAGGGCCCTGAATGCACCCCTCTTCTACTTTCTCAGGAGTTTGTTAGTCAAAATGATGGTTCCTGAAATGCCTGCCCCTTCAGAAATGTAAAACAGCATCTTGGTTCCCTCTTAACTCAACTAATTCAACAGCGTAGGGTCAGCTTCATTCCTCTGAAGGCTTTAACCTGCCCGTATGAAAACGGCTTTGTTTTCTGGGCTCTGACACACGTTGCCAGCACAACCCTCCCCTTAGAAATCATCTGTCAAGGTTTCTCCTTGCCCGGGGGCACTCCTAGACGCTCTAGAACAGTTGCCCGGTGCACATCATCCATATTCACGAGCAGCATAGCAAATGCTTCACCATGACAGAAAGAAATGCGTTTGCCGTGTCTGGGGATGGACACATGTGCGGAGCATATGTTCTGCTAGCAGCTTATGGCACCCTCTCTACCTGCTACCCACTCCTCTTCGCACAGCAGGGTCACCCTGTGGACTCGGCATCTGCAGATCAAAGATACATCGGCTGACCAAGCCTGTGACTGGCTGCCAGCTGGGCTGCTTTTGGGAGGGGTAATATCAGCATGTGGGGAAGGCAAAACAAGACTGTGAGGGTGATGAATACAGTTGCAATGCTGTATTCTCACTACCTGAGTGCTAGTGGTATGTCAACAATGATGTAGCCCTGTCTGTCTCTTCTCCCCTCACCTAACATGCACACACTATGCTTCTGCAGCCTCTCTGCGGTTCCCTGTAGGGATTGCCTCAGTGGCACCAGTAAGTCAGGACTTTGGGTCAGAACCCCAGGGAATGTGCTGCAAGGCCCCTCAAAAGCAACAGGGCTGCCTTCCTACATCTTGAAGTCAGCGAAGTTAATACACATAACCATCTAAAAAAGGGTTCACCCTGTAAGACCGTTAAGGCCAGAGTCTAAAATTACCTAACTGCACCGCTGGGGATTGTCATTTTTTTCTGCAGATTGCAGGTCAGCAAAAATAACTCCAAAGGCTGCAGCTGGCAGACGCCCATGCAGACACGGTTTCAGTCATTTCACATAAATGAGTGATTGCTTTGCTTCTGCTGCTGCTGCTTGGATGAGATACAAACCATCCTGGAGCCACATGGGGAAGAAACCTCCAGGTCACTGAGAATCTCCTTGCCAGGCCTAAGCAGACAGAGAGAAATCTCCTATTGGAGATCAAAGTGAGATGCTGGCAAGACTGACTCCTGCAGTTTACAAGGGAAGTCAGACTTTAAGGAGAGGGGTGAGAACAGAAGAGCCGTAGACAGAGACGGAAGAATATTGCCATCCACTCTTGCTCTCCTGCTTCTTGAGAGGCTACACATACACACAAAATGACAATAAAAATTCAATTAAACACATTTAACCTGTAGCAAAACATGAATGCATTTGTATAAATGCAAGCAGATGACACCCCAGCAAGCAGCTGTAGGTACAGTCAATTCAGTTGTGAGCCCCCTTTAGATAATTTTACCTCTTTGCTATGCTGTTCAATCCTCCTTGCAGTTTTATTGAAGGGAATAGATGAGGGACACAGGTCAGCCAAATACAGTTAATGTAAACCAGTTTGTAGAAATGTTCCTTTGGAAAGCACAATATTCTAGTTCCTGATTATTATATTTTAAGAAAGGAAGAAATTTACTTTAAAGATCTGGTTAATAGCTGCATCATCTCTTGCAAAAGAGCAGAACTGCATATTACATGGTGGATACGTGAGCCATTTAAAACATAGCAAAGAATTTAAAAATTAACCACGTGGCATAGTCAGTTTGCATAAACAGGCAAAAACGATGGCAACTGATTGGGAGTCTGCTTTAATTATTGAAAGTTTTGTCTTTTTGTGTGACAGTGTACTGCAGATTTACTATTATGGCAGCATCACTGTCTTCTTAGAATAGAATATTGAACTTTAGGATCTTCCAAGAAAAAATAATAATTGAGGACTGAATAGATAACTAGGTTTCTGGAGTCTTAATCACTTTTTAGTGACTGGGATTGTGTGAATATTAATGACTTAAAATGCAGATAGGTCACTGTTTTTCTCAATTTGGATTGAAACTGGTTTGAGCAGAAAGCACATCAAAATGCAGTGTTTCCTAAGGAATGACAGGATAGATACGGAATATATCTGGATTATGGCTAATATCATATGTGCACCACTTCTCAAACCAGTGGTGGCCTTTGGGCTCTCAAATTTCAGTGGTGCCCTGTGCAATGCTAAAATTTGGCACCATCTCACCTCCTCCTCTCCATTCTGCAATTTTGTGGCGCTAGTTGTACTACCCTAAAACTGCCTCTGCCCAAACCAGCAATGGGAGCACACTGAATGCTGTGTCAACAGGAAGGTTTACACAGCCTTAGTTGGTTGTCTCACATTATGCCCATAGCACTTTGATATCTCTGGACTCATAGTTGTTCCCCTGTGAGTTGTGACCAAATCTTGCTTAGTTAAATGCACCATTTATACTTTGGGTACATCTTTTTTAAAACTTTACCTTGTAAAACAGTTCCCATCTCTCTCCCTCCCCCCCACCTCTCCTCAATTCTAGTTGTTTTCATTTTGTCTTGCATATGTTGTAGAACCCTGCTGTTTAGTGCTGTATTGCAAGATTAGTATTAAGATTTTGTTTGAGCTTCAAAAGTATGAACAAAGCTTCAAAACTCCCATTGGAGGAAAGAAAAAGACAGTGAAGCATTGGACCCATAGTGAATCAGATTAATCTATGCATTTCCTTGTGTTGGCCATGCATCTCACTGTAAATATAAAATTCAATAATTTGGCACCTCCACAAGCAACCATGTTACATGTTGTGTTAATAGCAGGCCTTTTCTAGACTGTATCAGTGCCAGGTTACAGCTGCTACGGGCTAAATATGTTTAGAGTACAGGGGTACCTCGGTTTAAGAACAGGTTTGGTTTAAGAACGATTTGATTTACAAACTCCACAAAACCGGAAATAGTGTCTTGGTTTGAGAACTTTACCTCAGTCTAAGAACAGAATCTGAACGGTGGAAGGGCACCGGCGGCAGGAGGCCTCATTAGGGAAAGCGTGCCTCGGTTTAAGAACAGGTTTGGTTTAAGAACAGACTTCTGGAACAGATTAAGTTTGTAAACCAAGGTACCACTTGGTTGTTGTTGTTGTCGTCGTCATTAAATTTATAATCCTGCCTTTCACCAAATCATTGCACATTTAATATATGGCCCCTCTGTTTGTGATATAAGAATAAAGAGCTTAAAAGGACAATCCTATAGATGTGTATTTGGAAGTCAGGCTTAGGCGTGAGTTCAATGGGACTTGCTTCTAGGTAAGTGAATAAGTGATTAACCCTATAATTCTGGAAGAGTGTCCCAGGCACATTGGGATATATTGGTTCTTCCTCTCCCATGTCAGTGATGGAGCTCCTGCACTGGATAAAGATATTCTGTACAGTACTGGACTCCCTGCTCCCTTCCATAATGGAAACCTCCAACAACCTGACCTGGCAGACTTTGGAGCTCTCATATTAGTGGGGCCCAAAAGGGTATGTGTTGGTTGGACGTTCAGGGCTGTTTCTCCTCACAGTAGGCAGATTAAGAAAGCAGGTGAAAGAACTGATGGAGAAACAAACAGATAGCACAGCATCTTCCGTTTGTATGCTCAGAAAAGTTAGAGGGAATCCATCTAAGGCAGCACAATGCCTTGGGTCAGCCTTGCAGGTGGCACTGGCCAGGTCTGTTTGGGCCTTGCATGGTCCAAGCCTATGGGCAGACTAAGGCTGAGAGAACATGGCTTGCCTTAGTGAATTGGTGACAGAGATCAGATTTGAACCGGGGTCGTTCCCAATTTGTAGCTCAGCATTCTGCTAGACCAGCTCTTAGAAATGTGCAGAATAAATAGGAAGGAGATGGTAAGGAACCTCTCTGACAACTCAAAAGTCATTGTGTCCTGATACAGAGATACAGTGCAGGATGATTACCATTCACTTTAAGACAATAAAGCTCTCATACCAGAAAAATGGACCAGAAGAGAAAGGAACAGCTAGTTTTGTTCAATATAAAGTGGTACCTCAGTCTACGAACAGCCTGTTAACAAACTATTCAGTGAACAAACCATGCAAAACTGGAAGTAGGTGTTCTGGTTAGCAAACTTTGCCCCAGAAGACGAAAGGAATCTGAACGGTGGAAGGGCACCGGTGGTGGGAGGTCTCATTAGGGAAAGTGCGCCTCAGTTTAAGAATGGCTTTGGTTTAAGAATCAACTTCCAGAACGGATTAGGTTCGTAAACCAAGGTACCACTGTAATTATGTTGGTGTTCAAATTAACCAAAGGTGCATGAGCAGTTATTTGTGAGCAATGTACAATACAAATATAGCTCAAATGCAAGCACCTATGTGTGATTCTGCTGAGATAAGCACCCAAATTTGGGATTTAGGTTCCATATTAAAAGACTCTCTCAGCCTGCTTCTTGGCCAGCAACGTTCAGCTACTACACAGAAGCTACTACACTGATATCAGCGTTGCCATTTTAGGAAGGTCTAAAATATGGGATGGGTATACAATGACAACACAAGCAGAATTCTATTTTCAAACTGCTTACAACTTGGGATGGCCTGGAGGAGGCAATTGTTCATCTCCAAATGCAGTAGATGTACTGAGTTCCTATCCCCTTCCTTTCCTGAAGCGCTTTTCAACCTGTGCTTTTCTTCTTAGGTTTGGTTTCAGAACAGACGGGCAAAATGGAGGAAGCGAGAGCGGTTTGGTCAAATGCAGCAGGTCCGCACCCACTTCTCCACAGCCTATGAGCTCCCCTTACTAACTCGAGCAGAGAACTATGCCCAGGTGAGTGTCTGCCACCAGCACACCTGTCTCTTTAACATTAAGGGTGGCATTCAACTAAGCTTTACTCATTAATGAAATTAATGAACATGACTCAGTCAGGTCCATTAATTTCATCAGGTCTGCCTGGAGTCAATGTTGAATACCACCCTAAGGCCCTGCCTTCAGTCAGTTGGGATATGGTAGAATGAGACAAGTGATTCAAGGTTCAAGGAACTGATACGGTGTTAAAAAAACCTTTGCCTCTGTAACAGTTGTGAAACTTACCCTCACATTTCAAAGATAGGAAATAAATGCGTAGCATGTACTTTGTTGCCTGTATAACCTGGAGAAATTTGGAAGTGGCTTGTAAAATCTGCCATCCGTTTGTAATTCTGTGCACATGTTGGGGGGTGTAAGCCCCATTGAGTTCCTTCAGAGCAAACAGGCATATGCCCAGGAAGCAAAGTGGCAGAAGAAGAACAAGTTAAATTTTTCCGCTTTACATCCTGGGGTCCAAGGGAAATTCTCTCTCTCCCCCCCCCCCACTTGTTGGAAACACAGACAAGGTTGCTCATCTTGCCCTTGCTCATCTCCTCCCACCGCATAACGAAAGATGCTTTAGCTCTTCAGCCTTTCCTGGTGGGGAAGGGTCTCCACGCTTTCAGTCTCCCCTTTCTGTACTTTCCCCAGCTCCATGATGATCCTTCTTCGAGATGGGGGTCAACCAGACATGATATTCATGATATTCAAAATGTGGCAGAACCATAAATTTAAACGATGGCATTTTTACTCTGGCTGTCTTGCGTCCCCTGCTTTCATCACCTCCGAATGTTACGGCCTCATCTCCCCCACTATACCTGCCACAGAGATGTAGTCTGCCGGAGGTAAAAGGTCAGGCTTGGAGCCAGAACTGAATGGCGCTGGAAGGCTGTGGAATGCAGGCCTTTCAGAGACAGGCATTTTCCTACTTTCCATCTGGATCCTCTCCTGTTGCATTCTTTCATCTCACATTCTCCCCCCAACACACCTCCCCTCCCCACCTCCCAGGGGCCTCCTGCTGGTAAAAGTCATTCTTCCCTCTCTGCTTTGGTAGGATCGTTTTGGTTTCAGCATCCTAGATAATCCTAGATAATGTGCTTGTTGTTGTCATTGCAATTTTTCTCTCTCACACTAAGCAAAAGAGGGGAGCTCAGAGACAGAGTGTATTTAACTGCAGAATGCCCCGGAAACAATTCCCAGAAATGCCTCGATTTAAGAACTGGCCAACTGTCTGCCTAGCCCAGGATCACCTGCCCAAACTGGCAGAGCTGCTGTCGGTGAGGACAGGTAAGTCCTGGGCTAGACAGACAATTCATCAGAAGGCTGAGTTTTCTAAGGGTTCCCACCCCTCTTTTTTATCAAGGCTTTCATGATTGAATGACAGAATTTCAGTATGAACCAATCAACAGTGTCTTCAAGCACAGGGTTTTCTATTCCTTGGCTTTTTCCAAAAGCAGAATAGCACAGTGGATAGAGCATATGAGATGTGAAAATTGGCACGAGGTGGCCAATTTATGATCTGAAAATAATAATAAAAAATAATCTCAAGGATGTGAAAACCTCAAGAAGAAAACAAGAGCACCAAGGGCCACCAACACCATCAATCAATGTAATGAGAGACATGTGCTCTTTCCAGATGCTGACACTACTTTGAGAAGGAATTGGCTTGATTCAGTACAGAACACCTTAATACTTGGACAACCTCTCCCTCAACCACATCATTTCCACTTTGAGAACCAAGGGATAAACCAGTGCTCCTTAACTAATCTTTTCCTTCCTTCTCCACCATCTCAGATCCAGAATCCATCCTGGATTGGCAACAACGGTGCTGCCTCCCCCGTCCCTGCCTGCGTCGTGCCTTGTGACTCAGTGCCTTCCTGCATGTCTCCCCACACCCATCCCCACACAACCGGAGGGGTCTCTGAATTCCTGAGCGTCTCTGGTCCCGGCAGCCACGTGGGACAGACTCACATGGGGAGCCTCTTCGGCGGCGCAGCCATCAGCCCCGGCATCAACGGCTACGAGCTGAACGGCGAGCCCGACCGCAAGTCCTCCAGCATCGCGGCCCTGCGGATGAAAGCCAAGGAGCACAGCGCTGCCATATCGTGGGCAACATGACAAGGTGCAGCCGTTGCCCTCCAGACACTGACCGAGCAAACAGGGACGATCGAACCAATCCATCCACTCTTGGACCCGAGGCAGCCAGTGCCCTACTCAGAGATCTGAATGCAGCACTTTTAGCTATCCTAGGTATAATAGCATTACGTGCGTTGCCGTATTTGGAGTGTTTTAAACATGCAGGGGATTTTGTTGTTGTCCCCAACAAACAGGTGTGTGGAAGGAAATAATGGGTGTGTTTATTGCACCAGACAAAGTTGAGTGTTTCGTGTGTGTGTGTGTGTGTTCACATGGCATGTTTCCCGAATGCTGTCATTGTCCTGACTTGCCAATGAAAAAGGACACTTTGTCTCCCCTGCTTTCTCTGACACCGGATTTGTCTTTCTCTTTAAAACACCAAAGCTTCAAGCCACACTTTCCAGTTGATTGCTCTGCACATTTCCAGTACCATTTATTCTCATGCTATGGGCAGTTCTACGATACCTATAATGCCAGAATAATGTGGTTGCTTTAGTTGACGAGTGCCAGACTGGTGTTTGTGTGTGCATGCATGTGTGTGCTGAGTGTAGGGTATGCTGATTCAACTCACAGAATACCTGTAGATGCCAGGCTGCAACCCAGAGGTCGCTTTAGCAACTGCACTGGGTAAAAAAAAGCAGCCGCTGTCTTGTCTCCCATTTTCCTGACATCTGCTGTATGTAGTGAACAGGACTGCCACACAGCAGTCATGAAAGGAACAAGAGAAGCCAAGGCTGTGTGTGGCACATCTCGATTTGGCAAGGATAATAAAGGTCCCAGGCAATCTCCGGGTTGTGCTCTGGTAACCCTACCACACAGGAATCTGGGTTGATCCAAGCAGCAAACCAAGGGTTATGAGAATGGCACAACTCAAAGCAACGATATTTGTGCCATCTCCTGTAGTAGTGGGGCCTGCATCCTTGTAGGGGGACTGTGTACCTATCGCCAAGTAAGATAAAAATCTATCACCAAAACAGAGGACAAAAATGGGCACGGATTTGCGTAACATTTGCATGCGCTAATTTATAATACAACATAGAAACTATAATTGAAATAATAATAATTTTAACAATATTTTTATTATTTATACCCTGCCCATCTGGCTGGGTTTCCCCATAGAAATGCAGTGCATCTAACCATAGCGGGGAAGACTGACCAAGTGGCCGGCGTGTCTGCTGGGTCTGCCACCCAGGTGCTGCCTGTGGATGGGCAACTTGGATGCCCCTGCTCACTCTCTCCTTAGGACTCCTTGTCTCTGAAACAGCCTTGGACCAGAGATAGGACCACATCCTGACAGTCCTTCAAATAAGTGACTGTTTGCGTGCCATCCAGAGAACTTTGTTGTATGGGCAGCGTAGAAATGTAGGAAAATAAAGGAAGAGAATCAACATAAAGTAGGATCCATGGCCCACCCTCTTCCATCTTTTGCCCTGCTTTAGTGCTGAGGAAGGAAATTAAGCTGTGGGAGCTGCTGCCATCAATAAATGCAGTCCAAAACAAGGGTTCTGACTACTGGCCTGAATAAAGAGCAAGAGTGCGACAAGAGTGTGGTCTACAAGAAAGAGAAAATCCTTCTCCTGTCTTCCTGCCCAGATGACATGGCTAGTTCTACAGAAGGCCAAAGAACATGGTTTTCCCTTCCTATATTATTACGGCCATAGGCTTCTCACCAATAAGAGAAGATAGATCTCCATGATTACCAGAACAAGTGCCTTTTTAAAACAGTATTCACAATTCCACAATCTGCAGCCTAGCTCAAAAAACAGTCTTCCTGGTGTCCCCTTCCATTTGTACTGACTTAAACCACCACATGAAGTTTGCCCTAGCCATGTAATGGAGGAATAAAGCTAGAGCTTGTTTCTTTGGTTGGAAATGCTCTTGCTTTCAGCTCAAAGCTTTTAGCAGACATGGACCCACCTCTTGTCACTCCCATTCATCAGGATGGTGGCAACTTCCCAGTTCCCCTGTGGTTGCTTTCCTTATAGATTGATCAAAGAAGATTTGGATCAGGTCAGCTGAGATTCTGCCCAACTCAGCTATGAATAAGCTGGTTTTTAAACAGTGTTTAGGTTTTGTGGTTTCTTAAGCACAGAGCTACATCCATCAGAGAAAGAAAGAAAGAAAGAAAGAAAGAAAGAAAGAAAGAAAGAAAGAAAGAAAGAAAGAAAGAAAGAAAGAAAGAAAGAAAGAAGGAGGTTTAAACCGCCTGTCTGGTTTTTAAGAGGGTGTTTACTGGGTTTGGTAGCTACTGGTCTGCCTTCTCCCAGTGAGCAGCTGCTATACAGGCACAGAGATTTCATTTGGGCCTCGTCACAAAAGCAAGACCCCCCTCAGTGATGCCTGGACACAAGCGCACACCTGCCTTCTGGCTCACATGTGGCTGTGGAATCACAAGCATTTGCACATACTCTGGCCTGGAATGGGAAGGATGCTGGCAGGAATTCTTACCAAAAAGTCAGCTCATTGACAACAAAGCTTCTTGGTCTTCAGTGCACATGGGTTCTCAGGAGGAAAAGTTGCTGGAAAATCTGAATGGGGGGGGGGGATTGGAACTATCCTATTTGTGGAGCAGAGGTAAATGAAGCAGGGCCTCCATTTAGAGATGGGGAAGTATGTTCCCTCACCACCATGTGATCATTCCATATGATCATCTATCCCTCTAGCCATTTTACTAGTTCTACACATTTAACTGTTGCAGAAATAAGTGTGCCAGTGGCACAGACTAAAAAGATCCAATACCCCCCCTCTCTCTTTTTTCAGGTGTATGTATGTAACTTCTCTTATTTGTCTATAGTGATGATGTCACGTGCACTGTCCAATATGTGCCTGTGATAATTCCAGACCCACATTTTACAATAAGCCTTACAAGGATTGATACTCTACCTGCAGAGATAAAAAAGGTTTTCATGTTGATTTTAGTGAAAATGCTAAGGACATCACTAGGACATACAAAGTGTTTCCACTGTGTTTGGATCATGCCTTGTGCGTCCAGAGCTCGGAAAACACAACAGCCATCAGTAAAAGTACAACTTTCAGAAATGACACCTGTGTTCCCCCAACAACAAATACATAACAATGTTGCCATTGTTGTGACACAAACAACTTATCAGGGATAAGTGCTCTCATTTGCCCCTTGCCACCTTTTAAAGCTATGAAGGTCCCACAGACACTTTTCTGGCATTGATAGTGTTCACTCCCCTGAGTGGTGTTGGCCCGCCTGTGAAGTGGTCAGTCTAACTGAAAGGGTACCTGAAACAAAATAAAAAAATCCTTCCAGTAGCACCTTAGAGACCAACTAAGTTTGTTATTGGTATGAGCTTTGGTGTGCATGCACACTTCTTCAGAAGGGTACCTTTGAGAGTTGTACCTGGAACTCTCATGCAAGAAATAATGGGCAACATCCAATATTGGTCATGTCCAGAATAGATCCACTGAAATCAATGGAGCCATTCTGATGATGACGAATGCTGGCTATCACTTAATGTGTGTGTGAATGCATAAGTAATATTATCCATGCTTAACCATGTTTTTGTGTTCCTAAGTGTGCATACCTAGGAGAATATATTGTGAGTGTGTGTGCTGCCTGTGCAAGTATGTTTTTTGTATAAACAGCTAAGTTTGCCATCTCTTGGGTGGAGGATAGGAAATCTCATGACTAGCATTCTACCCAGTGTGATTTCAGTTTTTAGTTGGGAAGCTAGGGTGGGGGAGAACTCTTAATTCTTCTTCTTCTTCTTCTTCTTCTTCTTCTTCTTCTTCTTCTTCTTCTTCTTCTTCTTCTTCTTCTTCTTCTTCTTCTTCTTCTTCTCTTTTGCTGCTGCCTTAGCTTTCAGCGTGAAATCTGCAGCTCCAAAAAAGGTCATATTGCTGGACGCTAACTTTGAGGGGTACATTGCTGTATGTATAAGTCCTATTCACGAGTTATTCATGTGCAATACGTTACCAAATGTGCTTCATAGCAGAGCCAGACATCATGCATATGGCTGCCTGTGACGAAACCCAAACATGCAAACTCCTGTTCACATGTAGAGGCACTTGCCCAACCAAGCCAAGCTCCATGAGACAACATGTAGGTGTCTCATGGAAAAGACACAATGCCAGGGTGGAGCTAAAAGTTTGAGCTCCACCCCAAAGTCAATGTGGTGAGTCCTATAGGTGAGCAACGTGCCATTATTTTGTTGCTTTAGAACAGCGAGATGGCCAACTCTAGCTGCGCACTGCAGACCATACATGCATGCAGTAGTGTACAAGAGTGTGGTGTGTGAAGTCTGTGTGCACAAGAAATGTATTTCAAGTGTACTTTGCCTAAGACTAGGTTTGCTTGAAGTCTGCTGGTCACATCCTGATGTCAACTCCAATGTGGCTTTGTGTATGAACGGTTCAGTTTATATCTAGAATGTACCTCAGCAGATCCATCAGAAGACATTTCAGGATAATCGGAGGAGTGCTATGGATCATGCACTGAACTGTTCAATGCTACATGTAAACATTTGTTGACTAAGTAAACTCACCCCCAAGGACAAAATAAAACATTGTGCTCTGAAATGGAGCTTCTGCCAAAACCAGCAGCCCTCTGCCAAGCCCTTTTCCCTCCTGCCACTTATGTTGAGACACGTCTTTGCCACTGCTCTGCCTCATTGGCTGAGACTGGGATGTAGGCATGGAAATGACATGCGCAAGCATTGCTAAACATCGCAGGAAAAGCCAACACAGGGCTGCCATTTTAGCGGCAGCCCAGAGTCTAGGGACAAATCCAGTACCCTGAATACCACCATGGTCAAGAGGGCTGTTTTGATGGAGCATTGGCTTGCTCTCCTTCCCATGGTAACATTATCTGCTGGCCAGAGCAACAGAATGTGAGCTATATGAGCATTTGGCGCGAGGGGGGCAGGATATTCCTATGTCTTTCTTCTTCTTTTGGATGGTTATTTCTTGTCTTAGTGTATGCTAAGTTTTCACAGTACGTTGTAAAACACTCTGAAAACAAACAACAGTGAAAAAGGTAGCTTCCTGGAAATGGTTGAAAAATGATCAGGCAGACACAGCCGCTGAGAACTCCATGTTTATTTTGCTGCTTTGACTGACATAGCAAAAAAGCAAACACTTGGAATTAAAAAAAAAAAAAAGCCCAAATGGAAACTGGGGCAGAGTTAGGCTGAACAGATGAAAGCTTTTGATTGCTTTCAACTTCATGGATGGTAGTGCAGGGAAACCAAAGTGTGATTTCCCCCCCTCCCCACACACCAGTTGTGATCCTTTACCGCAAATCCGGGTAATGTATTACCCAAACCAGTACTCCTTCCATGAACATAGATAGCGCTAGGACTTTTATACTACTGATGTTGAAGGACAGTTTTCAATGTATAATAATATATCAGATTTTTTTGGGTGTGCAGTGTTTGAAAGCGAGAATGGGAGAAAGATCGCAAGAAAACAAACCTCAGTCAATATTATTGTTGTAAGATATTGTAACCTTGTATAAATGCAACTTTTTTTCCCTTTAGCTTTATGGCCTGAGGCAGAATATATGAAAATATACATTAAAAAATGTTCAAGAATAAAATAATGGAATGGAAAAAATGCCCACAAAAATTGCAGTGTGAGGTTGTGCCATACAATTTTACTGCCTATACAGATATGTACTGCAAATTCATTACATTGTAATATTAAAAAAAGAACAAACTACTTTGCATCTTGTTTTTCTGTTGCTGTTGTTGCTGCTGCTGTAAGATATTGCACTTAAGACTTTTCTCTCCCTAGAGTTGAGGGTGGGAGAGAAACAAAATCCCTTAGAGCTACAAACAATATTCAAACAGAAAGTTGCTGGGAAAAGACAGACAAACACCCAGAGCACAGGCAGAAGAGATCCAAATAAGTATTATTATTTTTCTCCTTCTTTGTTGCCATAACCATCTCTTCTCTGCTTCTAACTGAAATCTGTCTATTTCGTGCCTGACTCATGGCAGATGAAATGCGATCGGAGGGGGGCCTCCAAAATCTCACGTTAATTGAAGTTGGCAAAAAATACTAACAGTGCCCTTTTGAACTGCTGACACAGAGCAGAATGGATTAAACAAGGCTAGATTAACAACAGGTGGCAGCGCACAGCCTCACTGCCTCTAGAGATTCTTGGCAGCCAGGAGGCAGTGACGGGAACATCCTGCAGGCAAAACATGAGACATCCAGTGAGTTGAGAGGCTGCTGGTAGATGGACCAAAGACCCGAAAGCAGAAGGAGAAAAGCAGAGGATGATTTTGATGCAGCATTGGTGCTCATAGGTTTGCATTTTGAAGTGCACGTGCACACGGGGAATTAAGTTGGGAGTGGTTCTCTATATAACTTATTAAGGGATCAGTCTGTGATCAGAACCCAAAAGTGATCTAGGTTTCTATTCAACAGATGCTCACTTGAGAAGCGCCACAAATGACCAATTCTGACATTTGTTTTCCTTTGGGTTTCCACTGTGAGCTCATGCTGGTTGATGTCATTTGTTGGGCAAAAGAGAATGCCAATCTGCTCATTCTTGATCTCTCAGTGGCTTTTGATATAGTTGACCTGTATCCTTCTGGGAAGGCTCTGAGAGGTGGGGATTGGGGGTACTGTACCCCAGTGGGTCTACTCCAACCTTCAAGACCATATATAGAAAATAGTTATGGGAGGAGCCGTATTGTTTAGTGACATGGAAGTTCTGGAGATGCTTAGGATTGAACCTTGGACCATCTGAATGCAAGCAAATGCTTTACAAATCTACACCCATTTTCTGTTGTTGTTGTGGTGGTTGTTGTTCAGTTTGGATACTGCCCTTCACCTGAAGATCACATGGTGGCCAAAACATAAACATACACAATGAGGACACACATAATCAAACAAACCGATAACCCCTCTCCCACAAGTTACAGGACAGCCAGCAGGAATGCTTCTCTACATAGTAGGGATATGGCAAATAGATGGTGGTACTGAGAGTAAGCTTGGTGCAGCTTGGAGATCACAATGGAGGATGTGTTCAAGCTTGGCTTACTACTACTACTACTACTACTAGTAAAATGTCGCCCATCTGACTGGGTTGCCTCAACCACTCTGGGTGGCTTCCAGCAAAATCTAAAAACACAAAGGAAGCAAATATCTGGCAATGGGACCAGGTAGTTCCTGAACTTACACAAGATTGTGTAACATGTTTTCCTTCACACCCTTGCCCCTCACATGGTAGCTGACTTAGAGTTTGTGGAGATGAGCTGTGCCATCCTTAGAATAGGCCACTGTACTGCCCAATCTAGGGCTGCCACTTGTGGAGGAACCAGCTCCACATTGCATTGCTTGAAGGTCTTTCTGTTTCTCCCATTCCTGCAAAACCCTGCAAAGGATAGAGCATTCTTGGGTTCTTTTTACACATATATGTGTTTAAACAGCATAGTAACTCAAAGCAGTTCTACTGTACTTTATTCCATAGACTTGCTTTGAACGTCTTCAAATTTATTGGGTGAGCATAGTGAAGGGATGTGAAATGTATCCTGCTCAATTTATGTTTGTTCATACAAAAAATAATAATACATTGACTGCAGGGACAGGCAGGTCATCTGAATCCACCTATAATTGCAGGGCAGGAGGGAGAGGTGGCAAGGGGAAATGGATCAGGATGTATATAAAAAAGAGAAACCCTAAAGGCTTCTGGGTTATTTTCTGATTACATACAGGGAAGGAGCTGGCCAGGTCGGGACACTGACTGCAGAATACAAAGAGTCCACACAGCTGTTGAATTTTATGGCTAGAAGATTTGAGAGCTGTTTAATAGGCTAAACCCATTTAGGTGTGAAATTTCATCATGGAAAAGTAATGTTTAATAAGCTACTAGTTCAGCTTTTTCTTCTTTACATTTTCCTTTCAAAGATGAGTGGTCTAATCTTTTAATAATACAGAACAATCACTGCTGCTTATGAGAAAGTGGCAAAGGCATCTCTTTATGGCCATATGGAAACCAGGTGTCAAGGTGTTACTTTTAATCCAAGACAAATAAGAATTTGTTGGTTGTATCCTTCCTCTTCCATCTATTGCCAGCTATTTATCTTTAGATTGAAAGTTACTGATGAGGCAGACAGGCTCAGGCCATTAGCCTCTTTGTGCCCTTCTAGGCTTTACATCTCTTAGGATTATATTTAGCTCCAGTGCGTGTGCATCTTAAAAGGAAAGGTGTCAGTTTTTCAAACACCTGCACTTTTCACAACAGAGGCACTATATCAAAGTAAAAAACCATAGCATTAAAAAGTCAGCGTGAGTGCAGATAACTAAAGGAGGGTTCTATGAATGTTGATTATCACCTACAAAGAAGTACAGAATATAGTAATTATAAGTTCTAGTTATTTTATATATAGGTAATTAAAGTAATTCAGAATTCTGTATAAATGATGGGAAGCACATTTGACTTTAAACTTCTAGAAACCACAGATATTTACAGCTCAGACTCTTGCTTTCTGCAGACCCACATAAAAGCCATTATAATCTCATCTCCCACGTTGCTCACAGAATTTTCACTTTATTTGCCAGTTTGATCATTTGCACTGGATGATCCAACTTCAGATGTAGCTCTAAACAAGGAGCCGTACTTTTGAGATCTTAATGATCCCCAATAGGATCTCTGTTGGGAATGTTTGAATGTTAATATTTCGGGCTCTTAAACTGCCATATCCATTGTGCATGTAGTGTGGCGGTGCCACCGCTCCAAGCAAGGAATCAAGGTGCTATATTATTTAAATTGATACGAAGGGCAACCAGAAACTGAGATTCTGCCTTTCTTATGTCAGCATTTGTTTGCAAGAACAAAATTAATAAATCATGTCCAGTTACTAAAATTAAATAGGCATATTTCAGGATCAGGGGCCCATCAATCAAATTTAAAATTACCATTTCCCACTGCATTAGAAATGTTCACTGGTTTTCTAGACTGCCCCCTTTCTCTCGTGGATTCTTAAGGTAATCTACTACCACTGATCTCTCAACTTACCAAGAACTATAAAAATGGTCTCACAGAAATTAGGTGGTGAATGAGTTAAGTGTTTCTTAACTCCTTCTTTCTTCAAGTAAACTGACAATCAAGGCGAATGAGGATAAAGTCAAGGACATTCGGAGAGGAATTATTGGAACCAACTCCGGAAAACGAAGCTGGCGAAGAGGGGGCCTCTCTCCATTCAGAATCCCTTCTCAGAAAGCCTGCTGGAATTTCTGCTGGGAATACCTATCAGGGCTGTGCTGCGTTTCCTCCAGTGGATTACGCCTCAGCCACCACCATCACTGCTCCATTTCAACTAATTGTCTCAGATGTTGCCATTTGTTATCCCCTTAATGAGAAACACAACTTTTCCTTCACAGCCACCGCCACAAGAACCTGGCAGGCAGTGGAATCCTGAAGCTCAGCAGATGTAGGACTGTAAAACAGTGGTGAGTTCAGAACTGAAATTACACAGAAAAGGCAAGAGATTCCAAATAGCCTCAGACTTGAGGTAGGCTGAGAGCAACACACCAATCATAAATACTGGTGGGCTGATGGCTTGGTGCTGGGTTAGCTAGCGCTTTGGGCCAGCTTGCCTTGCCATAAAGGGCAGCCATCTTGGTTCATGTTTCCTGTGGCATTGAGTAGGATTCAGTCTATGGTAGCTTCTGATCTACTCTCAAGGAGAACATAACTGGCCTATCTCAGATTTCAAGCATGCTTCAAAACTACAGCAATGAATGCTCCAAATGTGTGTATAAATTACAGCTTTTGGGAAAACAGAATCCTACCCCCCTCAAATGTATATAGCTCAGCTTAACCTGCTGTGGCGAGGAGATTCAGAGTGCTGAGGGAATGTCAGTATAGTTTGTAGTCCCAAGAAAAAGGTGAAGAAAAACCATCTCTGCCCCCGCTTGCTCAAGTTGAGTTCTAGCAATTATTTGTATTTTCTTATTTTTCTCAGCTCCTTAGAAAACAAGACTTCTGCAGTTTAACTAAACTAAATAACATACATGTCTGTGGAACTAGGTTACATTTTCTTTTAATGAAATGAGTCTAAAGGAACACAGAAACTATTATTTGAAAAGGGATGATTGCTATGTCCAAGACTGTGCAGGCTTTGAAAAATACACAAATCACATACACCCCCCTCTATATTTCTGTTTCCTCAACTGGCCTTGCTTTTCTCATCCTCTGATCAATTTCTATCCTTGAGCAAACTACAGGCAAGCAAAAAACAAAAACAAAAAAACCCCTTGGATTTAAATTATGTCCCACCAACTTCGATAGCTGTTAAGTATCAGTGAATGTTGATTTTAAAATAAACTAAATGGGCTTGAATTTGTGCGTTTCCTTTTGAGGTTAATTCATTTCTAGTGTTGATTGTGAATGGCTGGGGAAGGGAAGTTAGAATCACATTAACACTATAGATTACATACCCATGTTTGGAAGTGCAAAGCTGCAGTGACTGTGAGTATCGTACACTGGTTAAAAAAATGAGGTATGTGCCCTAAATCCCAGATTCAAAGGTTAGTTTAGCCTGTAGTCAGATGAGGTGGCCCTTTGACAAGCTACTGCCTCTCAAGCCACAGCTCCATACCTGTAATGTAGGAGCGGGGAAATGATGGCTCTCCATTTAATGTTCGTCACCAATTCCCATCATATCCCATGGCTCAGGCCACAGGGTCGCCACCCCTGCTGTAATGGGATACTGGCCTATTTTACAGGGTTTGTGAAAGGATTACAGCAGTACCTTGCTATACCAAACATCAGCTAGCAGCAAGAAAGGTCCATCTACCTTTTATCTACTTTGTATGGTTTTAGTTTAGTTTTAAATGTATTTGCTGTTTTTGTGTTTAACTGTTTAATATTATCTGCAATGCCCATCACATAGAGACAGTTGTTTAAAAGTTGATTAGAAAATAAATGATGATGATGATGATGATTTCTAACCTCCAACCCTGGGATATAATGCCAGATGAACTGCCACCTGAGCCTTATATGGTACACCATGTTCAAGACCCTCCGTTTTCTCACCTGTAGAAGAAAAACATCTGCTTATAAAAAAAAAGAAAAGATGCAGCATCTATACATAATAAAATTATTCGCTGAAACCCACCAGAGGCTTGAAGAGCTGATATTTTTAGAAGATTCAGTGTAGATTTTGTGTTTTCTTATGTGTTGTTTTTTGTTCTAAGAATCAGAGTAGAGCTGCTAGAACCCACAGTAAAATTTTCCATGAGTAAAACAGAACGTACACACTCTGGCATATTTTCTTTTAAAATACCCCCCGCCGCCAAATCACAAGTCCTCTTTGATACATTGTTAAGATTACTATCCCCTCAGGTTGTACAATCAAGAGAATATATTGACTCAGGCACATTGTATTTACAAATGTTTTAATTTTTAAAAAGAAAACGCATTTACACACACACAGGGGGAAAGTGGTCCCTGGACAATGTCATTAAAGAATGCAAACAGACAGTAGAAGAAAAAATGGTTTCCAATATAAATGCAGCTGTGAAATGTTTTAGGACCATACCTGTGACACATTTTACTGGTTGAAGACTTTTATTTTAAAAAGCAACCTTCAAAGGAACTCATTCAAAGAGTTTGTTCACTTAATGCTTCTGAAATCTAGGTGGGTAAGAAAGGGATATTTCAGCCTGCTTCTGAATGTTTTCACATTAGGCAGCAGCAAATGTGAGTGTACACTCATTTTGCTACTGAGTGTACACTCAACAAGGAGCTTATCACAGCTCCCTGACAAAAGTACAAACCCATTTACTGCATTCACATTTTCACTTTCAGATGTGCAGTTAACATTTAGTGTACACCTTTAAAAATGCCATGTGTGAAATGAGATTCCATTTGCCAATCTGAATTCCACTTAGTTTATCTTCCAGTTGATAAAACTGTGGCGGTGGGTACAACTGCCCTCCCAGTTATGTACGATTTGCCTTTATGAAAATATGCATTAACGTACTACAGCCAAGATACACACATTTAGGGTGATAACATGACGACACAGTAACTCTGGATCTCGTAAAACCTGATTCAGTAGTTAGCATTGGGTTCTAATTGGAGCAAGCAGTGGAGGGAAAAGAGCAGCTCTTGGACCCAGGATAAGAGATCAATATGTAATATAACAAAAAACATGGGTCAAATGAAAGTGTGGGTGAACCCTAAGACTGGAAGTCAAGAACTATCAGTGGCACAAAGAGGAATCACAAAGGGTGACATCTTGAAAGGTAACATTGAAATGTCACATTTTCCAGAAAAAAACCTGATTCCATACAGTTGGAACAGGATGAAGAAGTGTGCATGCACACGAAAGCTCATACCAAGAACTAACTTAGTTGGTCTTTAAGGTGCTACTGGAAGGATTTTTTTGTTTTGTTTTGACTATGGCAGACCAACACGGCTACCTATCTGTAACAGGATGATGTTTCAGGTTGGAGATCCTGGTAGTGTATCAGAAACACCTAAAGAATATACTGATCTAGTAACATCTGAGAAGGTAACTAGTAAACCATGGTAGAGATATCCACATCCTTATCATAGCTTAGGAAATGTGGATTGTGGAAGAGGTGAGATAAAGAAGCAGAAGCTGTCAAAGATAGCTGGTGGTTAACTGATGGAACAGATAAATGGATTGGTTATGAAATGAATCCTATAATGAAACAAAGGTTTATGAATTGTTAAGTGTCTTAAAATCTCTGGCACTTAGGGAACAAATATTCTTCCTTACTTAAAAAATATGTATCTGGTCTTGTTTGCAATTTTGCAAAAAAAATGGAAAGGAAGTCAGGGTAATCGTTTACCCTAACTTTACATGTAGTTCACACTGGTGGACACAAATACCTTCTAATTGTAGAAGTATTGTGAAATAATTTTTACAATTAGGAGCAACTAATTGCTATAGACAAACTAAGGCCTTGTGAATGGGGGCAGGGATTAAAAGGGCATAAAACATTGCAAAGATGGGCATAGATTCTGCAGCAGTTCAGCTTAAAAGTAGAGCTTATCCCAGATAAAGAAAATCAATTTGCAGAACACCAATAGATGTAGGATAACTTTTTAAAGAACTTGCACACTATATTCCTAAAATGAGCTTAGGGGCAGAGATGATAGTTTATAATGAAACATACATAAAAAGTAGTTAGATTGTTGAGCTTAAGTTCTCACTGGTAAAAAAAGAGAATGGCCCACTCTCACTTGCCTTGCACCAAGGAAAAGAGAACCAGCTTAGATGAAGCACTCTTGAACCAGAAGGAAGGAGAGTCCTTTGCCCACTATCTCACTCAGAATAGATGCAAAATTAGTTACGGTGATAAGCCTTTTGCAAATCAGATTCTACTGAAGACTTCTTTGTGGCTCAAAATAAAGCTCCTGTTCTTTTGAAATCAGCGAATCCTCCATCATCTATCATTATTTTCTAGTCAAAGATACAGCAGAGGATGTAATCTGGAAAACTTTAGAAAAAACTATGTAGGAAAAACCCGTCTTCCCTAATGAACGGAATAGTCTATAACTCCCTGAGAGTTTGAAGTTGAAACACCCCCTTCCAGCCAGTCTTCTATCAGTATCACCCTGACAAGGAGCAAGCCCGTTTTTCACCAGGATACTGGGGATGGGGGAGAATCTATGCAATTCTTAATTTCTTTCATTCAGACTCACGTGAGAAGGATGAAAAAGGTTCCTAGCATTTGTCATGCAGCTTGCAGTTAGGTAAATCGCATGAGCAGATATCGTAGATAAGAGTAACCTCTGAAAACAACAGTGGAGCGGGCTTCAGAGAGATGTGCTAATCTCCCATAATGCATCCAACTGTTGGTGCAAAGAGGAAAACTCTTTCCTCACTTTGATGAACATAAACGTATGCCTATTATCTTTAGTTTGGGTGGTAGCTGCTGCTGTGCTGGTTCAAGAGAAAAAGAAACTCAACATAAATCAATCTATACACACGTTATTCCAATTAACTTCTGGTAAAGAGGTCTGTACAATTCAAAAGCATGTCTGTTCATTCCTCAGTCCAGCTCATTCTGATGTACTATTTTGTATGTGCATTCCTATCACATCCTCCACTGACTGACATCAGGTCCCCAGGATTTCAGATAGGAGTCTTTCCCTGTTCTATGTTGAGATGTCAGGGACTGAACCCGTTTGCATGTAAAGCATGTATTGTATTATTTGTTTATTAGAAATTGTTACAGAAGTGCTAACCCTGCACTGTATAAAAAACAAAAACCAAAAGAAAATACAGTAAAACATACAATGTGTTTTCATTAAAAAGTGCCAACAAATTCCTATCTGTGAATAGGTTTGTCCTTCTTCTGGGAAGGCCTACAGAAATAAACGAGGTTTACGTGTACAACAAGTACAGATGGTTGATGGCTGACTGCTTTCAAGGGGAAGCACATTCTACAGAACTGTGGTCCTTTATAGGGCAGTGAATGGATTTTAATTATCTTGTGGGCAGTGAATTCTACGTACCAACACTTTGTGTGTGGATTTGAGATAGTGGCTGGTCAGAAAAGTTTGCTTTTTATTAGCTGTGAATATACTTCATACCTGCACAATCCAATAGAAAAAGTGCATTTCTCTCCAGAAACACGTTTAAGAATCAGAACATGGCATGTTGTTTCCTAAGCAGAGTTTCAAAGTATCAACTTTGTTTAGATGCTGCATAGGTCTTGACCACGTGCACCTGAACTGAAAAAAAATGTTTCAGCATAGTAATAAAAGGGGACTGAGGCTGGTCAAGCATGCAGTCTTCTCTTCTGTGTAAATAAACATGAAATGTGTTCACATTCATGAAGAAGTAATTTGAGTAAAGGAAATGATTTATTCTACAATTGCTATCTGCCCGCCCCCTGTATAAGTCTGGTGTCATGCCAGTCATCTTTTCTAATCTTACTCAGCAAAAAAAACCTAGCATATCTGCACAAGAGTTAATCCTAATCACAAATCTCAAAGGCTGCATGTAAGCCAGGCTTGCATAGAAGAGAAATGTGGGGTCTATGAAGCAAAAGCAGAAAGCAGCTCTTAGGAGAGCTAGCAGTGTTTTCCATAATAGATTCCACAATAGATTTAAGTGACAACCAATGGCCTTTAGAGGAAAAAAATACTGTGTGTGTGTGTGTAGGATTCTGTATTGTTTGTGCTTAACTCTTTGTCGGAATGTAAGGTCTGTAGAACAAATAAATATTTGTATGGCATTTTAGCAGACCCACATAGCAAGGCAGCAGCAGCATGTGGTTTGATTCTTTGTCCTGTGTTGTCCATGGAAAAAGCTTGAATTACACCAGGAGTGAGGCACCTCTGCATCCTCTTTGTAATACTCCCAGGAACTCTTCTCCAAGGCCTGATGCTCGGCACCAGTCACTGTTTGTGTATTGGAACCCAATATCCAATTGGCCTGGCGTCTATTCTTTACAAGCTTCCAATGTTAGGAAAACTTTTCAGTTTTTCAGGGAAGTCATCTTTGTACAAGACGGGATCTGCCCGGTGTTCCACCACTTTCAGAGGCATAGTCCCAAAGACAGAGGCAAACTTGTTAATGCATTCAGACCTAGGGAAAGAAACAATTGCATTGCTTAGCAACAGATCTGTTTCACTATAATATGCTAAGTTTAGCTATGCACTTCCTATCCAGCTTACTATAACTTAATCTTCTCTTAAAACACTATATACTGTTAACACTGGGTGCCAATGTGGATGTTTTACATAATTTGCTCTCTTTTTTTACTACAGAGTGGGTACATAGCTTGGGGGTACTTCTGCATCCTTTGCTGTTGATTGAGGCTCAGATGGCCTTGGTGGCACAGAGTGCCTTCCATCAGTTTCATCTAGATGCTCAGCTGTGGGCAGGGCAGGGATAGCCTAACCACTGTTGCTGATGCTCTAGTAGCCTCTAGGTTGTTTTACTGCAAAGCATTATATGTGGAGCTGCCTCTGACGACGATTGGGAAACTTCAGCTAGTGCAGAATTTTGGCAAGACAGTTTAAGCATATAAAACCAATCCTGGCCCTGACAGGACTGGCTGCTAATCTAGGTCCATTTCAAAATGCTGCTTGTGAGCAATAGAGCCCTAAACAATCCAGGACAGCAATATCTTGCAGACCGCTTCTCCTCATTTGAACCAGCCTGAACCCTGAGCTCATTATCTTAGGCCAGGAAAGTAGCAACATGAGAACAGGCCTTTTCTGTGGTGGCTCTTCATTTGTGGAATGCTCTCCCCAAGGAGCATCACCTAGCACCATCACTGTATTATCTTTAGGCACCAGGCAAAAACTTTCCTCTACAACTTGACCTTTGCCTTTTAACTATATTTAGCCTTTTAGAAGCAGGTGGGATGCTTTTAAAGTATAGGAATTTGCAAAAAACACACAAAGGAATACAGGTCTTATATTATTCCCTCATCCAGAAAGCCTATCCACTGAGGTGTATTAGCCCAAAACTGTATTTACACCTCAGATTTTAAGTGCTTTGGTAGCTCATACCCCCAACAGAACTCCCTATTTGCTCTGCGATCTTAGGGATAAAGCTTTCTGCTTCCCTAGACCACAGACCAAAGAATGGGCAAAGAATACTGTAACTTTGCTGGCACAGGATTCTAAGGAGAGAGCTTAACACAGATGACACAGCCCGCTATCCCTGACTTTGCACGCCACTTGCTCCTAGATCAGGTATACTCCCTCCCTTCTTTTTTCTCCTGCAGCAAATTATCACACTCAGTCTTCAGGCTTGGGTAGTTAGGGACACTCCTTTACTCTCATAAGTAAAGTGTGCATCTGTAATCTTGCTGTCTGAAGATCCTAGTCTTCCCAGAGCTGTACATCAAATACATGTGGGTGGTGAGCACACAAGTGGGTTCGGAGGAGTCACTGTGTAAGTTGTAGGAAGTTTTAGAATTCCTGCTCCATGACTGCACTCATGGGATTTTTGTCTATCACATGATGGTGTATGTTTTGACTCCACAGAGTGGGAAGTGACGGAGACAGGATGTTTGTGTTACTGTGTTCCATGAAGTGGGACTATTGTCCTTTGTCCTTTTTCTCTTTGCTGTCTGATGCTAGAGAGAGAGGGAGCCATGTTGCAGTGCTCCATGTGTGTTTATATGTAAATAAAGTAGATTAGCCAAAATGCTGAGTTGCTGAGGTCTGTTACACAAACTGCAAACACTCTGTGGATCCCTAAGTGTGCCAATGTCTGTTGACATTGGTCGCTGTGATGTTCGGGCTGAAAAAAGCTTTTGAAGCTCCGGAGCGATCAACCAGGAGGGAGAGAACATGCCAGTTGGGCATGTGTCTCTGCCAGGGTCCTACTCAAGTGTAGGATGAGCTCCTGACAGGAAGTACAGTAAAGGGGCCATTGGCACCTTAAACCTAGCAAACTATTGCATGCATTTTCCTACTTGGTCAGATGTACGAAACAGGAGGCGGAGCCTCATACCATATAGGATTTGGCAAAGATGTGAAGCTCTTTGACTGAAGCATTTAATCGTAGCGAAGAGAAAGGAGATGCTGTCAGCTGCACATTTCCACAGAGGTCAAAGATTCACTATTCCCTCCCCACCAGAATTCCAGGCATTCTTAAAGCAATGTACATGTTGTAAACTAGGGTGGATTAGCTGCCAACATAGCTCTTAAAGAGCCACTGTCAGGTTGAATTTGGCTCAGAACAGGCCTTGCAAAAATAAGCAGTTAAGAAACCAAAAGGCATTCTGAAATAGTTCTTGGATTTTCTATTTTATTTTAAAAATTCCCTGGAAACAGGGTTTCCCCTAAAAACAAACAAGCATTCTCTTTAGGGTCTCTACAGCATTGATTGTACTTGAGAGCTTGAAATACAACATTACTTTAAAACCCAAACCTGAAACTGACTGGTTTATTTTCATTGTCCAACTGAGTGAAATAAAGTATCCATATTTAATAATATTGCATTTCACCCCACCTCCCCACGGGGTTAGCAGCAAGTAACAGAACAAATTTATCTGAAAGAATATAACTGTTAGAACTCTGATGTCTACAAGGTACCCTGATAAACTGTGCTGGATGTTTAACATACTAAGTTCCAGTGAGCATGCTAATACAAAGGGTGCAAAAACTCATTTAATGCCAAATAGTGGGAAATAGTTTTATGATGGGGAAAGTCTTACGTAAGGAATAGGGTGGTGAAAGTAACAAGGGAAGTAAGGGCATGGCAATTATGATTAAGTGGTCAGTAAGCTGAGGGAAGCAAGAAAAAATTGCCATGGAGGATGATGTTCATTGTGGGGTATTAGTGTCCCTTCCATAAGGCCACTAGAAACTTTTAAAACTTTTCACTAGCTTGAAATCAACAATGCCTATAAGTCTGAAAGTTCTTCTCAGTAAGCATTAGGATTGGAAACTTGGATTTCCAAAACAGACAAAAACATAGGCACTAGGATACTAATTTTGTATGCAGTATATTCAGTTTGATACCTGCAAAATGAACACACAAATATGTATGAAATGCACCACCCTGTGCTCCTTTGAGATTTATTTATAAGAATAAATAAGAGTAATGTCAGTACAGCAGCTCTTTTAATATCCGTTCACACACCCAACGCCCACAATGGATGATGCTCATAACTATTATCTCTTCCAGATATGCTGTGGAAGTGGTGCGGATGAGGAATTTAAGTCTACAGCAGTAGAACCATACCTAAGCCTGAAAATCTGAGAAGCCAGGTATGATAACGTAAGAAGAGCCTGCTGGGTCAGGCCAAACCTACCCAATCCAGCACTCTGTTCTCACAGTAGAAAAGCAGATGCCCATGGGAAGCCTGTGTGCAGAAGCTGAGCACAAGAGCACTCACCCAACCAACCAACCAACCAACCAACCAACCAACCTGCGATTCTCTCTCTTTTTTTTAAAAAAAATTAATATTTATTGCTTTTAAAAATTACAAAAAAGGAAAAGAAAAAGAAGATTCAGAGCGATTCTCAGCAACCAGTATGTAGAGGCAATATTGCCTCCAACACGGGAGGTAGAACACAAAATAAGATCTAAGCCACAGACAAGAGGATTCAACGCTATGACATTAAATTGAAAATGAAGAATACTGTGCAACTAGATCTTGCCTCTGAATCCTCTAAAGTTAGTGCAGTCCTGCCTTAAGACTGCTTGGAAGGAAAGGTTCCTCTCAAAATTAACACAGGTTAGGGCCTGGTTAAAATGTGGAATATAGTGCTATATAGGTGACAGCCTAGTTTGCTCATTGACAAGACGCATGATGAGAGTGTCAGAGGGCCCACACAGGAGGAAAAGGATACGATTCATTTCACATTTTAAGTTCCTAAGGAATCCACCCCCTCCAATTGGAAACTATTCTAATCTATAGCATAAGATGTCATGATTAAGTAGTACTTCCTGATGGCTTTTCCTGAATTTAATCCCCTTTTTTCATATTATATATCCTTGTGCCACCCAAAATAACTTATCACCATGCTTGGTGTTTACATTCTTAAATACCTGAAGACTTATACCTATTTAGTAATTTCTTATCGAGGCTATATATATATTTGTCTTAATCTCTTCTCATAAATCAGTCCTTCATACAGGCTGTGACAGTGTCCATTTCATCAGTGATCTCTTAACTTCTCAGTAAAACATGGCGATGGAAAGAGCACAAAGTGAATACAAAATATCCCTATTGTGATAGTTGCAAGGCATTATAAAGGAAGGAGTGTGTAGATGCCTGGTAAGTGTGCTTCAAATAGCTACTTCTCTTCTGATTGGGTGCCCTTCTATCCAGAATTACAGAGCTCAAGATTCTGAAATATAACACAATAGGTAATTTGTTTGTACTATAATACTGTTTCTCTCTGTTACTCTCATTTAGAGGTATGCATTTCAGATTATTCTTCATATGCCATACTTTCCCTCTCGCATGGCAATGTAGACTTGATAGTTAAGGCCTTCTGAAATCAGTTCAATATCACTAAACCCTATTTCAAAAGGTAGCAAAATATGCTTTTTAATGGAGTCATCAAGGAAGTATGAAAGGAGATATGCAAAAGGGGACCGTGTTTTACTTCTATCTGCTTTCATGCTAAAATATCAATGCAGGCTGCACCTCCAAAGCCTTGAGCTCAGATCATTCTCTCTTTCCTATACTCATTTTATTTCTAGTTTTCTATCACTCTAATAAGTTCATCGTTTTAATTTACTTGAAACAATTCTATTATTGCTTGACATGCCTTCTTATTAAGCACAAGGATGCCTGTGTTCATATGTGTGTATAGTACATATTCAAACCCAATAGACCTGCTGGGCTTGGGATGCAATCAACTAGCTTCTCAGCATAAGTAACGGGCAAGTTGTCTCATGCTAAAACTGCCTTTGCAAATTAGATTTGTGTAACCATGTTTTTGTAAATAAAAAGCAGTGAATGATTTGGTCCTAACTTCAAAGACTCTTATGGATTAACCACTGGGAATGGCAAAGGGAACAGGATGGGACACTCACCTTTCCACCATGTGTGTCTGGTCTAGTGATAACCCATCAATAGCTGTGCATTCTGGACATTTGAATTTCTTTCTTGGGGTCACCTGTGCAAAGTCAACACAACATTGTCACAGCACAAACATTAATCCCCGCATTCAGAAATGCAGCAGAGTGCCCTTGAACATATCTGTACTGTAAGTCAAACCCTTGGGGGGGGGGGGAGAACCTATGCCACTTAGTTCCATCTGGCCCAGCTGACTGCAAAACTCACAGTGACCCAATAAAAAATGCTTGGAGGGGTTTTGCCTTCTGTAAGTGGAAAGTAGTGGCGATGACAAGCTCCTTAATTCCTGTTTAATGACTGTTTTCTCACTGCCAAGGTCCCTGTATAAACACCATTTGTTCTTGCAGCCATAAGAGCGATGAAATATAGCTTCCCATACTTCACCGTAACCTTAATCCAACAGACACACTTTGCTCACTTAATAGCTGACTGGCAAACTCTGCAAGGCTCTCCCAACTGCACCGAGGTGCCAAATGACTCTGCAGTGCCCTTGCACAGTTCAGAAACTCTCACAGCAAACACACACACACACTTTATCTTCTAAGGCTTTTCTAGGAAACACAGCCACCGGTCTGGATAAATGATGATGGACAGGCAGGAAAGCAGACCTTGCTAATTGAAGTAATGCCTGGAGGCCTCTAAATCTCATTCCGAGTTGACACACTTTGAAATGAGCAGACAAAGTGAA
Source organism: Podarcis melisellensis (assembly GCF_964234715.1). Classification (NCBI taxonomy): domain Eukaryota; kingdom Metazoa; phylum Chordata; class Lepidosauria; order Squamata; family Lacertidae; genus Podarcis; species Podarcis melisellensis. The sequence continues at coordinate 52,099,535 of NC_138528.1, forward strand.
CATCCAGGCCAAGGAAATGTGTTGAAACATGTCAGGAAATTAATTCAGGGATAAAAGTTCATTTAAAAACTGATCTTGCAATTAACATTCCTGCAATTAGCATTCCTATAAATCAGCTGTTGCCAGTTAAGATAGACAGGGATGGATTGGGTTGGGCATGTTTTCCCCCTTTTAATTTTGCTCAGTGATTTGAACAAAAAATGTTTAACTTGCTCTCCCCTCCACCCCACCCCCACCACAACATTTGTCTGGTCAGAATGATCACAGCTAATGGGATCAACACCTCCTTATGCAACCAAAATGGCTCAAACTCCTCAAATCCATATGACATTTGCCCAAAAGTAATAGCTGGGAACATATGGGAGATCTAGACTCAAATCTCTACTCTGTTATGAAGATCACTGGGTGCCCCTGAGCCAGTCACTCTGTCTCTCAGTCTAAACCTAATCTACTATACAGGGTTGTTGTGAGGGATAACCTGTACATCGAGTTCCTTGGAGGAAGGGTGGGATTAAAAAAATGGCACGACATTACCAAGAAATACAACATTACCAAGTCTGAGAGAACAGCTGAAGCAAAGCTTACCTTAATGACCGCTTTTCCAGTAACATTGGCCACTAGAAAATTCATGGCAATGTCCTCACAATTCATGTGAGCATCCACCCAGTTCTTGATGTCCCCAGGCATTTTGTATGTGTACAAGTAGTTAAAATACTGCAGAAAGGAAAAGCGATTTGAGATTTAAAAAGTAATATTTGTGAATATTTGCTGCAGTTGCAAGTTTCCTAAACCATAAAAAACCAAGACAGATTTGAACTGGAATGGGATTTACGTGAGCAGGTTGCACTGGGAATTAACAGAGGTTTGCACAAAAAAATTTATGCCACATCCTTGCAGCAGTCCCTTTCAGGATGGCCTTTGCACCATTGGATGGAACCAACTGTATTTTATGATTACTTTTATTTTATACATGCTCCGAGTACAAACACAATGGAATTAATAATAAAATTAGAATCAAAATTAGAATTAAAAATAAACAAATGCATAATAAAAATAAAACAGCAGAAAAAACAAAATTGGAGGAGTGTGTGCGCTCCAAAACACAGGTGGCATTTTAAAATATCTTTTATTTTAAAAATGTAAAAGATCCTTGCCTGGTGCCACAGAGAGAGTGGGCGCTAAAGGAATGTATTCCAAAGATGGGCATGCCACTACTGGAAAGGCTGTCATTGGTCACCACTATGGTGGCAACTGGAGAAGGACTTGTGAGGATTAGTGCAGTACACAAGGAGGTACATGGGAGCAGGCAGCCCCAAAGATACAAATCCACTAGAGGTGTATCATGCCCAACATGTATTCCCACCCCACTGTTCTATTCCCTAATCTCTTCAGTAGTTTAGATACTTGATCCAATATGGCATTTTAAAACAGCATGCCGCAATTTGAACTTGCTGGACCAACTACAGTCGTGCCTTGGTTTTCAAACAGAATGCGTTCTGGAAGTCCGTTCGACTTCCGAAACATTCAGAAACCAAGGTGCAGCTTCCGGAAACACAATCATTACCTCATCATTCCACCGTAAATGTTGCTCAAAACCCTTTCTGATAATCTTAATAGTGCCAGTAGCCTAGATCCAAAGAACCAGTACCACATGGCCATGAAATGTCTGGGCTTGAGCTACTCAAACACAGCCTTCCTAATGTCATACAGTGAACTTCTTTCAAATCAATGAATCTTTCAAAAACATTTTTAAAATATGGAATGTGCCATTCAAGGGCAGAGATGAATAAAAATAGCCACTTGTATGCAAACATATTAGCCCTTCCCCTCTGCTGAAAAACCCATAACATTGTACCTCTGAGTCTGTATCCAAATATTCCAAACAGATAGACATTTTATTCAAAGGGATCCACCAACAGAATGTGGCTTCTTTCTCCTTCATATCTGCCTTTACCAGCACATTAGAGGAAGATCACCGATGCCTGCATTATGCTATAACGTGTCTACCATCCACTACTGACATACAAGGCTCTGTCCCTATGCCACATGCAAACCCACCACTTCAGAATTATGTCACTTCTTACCTTGTGGTAAAACGCTGCTCCTGTGAGCACCATTGAAACTTCATTGGTCCACTCCGACTCATATTTCCACTTGCTTGTTTCATGGTCCCACAAATGTAGGCGACCAGGATATCCAACAAGCCGGTCAGGGAACTCTCTCCATACCTGCAGAGTATAACTGAGGTGTTATGCTAATGGTATTCGCCAAAAAGATGGACAATTTGGCATAATATTGTCCCCCCGTCCCCTGAAAATAACAGTTATAGATAAATACAGAATGTCTGCCACAGGTTACAATGGTGTAAATCAGAACTCCCCTGACCAACCTTCCCCTCCCCATTTTGTGATGTTTGCTTCAGCAGCTGCTCTCTCCTTGGGCCTTTCTGAAAGCAGTTGTTACTACTACTACTACTACTACTACTACTACTACTACTACTACTATATCTGTTCTTGTGGGAATGGTGGGTGTGCCCCCAGCCCCTACTGTGGCATCAGCACTGCTGCTGCTCCTTGCCCAATTCTGGTCTATAGCCAACTTTCAGTTGTCCCTCTGTCAACTTGGCAGTGGTTGCTAAATTTCACTCTACTGCACATCAATATAGTACAGGGATCAAGACTCTTCAGGCAGTCTGTCATCCTTATGAGATGTTATAACCAAGTCTCTTCGAAACATTTATGTTGTTTTCTTGAGCTGTGTTAAGCAGTCATCTGCTTTCATTTCCCTTGCAAAAGGATTATTCGAGATTAAATGGTTGCTTCATACAACAGTCTTTCCTGACAGCCTATTTCACTTTCTTCAATTCCTTTCACCTACCATATGCTCCCCCAAACAGCTTCAGATGTGACTGTTTTTCATTTCAATCAGTGACCACAGTGACAGTTTGTGATACTGCATTTGGAGCGAGTAAAAAAAAAAATCCTAGTGACACAGTAATCTGAAACAATAAATCTTCACAAAGAGTACTTCATACAATATGCACTTTCAAAAATGAAAAAAAATGTTTGTGCAAATATGGCTTATTATGACAAAAATAAACAGAAAACAATTTCAGCTTTCATGTTTAGACTTTGGACAGGCGGGTTAAGGCAAATGCTTTGATCACGAGGTGAACAGTTTTTATATAGACTAATCTAGTAAAATCTAGTAGTTTTGTATGAATCATTTTCTAGTGTGGCTCAAGTCACTTTTGGACATACATGAGAACTTTTTTTATGTTTTTCAACAACTTTCTCGGTGCTTTGGTAGCAGTACTGCTACAGTTTCTTTCCACTTGCCTTGTTCCTGGCACCTGGATACAATCAGGATGCTTATTCCTATCACTTCATTACTCTGCTAGCGACTACCAGATCAAAACACAAACTGACAAGAATAGGTGCAAGTCATCATTAATACACCCCTCAGCTTCTATACAGTGCTGGCTACATTACTCAAAGACACATTTCCCGGAGTGAGCAGGAAAGGAAAGATGCACGTGCCCAATAATACGGGGGTACAAATTGCAGGTAGGCCATTTAAAGACAGAGGAAGTTCTATCTGTGAAGTGCATTGTTTAGTTATCAGAGATTATAATTTACACACACACAAAACTTATGTGTATGTGTGAATATTTGAAAACAGTATGGGTGCTTTCCTTGCTTGGCACAAGCAATGCTACTGGCACTAAGCAGACATTTTAGGGATAATGTGACAGGTGTGCTTCACCTATGTACCACTGTTCACTACAGTGAGCACTGTAAAGCACGGAAGAAGTTGTGTATGCCTGTAAGTAAATACTGAGAGGCAATACACCAGTGAATAGCAGTTTCTGCAGAGGGAGCATACTCAGTGGAAGAGCACAGACAAGTCCCAGGTTCAAGTCCTAGCATCTCCATTTAAGGGTGTCAGGTAGCAGGTGATGGCAAAGACCTCATCTAGAGGCCAGGAAGGACCACTGGAAGTCAAACAAGTCAGACTAGGCAATGCTGGGCAAATAGTCTGATCTGGTATAATAGCAAGAGAGGGATGTTTCTGGCATGCCCTGCTTGTAAGCTTCCTAGAAACATCTGCCTGGCCACTGCCAAATGCTGGACTTGATGAAGCTTTTGGTCTGATCCAGCAGAGATCTTCTTACTTGTTATATATGTACCAATGGCAATTCATCTCCACTATTACCCGCAAGTGACAGGAGATGTGCATCTCCGCCTTGACGCTTCTGAGTGCTCACCACATTAAACATTGTGATCACCAGTGTATTCACATTAAACATGACTGCCACATAATGTGTGGATCGGTTTTGACAGATCACAGTCAAAACATAAGAAACAATGGAAGAGCTAGCTAACTTCTCATGTGGTCAGTCTACATTTGGTGTCTCCATTTTCACTCTGATAAATGCTTCTTGACTTATTTCATATGGTTTACATCCCAATAATTCAACCAAGACAGTTCTGATGAAAATGCACAAGAATCTTACACAAGAATCTTACTTGTCAAACCCAAAGATTCACACCCTGTCTTTCTGCTCTTTGGTTACTTCTTTCTCCCCGCTTTTAACACTGTCAATCATACATTAGTGCCACAGAATCTGGGTTTCACAGCTCAAACTTGGCCTGGTTTCATTTCCCAAACATTTTTCAAACATTATTTTGGTGGCTTTCCCCTCTTCTCTACCCTTATTTTTTATTTTGTTGGCCTTGTCCAAGGATCTAGCATCAGTCCCTTATTTCTGACCCTATGGACAGACCTATAATGCAAAATGGGGAGCAGCTCTCCTTGCAGTCTCAATGATGTCCCATCCTTTTCTTTGCCCTGCAGAAGTGTTGCTACAGAGTCACTGAGTTTGCGACTCTTTGCACCTACTAGTGCAGAAGTGTTGTGCCATAAAGGCAGATCAGATCATGAGAGGCCAGACAGGAAACTTAAGGGGAAAACTTGGGGGTGGAGGAGGGTTGGAAAGGACAGCCGTAGGGGAAGAGAAGAGATAATGGTTAAAGAGAGACTGGGAAAGAAAGCTGAAAATAGGCAGGCTCAGCTGTGAAGACAGTTTCAGCTGACTGGCACAGTGCATGTATTAGAGACTAAGAACATCACAACACTCTGATGTAAACTGAGGTATGTCTAATAAATGGAAGCAGAGGAAGGAACCAGGCAGTGAAATTGAAATAAAAAGGACTTCCGGGATAGCGCGATCCGGTAATGGCGGATTCCCTCCGAGCTCCGGAGGGAATCGGCTCCGCTGAGGACGGGTCTTGCCGTGCCGGCGACACGGGGACCCTTAAAAACCGCAGGCGCTGAAGCCTGCGGACTTGGTGACTCGGTGGGCACCTTAAACGCCCTCCCCGACCTGCGAAGAGCCTTTTTAAAGGCTGCGGAGTGGACTGGGGTGCGGCGCGGTGCTGAGAGTCCATCGCTACCTCGGCGGAGCGAAGCCGCGAGCCATGGCCGGAGAGCGCTGTCTTCCTTCCTGAAATTTGGACTGAAATAAAGAACCCGTGAGTAAAATGGAAATTTGATACTAAAATTTTACCTTTGATCGGAGTGCGACCGGGGGATGTGCTAAAAGGAAGTCCACACTCCCCCCCCCCACAAAAAGATTTAAGCAAGGAGAGAAGCACTGAGGTGGAAAGACTTTTGTGCTTAGAAAGATAACTCGCACGAATTGGATTAAAAAGCTATTGTGCTGGAGAGGAGAGAGGAACATTAGAAGTTTTTATGTAATTCCCCCCCCCCCATTCTGGACCCGGGAGGGTCCTGCGTGTGAGCCTGAGGAAAAGGAGAAGAAAGTTTGACAGCTGTCAAAAGAGCTGTCAAACGGGCGATTAAAGGCTGGAATTGAGATACTTAGAAAATCTTTTTTGGATTAAAGGCGATATATTGTATCTGAACTGATTGGAAACAAAGTATTTGTGAATAACAAAGTAACGAACTGTTGGAAAAAGAACTATTGGACTGGTAATCCCCCTGGAGGGAACCAAAGATATTGCAATGGCAGCAGAAGGAAAATTACTGGCAGAGATTGAAAGGATGTTCTTTCTCGTGGGAATTCTACAAGAAAAGACGCAGATATGAGCAAACAACTCGTGACCTTGAATCTGAAATTGTGCAACTCTGCTGATGACAAAAAGTTGGGAAACAACCCGGCAGCCGAAACAGAAGAGACAGCTTTGGAAATAGGGGGAGAGGACGAAGAAGAAGGAGAGGACGTTCAGAGGGAAAGTACCAACCAAAAGCCTACAGCTTCAGAAAATAAAGGATTTGATGAACAGGACCAGTGTACCGTAAATTTGCAAAAGGAGAGAAAGACAAAGGAAGAAGCCCCTGGAACATTTGAAATACTGGAACATAAAAGAATAAACAAACATGATTGGGACTTCTTCCTCAAGTTTGAGCATGGTAGACTGGCAGACCCTTGGTGGCAATTGCTATGGACTGACTCGGTGGAAGGAAAGAACAAGTATGACTGGGACCCCTTCTTTAAGTTTGAGCATGGGAGACTGGCAGATCCTTGGCAGCAAATGCTATTGACTTTGGCGGAAGGAAAGAAGAAGGAGCTTGGGACACAACTCCTTCGAGAATTGAAGGCCAATAAGCAACAAAATAGACGGGGAAAGACTAACTGGGGCTTGAGAGCCTCGGATGTGAGAAATCCGGGCTGAGACTGATTTTTTTAGAATAGTAATGTGGAAAGGGACAGAAACTGGGCCAGGGAGGGAGGGGGAGAGTAGAATAGTAAGAATTTTTGATTTATGATCTTTTAATTTAGATATGTTTTGTTTAATATAAAAAGGGAGGATTCGTGTGAGAGAAGATAGGTCGACCTTAGAGAAAGGAGTTAATGTGTAAAAATTTATAAGTAAATTTGAGTCTAACAAGAGATGCTAAATATAAAGAACAGAGGATAACAATATAATAGAGAGAAGAGGAAATAACTTGCTGAATTAACTATAGAAATTGGAATGTGGGAAGGAGAGATGTGGGGAAGTCAAGGAAAGAGGGTAATGAAAATTATATATGTATTGTTCTGTGTTTGGTGTCTGTGTGTGTGTGTTTGTCTATAAAAAATCTGAAAACTCAATAAAAATTTATTAAAAAAAAATGAAATTGAAATAAAAACATTTTAAGGTTTATCATGCTAAATTATATTATTTCAGAAAAATTATACAAGTTGCTTGTATAAGTATGATAAAGCTAGTCTAATTTAGCTTTGAAATATAAGGAGGCCTGTAGTATAGCTTATAAACTGACTTATTCATAAATTATCTTAAAATTACTAAAATGCTGGAGTTGTTCCACCTTTCTTCTGCTCTGCAGCACCCAAAACATACTTATGTATAATGCAATGATGGGGAAGAAATGAGAGGCTCCCGAAAGGATGGGCTATTTACTACTTCTAAGTTAGGAAGAGAGGCAAAACCCAGGTTCCATTCAGACATCACATTCCTTGCCTCCAAAACACAGTTTCATGACCAGAAATGCATAAAGATTGAGCTAGAATGGGTGATAAAGGCAGTCTTAGTCTCTGTTTTATTGCTAACTGGTGACCACATATAAAGGTAATCACATGCTCATATGTTGAAGACAGCATACATTCTTCTATGAACAGTTAAGAAAATATACGCATAGGAAAGTTTTGAGCCTAAACTTTAGATTAATAGGGAAAACAGCTGTTGCTCATATAGGACATAGTGCTCGCTTTATTACCGTAGCAGAAGAATGGCAAAGTGTAAGTCCAGCAACTACATGTTGAAGAGCATTAGAACTAGGTAAAAACGACAAAAGCAGCAGCCAAACATTTTTCCATACCTAGCTGACACACTTTGGCTTTGCCCCACGCCTGACTTGTTTTTCTATGAATATACAGGAAGTGTGCCAAGTTAAACCTTAAACAGCAAGAAGAGCAGAAATCTTTGCTCAGCCTCAACAGGCACTTAGCATTTATCATCAATGTGAAACATAAGCCTGCCTCAGGCATTCTATTCACATAAGGAAGCAGGGATGAGCACAGTAAGTCCCCCCTTATCACCACCTCTTTCAGGGTTCTAAACTCTGTGGGGAGATGCCATGAGCGCATGAGGATCTCCTTGCCTTCCAAGTCTTGGACAAGGAATATGGTCACAGTGATGGGGGTGGAGCTTAGCATGCCTGTCGCCCCCTGTGTGTTGGTTTTACAAGCAAGCTGGGCTACAAGAACAAGCAAGAGTTATCCCTCTTTTTCAGCAATGGACAGAAGCAGGCAGAGCTGAAACCACTGGCTTCTCACACAGAACACAAGACCGGCAATTCCCAACACAGAGAGATAAACAGAGAGATTCATAAGCACTACAACTGTTATTAAATGTATATTTTGGGACACAAAGAAACAAATTTTAAACACAACCACATCATGGTTAAAGAAAGGTAGCTTCCAGCTGCATGAAGGTTGAAAATGAAAAATGTGGTTTAGAGCAAGACTGGTCTGCTTCGCCTTCATTTTCAAAAATTATGTTCAGCTGAATCCATGTTACATTTCTTTGCTCTTTTGCTTTTATCTTTCTTGTAAGGGGAACAGAAACAGCTGATGAATGGGTAGAAATGTTGTATAGTCCTAACTGTTTAAGAGCACAGAACACTATCTGTCAGTACTTCTGTCAACACAATGCTGAAAAGCTGTCCTCTTACTTCTCACAAAGCTTCCACTTCAAGTCACAGAGCTGTAGATATTCGCATGCCTCCTTAAATTAAACAGCACATAGGGGCTATATTGCTCTTGCTTCAGTAGTTTTGCACCATGCAATAAATCATTAGGGACCCTAATAGTTCACTTTTAACAAGTAAAAAAAATGTCTGACACTTTTGAGTGTTACTTTAATTTTTATGGCTGAAAGTGTACAGAGATCAAAGTAACCCCCCTTCTCTTCTTCTTTTTATAAAAAGAGCCTAATCGATACAGCCAGACAAGTCTGTGCTGCTAGAAAGTTCAGCCACATGTTTAAACAAGGTCTGGAGAATAAGCAGAGGAAGAACGTTACCAACATCACGTTTCCAAATGTTTCTCCTGACTGAAGCAAGACACTTAAAAAAGAAACCCTCCTGGTAACATTATATGTTGCTACTGTTCCCTCAGAATTCCCTTGCAAACTGCTCAGAAATGCAACAGATACTTTCTTGGTGAAATACATAAACAGATAAATAAATTACCACAGGCTGAGGACAAGTTAAACATCTGGTAGCCAGCTCAGGCCTGTCAAGCAAGTCAAAGACACTCTGGCCCAGGGAAGATTGATCTGCAGTCACTGACTTGCGGGTTGAAGGTAGGAACTGCATTTATACACACTTCCCCTCATGCTCTTATAGAGGAAACAGCATAAAAAAGGAACTGCCACACTCTGGATGTTTGATTCAGTTCCCCAACCCCACCCCCCGGTTAATATTAAAAATTAGCATGGTTGTGCTAAAACATATATGTTTTAGGGCTCTTTTCTATCCCACATGTATGGCATTGCCCTGGATTCTAGAATTATTCTATAAATTGGTGGCTGTTATGATTATTACTATTTTAAACACACCAAGAGAAAAACAGCTTTTGCAAGACTCAGATGTGTCTGCCAAATCAGAGGAAGCTCTGTCCAAATGGCAGCAAATTCACACAAAGACTATCCAGGCTGTTATTCAGGCAGTTCCACAATCCAAGCATCTGGCCAACATAAGTCAGGCAAACTAGGTAAAATGGACCCTGAAGTTCAAATGTGGGACTGGGAGTTACAGATCCCCAGTTCAGTCACTGAATCACTGTATTGCCTTGAGAAACTAACTTAGCCTCTTTAACATGAGCCACTGTGAAGTGATCTATATACGGAAAGAGTGGTCAGTGCGTGTTTGGTATAATTTCTGATGTTCTTACGTTTAAAGTGAAATATGAGCTGCAGCTTCCTCCTGCCCATGTCCAAGGTCCTCCAGCCCCAACATCAGATATATGGCTAGTTGGGACACATCAGAGCACGTTCATAGTGGGCTTCCTTAGGGGGTTTATTTTGCGCCCTTCTTTATGGCTTTTTGCCACCTTGTGGAGACCTTTCTATTTCAATAATAGGCATTTGGCCTGTCAAGTCACTGATGGTTCTTGCATTCTCCCAGATTTTTCTTAACAAATTTTACCTTTATATCCTCCTCTCTATATTATTACAATTTGTTGTAAGTTTTGATTTATCGAATCTAAGCCACACTTAGAATGCAAATTCTTCAAGTACACAAAAACAGCGCATATACAGGTACTCCAGCCAATTCCCCAGATTACAGCTGACCATGCCCTTTGCCAGCAGTCCAGACACATGAGATTATTTAGCCAAGTCTATTCAAACCAACATGCCACAGTCCTCTTGGAGACTTGCCCAAGGAAACTGCTTATTTGAAAGCAGTCCCATGTCAAGATCTCTCCTCTTTCTGAAAGCTTATGTCTCAAAGGAAAACTTATCCTCTGTCCTTCTTCCTGGTGTGTTCTGAACCAGAGCAGGCTACATGTTCATTTGTCTAGCCTTCCATTGTGAATACACAGCTGTTCTGTGCTTGTCCACACTCCTGTTTCAGTGTAACCTTCCATCCTCCATGTTTCCCCAAAAGAAGAAAATATAAGCTTGGCTGCTCATATAACTGCTAATCCCCATGGGAGAACCTCCCTGTCTGGAGACACATATGGCATACTTAAATCTCTTTTTTCCACATCTATTTTATTATTGTTTAAGTCAGTATGTCAATTGTCAAACCAACTTCATATAATGTCAAATGTCTTAAGTTTATTCTTCATGATTATGGAGAAAAATCTAAAGAGTACTTTTGTACTAAGCTACTGTTAGTTCACCCACTCCTTTCTAATTCTTTCTTAGTTCCTTATTTGAGAATCCAGACCATATCATTCCCCTCTCTGCCACTTAAAATAATATCCCCCTCTTATTTTAAAAAAACAACCCTGCACACTTAAAGGGAAAACAAGCTTTCTGACATGACTTCATCTTCTCCTCTCACACCTTCAACTTCCAGCTAAACCCAATGACTTTTCCTAAATTATTCTGTAATGTTCAGCACTGTCAACTTCTTTGATTTCTATAGCTTCCACAATGCTGAACTCCAGGAGTGGTGAACCTCACACCCTTGGAGGGCACCACAAAATTAATGTGGCCTGATCACACTGCCAACAGCAGTGCCAACAGTACTTTCAACAATGCAATCAGCACGTACTCTCTCAATCTTTGCTCATCCTGGCTACCACCTGGATGCTAATGTTCTTTTTTGGGGAGAAGAGTCTCAATAGGGTTGTAAGTTATACAGATTTTCTATACCTTTTATCAGTTTGTGTTCAGGCCTGGTGACAGGACTGCACTGCTCTTGGTCACCTTGATTGATGACCTTTATTGAGATAAGAATAAGGGGAGTGTGACCCTGTTGCTTCTGGTTTATCTCTTAGTCCATTTTGATGGCATCATCCTGGACAGACTCTGTGGTCTGGCTCCTATCTATGGGGTTAGTTTCAGAGAATGGTACTGGGTGATTGCCAAAGGCAGCTGCGTTGTGAAGTACTGCTGGGCACACTTACACCCCCAATATGAAGCTGTTGGGGATGATCTTTAGGAAATTTGTTGTGTGGCAATGCAAGCCCTAAACCAGTATCTAGACATAGTAGTGGGTTGGTAGCAGTTACTCCAGGATCTTCGAATCCCTTCTCCAGGGACTCCTGCCAGGTAGGGTGTGGCAAGTGGTTATAGGGCCTTTTCAGTGGTAGCATCCTGGTTGTGGAATGTGCTGTTTTATTTTCTGCTCTTGACTTACTTTTATGCTGCTTCATATTTTATGGTATCACTCCTATGGTTATTGTATATTTAATTTGTTTCTATTTTATGTTAAGCTGTCCTGAGAGCATTTTGGGGAGGCCTATGTCATAATAATCATCCAATGTGCTGTAGACAAACTTTTGCTTATAGTAGAAGACTAAACGGGCAACACAGAAAGACAGGTTTTGGAAATCCCCAAAAAGCGTCATGAGAGAAATTCAAATATAGTTTCCCCTCTGCTTCTGTCCAAGAGTTTCATCTTTCAGGCTCTCTGGCACACATCTTTATGTGCTAACCTTGCATATGAGTTGGAAAAGAACTATAACTAATCCTCCCTCCATGCTGGGGCGCAAGGGCAGCAAAATGCAAAGATAATATTTTCTGAAGATTAACAACATTTCCTGGATAGCTGCAAGAACTTTATGCTGATTATGCATCATGGCACTACTTGAAGGTTAAGAACATTTTAGCTGAGGATTTGTCCCCAGAAGCATTTAACTCAATCAACTCAAGTCATGCAAAAAGCAGAAGCCGTCTTACCTCATAACCAAACTGCAGCTCATCTGATGTCAACATGATTATGTCATCATCAATGGCCAAAACTGCTTCCGTTTCAATCTCATTATAGGGGAAGAAGCGGTTACTCAACTTGTTTTCTGTGGTTCGTACAACCTTTAGCGGCACTCGAACTTTAGGCCAAACAGTTTCTGTGAAGAAGAACAAAATCTAAGATTTTATTTGCGTTTTTGCTGTATCTCATCTGCAGTTTTATTACATCTCACCCCCCATCCCCCAATCAAGTCCTTGTGCTCTGTGCATGTACAAGGCCATGAGTACAGCAGGACAATTAAACTATGGGAGGGATTCACTTGACAAACCCTGTCAGTGGAAGCCCTACGCATGGGTGTCTGCTTGCACAATGGGACCATTCTCCCCTCTCCTCTTCTCACAAATGGCTGTGGGAGAACCCCAGAACAGCATGCGGTGAGAGGGGAGAGGGAATAATTTTGTCTGGGAAGCTGATATGCTTGCACTGATACAACATTTATAACTGCACAACACTGAACTTCATCCAATGTATTCCGACACTCCAATTAATTCAGATAACCTTGAGAAACAGGTACAACTTTGAATACTACTAGCAGTAAGAACATACATCATTATTTAATACAGGGGTGGGGAACCCATACCTCCCTCTCTCTCTCTCTCTCTCTCTCTCTCTCTCTCTCTCTCTCTCTCTCTCTCTGTGTGTGTGTGTGTGTGTGTTTGCATGCACACATTCCAATGACTGATGGGGCAAAAGTAGATGGGACAACCCCCCCCCAAAAGGGGAAAAAAGTATGTACCTCTATCTTCCCTTTGTTACAAATACACATGCACCAGATACCAAGCACTCAGCACTTTCTAACACTCATACATGCACTCCAACACTGATGTTGGAGGCAAGCAGGTCAGTAACTCACTCAGCACTCCCAGCCCTCTCCACTCCAGATCTGGGAGAAGGGGGTAACTGGAAAGAACCCTCTGCCTGCACTTTTCTGTAAAGGCAGGCAGAGGGCTCATTGCCAATCATGGCACTGTGGTGCTTAGCACTAAGACCAGACAAGAGATCCCTCTCCTGCCTTTTACTCACAAGGAGACAGTCTCTCTGATCTTAGAACTGCGGCACTGATATCAGGCCTAAGAGATCCCTTTAACTGTTCTGTGACTGACATCATATGGTATTAGTAGGTACACATAAAAGAGATGTACATGAAAACGTCTCTGTTTCCTGAAAACACAGTTGATGGAGATTATGGTCAGATGTCCATTTTCACTGCTAGGAGAGTCTGATTTCATAGTTTACAGAGTACTCCAAAAGAACGTATAAAGTTCTGCACACATCAGATGCTGGCATCCAAACATAATACCTGAGACAGCTTCCTTAGGAAAACTGTACCACTTTCCAAACCACACTAAACAACTATGAAAAGAAAGTTTACCTTGGAGGGGTTTTAAGAAAGGCGGAATTGGCCCAGATGAGCAAAAGAAACAAGAAATACAGAGTGAGAGGTTTTGGAAATATAATCATTTCAGTTTCCTACTCCAAGGTGGCCCTTGTTAAAACTAAAAAATGTTTTATATAATTAATTCTTACTAGCACTCTTAGTGAGGCCTTGGTTCAGTGGCAGAACACACACTTTGTGTGTACACAAATACACGCAAGCTAAGAGAAGGGCAATAAGGTATACACTCCAGAAAAGTCTAGGTATGAATCAGATGAGATGGAAGAGGAACGGAGCCATGTGAGTATCTAGTGAGACACAAGAGAAGATGAGGGGAGGAAATGGTGGCTTTCTAGAGCCATGTTCTGTGACACTGTGATGACCTAAATATAAGTTCATTACCTAAACAAAAATTCTAGTCACTCTCAGTAGTAGATAATTTAATATGTGTATGTTTTTGTATATTTCCTTAACTCCAAACAATTGCAAGAAATTAACAGACAGATCCTGTTTACTGAACCAGGTGACCTAAGGCACTATCTTAGTTTAGTTTTACCTCAAAAGGTCATAATGAGAAGAAACAGGCTAAGGCCAGATGTGTCACCCCACACGTTCTTTAAGGGAAGGTTGGGATAGACAGATAGATATTCATCTTTAGCAGGTTGTGCATCATTTCGGCTTGAAGCAGGAAACGTTTTTATTTTTTATTTTTTGCACTGCATCTAAATAGAGGTAAGTTCACTAAATTAATATCCTTCTACTGTCAGCATTGCTAAGGAGCAGGAATAAACTGTGTTAGAGATTCGTGTGTTATCTAAACATAGGTCACATAGGTATAACTACCAATAGTGAAGTGAGGATGCTACAGAGATGACAGCAATTTCACGTTGTAGAATATAGTGTGGCAATAGCAGTGGAAACGAGATCAACTCTTAACATTGTAACTTCTACCCACTCTGCATAATTTTCTTGAGCATAAAAACCATCAGTTTAGAGTTAAATGTTAATGAAAAGTTATTGGATAAGAAGGGAGAATTATAATAATGTTTCTGCCTACACAAATATTTCTAGCAGCAGACATTTAGACCACAATATTTATTTTAGCAAATGCAGACTAAGTGAAAAACATCAGTTTCTCCTATAACACTGCAAAGCTTCCAAGCAGTCTCTTTTTTAAAATTAATATCCTATGTGCAAGTCATATGCATTTGTTGGCACTCTGGCTGAGCCGACAATCCTCCTTACACACTGAACACTCTGCTAATGATGTCTAACTATCTATTTACATACATGCAGCCAATAGCCCTCAAAGGCTCTTTAATACTCCGGTGAGAGAGCATTTATGGTTTTCTGAAAGATTTGATACTTGTAAGCTGACACTTCTAGATTAATTTATTATTTTATTTATTTCATAAAATTGATACAACACTTAATTGGGATTTAAAAAACAAAACAAAAACAAAACACCCCTCCAAAGATAAAACAGTAAAATCAAGAAAAATGTACAACCCTACTTTAAAACATACAAAAGTTAAAATACTAAAACAGATTAAAATTGTTGCAAAGTGTGGACACTGCCACACTAAATGATCAAGTTCTTCAAAATGTAGAACAGGTGTTACGGGGCACCTGTAATAGTGGTCGAGTGGGCAGATGTGGCACAAGGCGACCTCATAGGTAAAGTAGTTCCAACTCGTTATGGGCTTTATATGCTAATGTTAACACCTTGAACTTGGTCCGGTAGCAAATTGGCAACCAGTGCAGATCTCTGAGCATAAGTGTATATGCTGACAAGGCCTCATTCCTGTCAGCAATTGTGCTGCAGCATTCTGCACTAACTGCAGCTTCCAGATTAATTGTGAAGAAAGTCCCACATAAGAGTGCATTGCAATAATCTAGTCCTGAAGTAAGTAGTGCATGAAATATGGTGGGAAGGCTTTCCTGGATGAGGAATGGCTGTAGCTGTGGAACCACCCACAGTTGGTAAAAGGCGCTTATAGCTACTGAGGCTACCTGAGCATCCAGTGGCAGATAGATCCAGAAGCAACTCAGACTGTGAACCTGCTCCTACAGAGGGGAGTGCAAACCCATCCAGGGCAGGCAACTGACCAATTTCTCAGACAATGGAGCTACTCATCCACACTGCCAGTGTCTTGCCATGATTCAAGCTCAGCTTTTCTAACCCTCATCCATTTCTCCATGGATGATTCAGATGTTATGGAGAAACGGAGCTGAGTGTCATCAGCACACTGATAGCACCTTGCCCTGAAACTCCCAATGACCACTTCCCAACGGCTTCATGTAGATATTAAATAACATCATAGATAAGATAGTCCCCTGCGATACCCCAGAATGTAGCTGCCAGGGGCCAGAAAGGCACTCTACAAATGCTACGCTCTGGACTCGGTCGTGAAGGTAGGATTGGAGCCACTGTAATACAGTGCCCCCAATTCTCATTCCCTAGAGCTGGTCCAAGACGATACTATGGTTGAAGGGATCAAATGCCAAGAAGAGATCAAGAAGCAGGTGCAATGTCACACTCCCCCTGCCCTACACTCTGCAAAGGTCATTTATCAGGGTGACCAAGGCTGACTCAGTTCCTTAGCCAGGCCTGAACCCAGATTGGAAAGATCGTTGAATTGTAAGAATGCAGTAGACCTTAGGTTGCAGCTGCACCCAATACAGCTCAGAAAGGTCCTCCTGATTCTTTATTCAGAAACCAATTCTTGAGCTGGGATTCTAGCGTTGCTATTTTTGTTAATGAAAACAACCTGTTTTTGTTAATTTCTGGATTTTACTACAATTATAGTTCCCTGGGCTTCTAAGGACCAAGGTGGCAGAGCACAAGTTCTAGATTTTGTGCAATTAATAGTTTCATGCTATGTCACACAACATTATGCCTGACTTCAATTTACATGATTTACAATCTTTCAACATGTTTGTTAGTATTGTTTCATTTTAAAATAAAACAGAAGAAGCACACTTCAGAAATGTCAGGTAGTCATTGAGATACTAGGGTGGGGGCTTCAAACTTGCCTGTAACTTTACACTCTTAAAGTGAACACTGGCATGAGTTCATTTTATTTCTCTTTAATTTTTGTAAGCCTGTAGCAAAGGCTTACAATATTTTTTATTATACAACCAAGTTACGAATTGGTAATACATAAAGAGAGATGAATTTATACAGTTACTATGGGGCCATCAATGGGGAATTGTGGGGAGAGGTGGATAAGCTAACTGCCTTTATATCCACCTATGCAGTAGCCAATATTAAGAGCCAATTTCAAATCTGAATTTACTGTAGGGCCATCATGAGCAAAAATTACCTTTGATGTTCTCTTTCTAGTTCCCATTAATGTATATCAAAAATACAACTGGTTCAAATAACAGAAAACGTACCTGACTTTGCTCAAAGCCAGAAATGTGTTCCCTATACAGCACTGGCCAGGATATCCTGCATTTGATACTCAACCAGGTTAATGGTCCCAGCTTTACTATAACCAATTAAAAGAGAATAGCCATAAATGTGCAGATACTACCGTAGGGTAATAAACTAGACCTTATCGTTGACAGCGGTGTGCATTACTAACTTCAAACTCATTCCTTGTCCTAATCCATCAGAAACTTCCTGGCTTTAATAGGCTATAAATGGCAGAAGCTTTGAAGTCCAAGGATTAGGAGCCGTAATAGACAGACTGAATGAAAGACTTAGTGAAACCAAGTTCTGCTATCCTACCAAAGAGCTAGGTGGAACGAACTGTATGCATTTGAATTAAAACAAATTAAATTAAACCCCTCGACAGCAGACCAGGACATTCCACAACCTATCCAAGTGTTAAAAATACATAGATGAAGGGGGTAGCTGGCGGTCACATAAGAAAGTTATTAAAATACATACCTATTAGAAAGTAAAGCTAAATAACTAAGTCTCAGTAAGGAAACAAACCTATGACCTTCAGGGCCAATTATTTTTCATGTCAACAACTTAATATATTTTCAACAGTAAATCAATGAAAAAGGGTTATATAATGATCTGCTACAATGAACAGAGTTTTAAGTTTAAAAATAGTGAAATATTACTTGGCCATGACAATTTTGCTATCAAATAATTTGGCTTCACCCAAATCTCAGGATTAAATAAACGAACATGTACACACACAGGGGAGAGATGATAAGAAGCCATGCGAGCTTAAGAAACCCAATGATTGTTCTGCTCTCAAGAGGCAGGACACTTATACATTTTATAACAAAGCTTCAGATAGGCTTCTTTTATTCAAAGGTACAAAAATATTTCACCCAAATGCAAAATATTTCAGTATCTATGAACTACATGCATCAGATAAAGCTGACCAGTAATCAACTGATCAATCAGTGTTCACACAATCAACCCCTTTCTACCCCAAATCATTTCTAGTATTCTATTTCTTTGACACACTAAAAGCACAATAGCTCAAAATACTAGAAATAAAGTGCATGTTTTTATTTATATAAATAGAAAGTGGAAACACACACCCAGAAATCAGTGTGTGAACTTGGACAGGGCAACACACACAATTCTGTGTGTATACGTATATGTATGAACCTGTATGTATGAAGATATGAACCGCCACCTACTTCTAACTTCCCTCGCACAACTTCTCTTCCTCAAGAAACACAAAGAGAGGGATCCAGATCCCATACTCCTTCACTATTCTTTTGTCCAGTTGCTAGAAAGAAACAAACAAAAAGGAGAGAGCACTGGAGGAGAGAGCACTGGAGGAGGATGGACGCCTAAATAAATCTCCACTCCTAAAGCAATTGGTGGAGCTTGGAGAACGGTGCAACATGCCATGCCCTTTTCTTTATCCCAAGCTGACCAATGATTCTGAGAAGTTCTGGTGAACAGCAGTAGGCAGTCGGTGACTTATTCGCCAAGAAAACTGGAGTGTAGCAGGTTCAAGGCATATGCTCAAGTGTGGAAGGGAAGAGTGGGCAGCAAGTTACTCCATCTTCCTCCTAGCTTGGCAGCATATCCAATCCATGGTTACTCAGCAAGTTATGGCTGGTGCGATCACTTTAGCTTTGATTGTCTTTGACTAGAGATCCATAAGCAATCACAATAGGCCACAGGGTTTATTCGTTGTAGGCCATTATAACCCGTACTCTCAGCACTCAAGTGCTGTAAAAGCAGTTCACAATCAGGGATTGAGGTTAAAACGGATTCAAATAATCTTCCAAAAGGGCTTGGAGCTGACAAGCAGCCACTTGTGCACTTTACTGAAGAGGGGCTTTTTCACAGCCAGTCAGTGTTGCAATACTTAGAATTCAGGGAGGCTCTCTTTAGACGTGACCTTGTAACTGCCCATTCTAAAGGTAGCTGGGACCACTCCAAACATGGAGTATTTCATCACTTTCATTTGTGGACCCAGGCAGTCAGCCCCTTCTGTTAGATGTAATAAGCCAAGAGGAATGGTGTGCTAGTGACTTCCATGGCAACACTAGGGCTCTCCCAGGTTGTTTTGGGCCCCACTCATCAAGCAGGCCACACGCTGGATCTGATCTTTGGGGCTGGCATAGATGTGATCATGCTCCCTGCTGTGGAAGTGCCATGGTCTGATCACTATGCTCTGAAAGCCAAGATAGACTTCCCGCTCCTCCCCGGCTCGGGTGGCGAACCTATTTGGGCTCGTCCGTGAAAACTGATGGATCCTGATAGATTCCGGCAAGCCTTGCGGAACCCTGCTCCTCCTGGCGACTCATTAGATGACCTTGTTGAGGACTGGAATAACCGGCTCTTGGCAGCCATTGATGAGATCGCGCCTAAGCGCCCTCTGCGACCCCGTCGAAACCAGGCCCCTTGGTTTACCGAGGAGCTCCGGAAAATGAAGCGGGATCTCAGACGGCTAGAGCGAGTATGGCGACGGACTCGTGACGGAGCCTCAAGAAGATCTTATAGGACGCTTATGAAAGCCTATGAGATGGCTATGAAAGCTGCTAAGAAATCTTACTTTGCAGCTTCCATTGCATCCGCTAGCTCTCACCCGGCACAACTTTTTAAAATAATTAGGTCAATAACGTCCTTAGGAGGACAACCAAATTTAAGCACAAATTCGACCCACAGCTGTGAGGCATTCGCGAGTTTTTTTGCGGAGAAAGTCCTGTTGCTCCGCCGTGACCTCCCTGCCAATTTAGATACAGTGACTGAACTGGAGGCCCCTCGACTGACTTCAGGTCCAGTGTTGGACCATTTCGATCGGATACTCCCTACTGATGTGGATAGAATCCTCCAAGTTGGTAGGCCCACCACCTGCCTCCTTGATCCGTGCCCGTCTTGGCTGATTAGGGAGTGTCCAGATGTTGTGCGGACCCCCCTTGTTGAAATCATCAATTTGTCCCTTGACACGGGGACATTCCCAGGGGAATTGAAGGAAGCAGTGGTGTGTCCACTCTTAAAAAAAACTTCATTAGATCCCTTAGACCTATCCAATTACCGCCCAGTTTCAAATCTTCCATACCTAGGTAAGGTAATTGAGAGAGCGGTTGCTGAACAGCTTGGTAGGTTTCTGGAGGAAACATCGGCATTAGATCCATTTCAGTCCGGTTTCCGTCCTGGTTTTGGGACGGAGACGGCTCTGGTTGCCCTAACAGATGATCTCCGTAGACAACTGGATCGAGGCGGGTCAGGACTGCTGATCCTTTTAGATTTGTCAGCAGCCTTTGACATAGTCGATCATGATCTTCTGGACCACCGCCTCGCAGACGTGGGGATACAGGGCATAGCCCGTAACTGGTTGTGCTCTTTTATCTCTGGTCGGGGACAGAGGGTGGCACTAGGGAGGGAAATGTCGTCGCGCCACTCCTTGGTGTGTGGAGTGCCGCAGGGCGCAATTCTCTCCCCGATGCTTTTTAACATCTTTATGCGCCCCCTTGCCCAGATTATCCGGAGCTTTGGGCTGGGCTGTCACCAATATGCTGATGACACTCAGCTCTATCTGCTGATGGATGGCCACAACGACTCGGCCCCGAACACACTGACCAGATGCTTGGAAGCTGTGGCTGGATGGTTTCATGGGAGCCGATTGAAACTAAATCTTTCGAAGACAGAGGTCCTATGGCTAGGTCGGGATGGCATGGGGATGAGGGACCAACTCCCTTCTCTTGCGGGGCCCCAATTAGTGCCATTGCCTTCCGTTAAGAGTTTGGGTGTAATCCTTGATGCCTCCCTTTCCATGGAGGCGCAAGTTACAGCAACAGCCAAGGCGACATTTTTCCACCTTCGCCGCATCAAGCAGTTGGTCCCTTACCTTTCCTGCTCCGACCTGGCCACAGTGATCCATGCAACGGTCATCTCCAGGCTTGACTACTGTAATTCGCTCTATGCGGGGCTGCCCTTGAAGCTGTCCCAGAAACTCCAGCGGGTACAGAATGCTGCAGCGAGGCTCCTCACGGGGTCTCTGCCATGGGAGCATATTCACCCAGTGCTTTTCAAGCTGCACTGGCTCCCGGTGGAGTACAGGGTCAGATTTAAGGTGCTGCTTTTGACCTTTAAAGCCCTTCACGGCCTAGGACCCTCGTACCTACGGGACCGCCTCTCCTGGTATGCCCCACGGAGAGCCTCAAGGTCCATAAATAACAACACCCTAGTGGTCCCAGGCCCTAAATAAGTTAGACTGGCTTCAACCAGAGCCAGGGCCTTTTCAACTCTGGCTCCGGCCTGGTGGAACGCTCTGCCTCATGAGACCAGAGCCCTGCAGGATCTGATTTCTTTCCGCAGGGCCTGTAAGACAGAGTTGTTCCGCCTGGCCTTTGGCTTGGAGCCAATTTGATTCCCTCCCTCTCTCTTTTTTTTCCTTCCTTTTCCTTCTCCTCCTGCGATGAGGCTACATTTTAATATTTTAATGTTCCATTATTTTAATGTTGTATTTTATTTTTGTTTTTAAGTTGTAATCATTCATCTTGTTTTTATTATTGCTTGTAAGCCGCTCTGAGCCCGGCCTTGGCTGGGGAGGGCGGGGTATAAATAAAATATTATTATTATTATTATAGTACATAATGCTGGACCCTTCTAATCACCTTGTCTTTGTCCTCATGCCATAGCAATCAAAACACGTACCACAAAACAGGACTGCACAGTGCTCTGAGCGGCTCCCAGACTGCACTGCACAATTTTAGCATTGAGGCTGAAGTAACTACAAGGAATTATCCTTTAAGTACTCAGCAAACAGGTCACAGTATGCCCTCTGTACACCACTAAGCATGTCAAGTTTGGGAGGATTTCTAAGGTGAAAATTTCATTTGATATACCACCCAGCACTGCTTGGTAGCATCTACTACTACTAGAGGTCAATACTTACCCTTCCTCAAGCTCTTAAACTGCATCCTTCATTTTCTGCACACAAAGTTATGTGGCACATGCATATTATACCAAAGGGCAATATGTCAAGAAACGTTGGAATATATATTGGTACATGTACATTTTATTGTTTAGTTTATTGGAATGGAAATATATGTTCAAAACAGATCTTAAGAAAGAAACACACATTTCTATTTTAATAATAATAATAAATAATAATAATAATAATTTATATCCCACCCATCTGATTGGGTTGCCCCAAACACTCTGGGCGGCTCCCAACAAATTAAAACATCAAACATTTAAAACTTCAGATGTCTTCTAAAAGACAGATGGCTGTTTATTTCCTTGACATCTGATGGGAAGGCATTCCACGGGGCGGGCACGGCTACCAAGAAGGCCCTCCGCCTGGTTCCCTGTAACACCACTTCTCACAATTTAATGTATACTGCAAAAGGACCACGGGTTAAATTAGCTGTGGGAACCTGGTAACGTGAAGGCCACAGTTCCTCATGGGTGGCCTTCCAGGGGCCACATGCCAGTGGCATGTGTGGCCAGAGATAAAAGTGATCAGGCCCAGAAGCATATGGGAGAAGAATAACAGATGAAACTCTTACCTTTATACAGTACACTAAATTTCAGCCATGCAAAAGCCAGAGGTTTTTACACACACCCACACACCCACACCCACACCCCCACCCCTTCCTTCCATCCAGGCAAGCAAGAGGCATTAACAGAGTTCAAGGGCACATTTGGCCAGGCAAAAGCACTCAAAGAGAGTGCTGGGGAGGGGGCATGGCCTGACAGTGTCCTGGAGGCCTGCATCCCTGGGTTAAACATTCTGACTTTGAGAATGCATTTAGATTCTAGAGAATTTCAAGCAATGGGAAGTTCAGCAAAATCAGGCTTCATGCAGAAATGACATGTTCAATTATACACTTGATAATTCTATTACCTCAAAGCAAAAAAGTGAAATTCACTAACCGTCAATTAACATTTACTCATCACTGGTAGATGAACATGCAGTTTGGTTGAGATGGCATACAACATTCTAGGGTCTAAGAAGTAATTTCATGGGACATTTGAAATATACTGATATTAAAGTTCATGAAAAGGTTCACTGTTAAATTTTGGTAGGATTTGCTCTATTTAGAAGAACAAGAGTACAATGAAGTGAGAACTGAAGGTAACAAATAGGGCTTGGAAAAGCAATAAGCACTGGCACACCAGAGTCATTCATGAGATGAAGCCTAGCTTTTAAACAATTGGTCAGTATTTTCATGAGTATGGTCTGGCAGGGAAGGAAAACTTCCATTGGCAAACAGTCTGTGGTTGCTTTTGACTTAATAGCTGAACAGAGCAGCACCCAATATTTTATTTTAAGTGCATATTTTCCTTTTATAGTAATATTTCACAATTTGCCAAGTAAGTGATCTACTTTGTGATTTTGAAAATCTGAACGTGGAAGTTGCATAACTTGTTTAAAAGGAGACAAGGGAAGAGAAATAATTTGTGAAGTTATAGAATCAAGTATACTTGTGCCTTGAACCACTGTATTTTAATTTCTATTCTGCTTTTTCTCAAGATGGTTATACTGAAATTAAATTACAATTAGGAATTCACATTACTGCGCATCTACTTAAAATCTGGGCACTAAAAGCCATTAAACAGTGAAGTACAGTATCCACAACGTTTTTCAAAGGCTTCAACTTTCACAGCGTTCTTAACAGAGTTCCACAACTGATGGACAATCACAAAAAATACTTCTCCTTCCTCAATAGTACGGTCAAAAGTAGGCTCCAAAGAATATTGTGCTTAAGCTGTTAAGGCAGGTATGTGAAGCCTTGGCACCACAGACCTAGTTAGGCACAGCAGTGGTCCTAATTTGGCTCATGAGGCAATTTCCTCCAAGCCAACATTGTATATGACATCAACTGTGGTGCAGGTAAAGCTGTGGCTCTTAAGGAACAATCAGGAACCTTAAAAGTGGTGCTCCTGATTGTTCTACAATTAGCAGAGCTTGCATCCAGATGCAATTAATTTAGAGGCCAGATGCAAGCCCTGCCAGAATCAGCAACACTCAGGAACTCTGGAGAACAACTGATCCCTGTTGGAAGAGAGGTTTTAAGTCACTGCCAATCAGCGTTTGAGAGGTGACTTCAAGCCCCAGTGAGTTCCTTCACAGGCATGGCTTAGATCATCCCCATGCTTATGAAGGAAGCTCTTCTGTTTTCAGCATGACATGACTTCAAGCCAGGGTGTAAAGCAAAAATGGGTCACCTCATAGGAGGAGGTTAGTTCCCCACAACTTACCTTCTGGTGGAACTTTGTTCTGGTTGTTCCAAACTACTAACAACTTTGAAAGGCTGGGCACCTTTGAGACTTCAGTGATGACTCTAAAGAGGCTCTCAACCCGATCATAGGTCAGGACAATAGCAGTGAAGCCTTGCGACTGAGGTGGAATCAGCGGAAGAAATAGTGGATTGCTTACGCTGCTCCATTTCTGCAGAAAGGAAAGAAGTAGGATTAAACTAAGGTCACTTTTCAGTAATAAAATTGGAAGATTAAGCTTAATCTTTATATGAATTCAGACTAGGCCAACAAACAGAAAACCAGCCTAGTGCCACAATTTCTGGGGGGAATGAAGTAAAAAGAGACAAATTAATAAACCTGACACAAAATGGGCACAAATAAAAAAGAAAACATACTCTTGGTTCAATACAGAAGGATAAAAAAACAACCTTCAACAAAAATAGGCTTGTTCTATGGTTTTAAACAGTCTACCTTTCAAGCATTTTAAAAAACAAGAAAAGAGGCAAAGATCAACTTTAGTTATTTACTCCACCTAATGTTCCCTAAATACTTTTAAAAGACTTATTTTACCATCATAAGGAAGCCAATTTAGCTGGCAGAGATGCAGATAAGGCACAGTAGAGCCAAAATGTAGAGTCCCAACAGAATGCATTTTGTAGTACAGTGGTGCCCCGCAAGACGAATGCCTCGCAAGACGAAAAACCCGCAAGACGAAAGGGTTTTTCGGTTTTTGCGACGCTTCGCTAGACGATTTTCCCTATGGGCTTGCTTCGCAAGACGAAAGCCCATAGGGAAATCTCCGGAGACCTCTTTTAAATGCTGGCGGTGGGGACCTTCAGAAGAGGTCCAGGAAGGCCGGCGGGGGCGAAAGGCTTTGCTCCCCACCGCCAGCATTTTAAAAGCGGTCCGGGATAGCAGGGAAGCGCTTCCCGCTATCCCGGATGGCTTTTGAAGGCAGGCGGGGGGGAGCAAAGACTTTTGCCCCCCGCCAGCCTTCAGAAGAGGCCCAGGCGGGCGGGGGGCAAAAGTCTTTGTCCAGTGCCCTTCCACCGTTCGGATTCTGTTCTTAGACTGAGGTAAAGTTTGCAAACCAGGACACTACTTCCGGTTTTGTGGAGTTCATAAACCGAATTGTTGGTAACCAGGGCTGTTCTTAAAGCAAGGTACCACTGTACTGCAAATGCAGCACAGGTACAAATGATGGGCAGGGCAGACAAATGACAAATGAAACAAAGCAATCAAAAGCTTCCTTTAAGTAATCTCTAATCAATAGCTGGAGCTCCAGCTTTGATTCATGGCTATGGCAAATGAGGTAAATTGCCTGACCCTCTTAACTATTGATCCCAGTAGGTTTGCCTTCAAAATGAACAATATCATAAAAGCAACATTTTACTTTTTGATGCTAGAACTATGATGGAAATTCTTATAGTACATTTAACATCTAGCACATTTCTAAGTCTAGATAAAGAAATGTAGCATCTAGGCAGCTGTGCCACTTTGTTGAAAGGAGCCCACTGTGTAATTGAGACACTGGCAAAGAATGGCTGAGCTAGAATATGTTCTGCTACTCTGACATCCAACAGTGAACGCCCCCACCTCAAAAATAATCAAGTTTCCTTAGTTGAGAGTAACATTTCAAAAGGGCATTTAGGCATTGCTGAAGCACCATTAAGAGCCAACCCCCTGCTGCCTGCCTGAAAAGTGTGTCTACAGTCTGGGACCTCTTGACCTCACTTTCGGCAGGAAATTGGGCAAATTCAAACCTCCATGATTTACTTGAGTCTTACAAACTTCTGTTGGAGAAAGGCAAACAATGCAGGTAATTAACTCAACAGAAGCCTAATTAAATCCCTATTATGGAAGCAGGGCATGAAATTGATGGTGACATAAGGATGGTTCTTCCCAACAATAGAAAACGCATCAGTCAACATTTGTTTCAGGTGCATCCAGGCCTTGTATTGGAGATCACCAACTGATCTCTCTCACTCTCTCTCACACACTCCCCACAACTGGTACTGATGGTGTAATCATCCATCACTTTCTTTGACAAAGTGCTGACACTTAGCCATGGCTCAGACAATTCTAACTCACTCCCCACCCCCAGCCGCCAGCCTTCCCAACGCTCAACCAGCTAATATTCATTACAGGAGCCACAGTAATTAACCCAAGACTGATAGGGTATTTATCGTGAATCAGTTTTATGTACAAGCCATATCCAGTTGCAAGTGTCAACTCTGCAATGCAGCAGGGCGCTCACATTGCTCGGTCTGGCATTCCTGGCTGTTTGACAGCGGTCTCCTTTCCGCAGACAGCAAAAGAAGCCAAAGCACTGGGATCCAGAACCTGAGTGGGAGGCTGGGAAACTGGCCTAACTTTTGGTGATTTTTTTTTAAGCAACATCTCCACAAGAAGCGACTCATTTGTGTCAGACTGCCATTTAGCAAAAAAAAAAAAAAAAAAAAACCCAAAACATTTTAAAGTTTCCATTTGCTACTGGAGAATTTATTTCCTTTGCTTTGGCTAAGTGAACTTTCTTCTTCTTTAACTGCATGCAGTATTAAAACTATTTTAAGACTTAATAAAGAATGAAGAAAGTTATCCCCCCCACAAAAAAGATTCTGATGGAATTCACGTCCCCTGAGATATGAAGGACTCTGAACCTCACCCCACATGGAAAGAGAAAAACTTCATTGGGGGGGGGAGCTAATCTTAAGAGTAATAAGTGAAAATGACTGATTTCCCAATGATTAGTGTATAATCATTTATAGTGTTTGTTTCCGAAAACATCTGTACTCTTATCTCCAACACAATTACAATAATTAAAAATACAACAGAAGTTCTGTGTCAACAATGCAATACCCAAGTCGAAGAACACGATTGTGATGTTAAACTTATTTTCAAAGGCAACATATAAATATGTTGCATAAATAATCAAATGAAATAAATCCCCAAGACAGAAAGAGAACAAAAAGGAGAAGATAGACTAATGCTCCTGAGCCACTTCGCTGGCACAGACTGGAGTGCAGAAGGAAGATGAAGACCACCTGCCTATTCAGCCTGCGCAACCTGCAAGCAGGATCTGAGCACCACAACTGAGATTCCCCACATGTGATTCCCAGGAACTGGTATTCAGGGGTATGCTGCTTCCAACACAGCTAACAGCCATTACTGATAGCCTGATCCTTCATGAATTTGTCCAATCCTCTTTTAAAGCTGTTCAGGTTGGTGACTATCATCACCCCTTGTGGGAGCAAATTCCATAGTTTAACTGTGCGCTGTGTGAAGGAGGACTTTCTTATGTCTCTCCTGAATCTTCTGATGACCAGCTTCACTGAATGCCCCTGAGTTCTAGCACTCATTTTCTTCATGCAATGCATGATTTTATACACCTCGATCATGTCCACACGTAGTTGCCTTTTCCTCTAAACTAAAAAAGTCCCAAGTGTTGTAGTATTTCCTCATAGTGCCTTGCCCTAACCCCGTGATCATTTTGGTTGCCACTTTTCTGAACTTTTTCTGGATCCTTTTTGAGGTGATAGGACAGTTTTGTTGAGCTAGCCAACACAATTTGAAGATCCTGTTCCTGGTTACTCACTCCTTCAGTCTCGCCCACATGCTGGTATGCACACTATGAGGGTGAATATTACTCCCCCATTGCTGCATAGCTAACATGGTGATAATAAAAGTTTTTTTACTGTTCTCATGAACAAAAGCAGTGCTATTTTCCTTCCCTCCCACAATTTTCTTCTCAGTAGCCATATTTTATTACTTTGTGAAATCATATTCTGCTTGAACCATAACAGACTACTATTATGAAAGAAGTAAGGAGGATTTAATGATACATTGATCAAAATGTTCTTTCCAACACTTTTTTAATACTAAAATTATACTTACATCATTTTTCCAAGGAAGGGTGGTTTTTGGGGGGGCTGGGTTGTTTTAAGTATCTATTGTCACCTCAATGCAGTTTCTATTATGAATTACCTGACAAGGAATACCTTTATTTTATTTTGTTCTGCAAGCAGAATGTACTTCCACTGAATGCATAGAGACAACATTCCCCCCATGCTTCCCATCCACAACTTGTCAAAGGGCAAACCTGAAGAGCTCCTTCCATTTACAGAAAGAATTTGGATCCAGGAGGCAGCTCCCACTGGAGGAAAGGAGACTGGCAAAAACTGACACCTATTTCTCCTTCCCTCCGCAACCCCTCCAACCTCTTACATGATTCTGTAGGGTCCTCAAACCTTCCAGAGCAGATTTTGAGGGGACATAGTGAGGTGCAGGAGGAACCAATGAAAAATGCCTCCTTTATTCCACCTGAGGCTGTGTCTAGTTAGCAAAGTTCTGTTCTGGGGAAGTCTTGATCTAACCCTTAATGCTGTGTTAATTTGCATAATATGTCTTGAACATAATTTCTCTTAATCCAGAATTTGAGTTTCATAATGAATATCATCAGTCACTTCTTCGGTAAGCAAAGCACTTTACTTTACCTAGGCTAAAAATAGCACTCAAACTTGCCAAGCAATTGCTTGTTTGTTTTCCCCCTTTTCAGCCAGCATTTTGTAATAACCCAGCAGCCAAGCAGGAACTTGGAACTTCTCTTTAAAACTAAAATCCTGATGATCAGCTAGTTTAAAAGGCGAAAGGGGGGTGGATTCAGTCGCATCCTCCTCCACTCCACTCCTCTTCCCTGTCGACACCTGATCAGTGGACGTTTGGGTGGTGGCAGCAGTAGGTGTATAAACCAAGCAAAAACTACAGTTTATTTACATTTCAGGCTATAAATGGTGAGAAAGACCAAGTTCAGTAAAAAAAACCAAAAAAAACCCCACCCTAAAATTCTAGAACAAGTTTTCTACTATCCTTATCCATGACAAAATAAAAATTGAACTAAGGTGCAATGGTATTTTGTGCATTGCTATTGCTGAGTCTACACATACAAGAAATGGGAGCCTTAAAAAAGAAGTCACCCGTAGAGTATGGATTTCATTGCCCCTTTAATTTGGTTTGAGATCTCTCCATGACTGAGAGTTTCCATGTTTTGTTAAACCAACCTGTAATAGGTAGCAAATCTACATTTTTTCATTTACCACTAACAGAAACTTAGCAGCTGTTAGCAACGACAAAATTAGCTTCTACCTAAATGTTGGCATGGCCTTGACATCTAAGCACCATGGTGTCTGTGCATTTTTAACAGTTTCTGTATTTACTCCATTAATTTTAGGGGCAAGTTTCTCCAAAGGTAAGTCATAATTCACACAACGACTATGCCTGTTACTTAGTCCAAACAGACTAGGATCCACAAAGATCTGTTGGCCAGTCCAAAAGAAAAACCCTGTGCTATTTTAATAGCTGTTCGTTGAGGTGTCTCTCAGGGCTGACAAGTTACTCATGTGAAAGGAAATATATTCTCCTCAAATAAGCAGGTAAGTGTCCAGCTACAGAAACACTTGAACATTTCCAATATTTTAACTGATATGTTGAAGTGTCAAGTGATCTGAAACTAAAATGGTTCAATACAGTTTTCTTTAAGTGAACATTTTTGGGCTACCTCTGTGCCAAAACCTTCAATCAAGCTGCATATAGCTATAAAGTGTATGGTCTTAAGAGGCCTTTGTCATTACCTTGTCCTACATTTTGTAGGATAGATGCCATAAAATTTCACCTGGAAACATTTCTGAAAGATATTCAGCTGATGCACTGTAAAATCTTTTCCAAACAGTATGCTTGGTAAGTTAAAGTACTCATGGCAACAGGCATAGCTTTAGTTTTTATATAAAATGCTTTTCTCAGACCACTGCTAACATGATGGCTCGATATAATAATACAGTATTGATATCCATCATCATGACAACTAAACCCACTGGACACTAATAAGACTCATGGGTGTTTTTTGTTTTTTTAAAAAACCCTCTCAAGATCAGTCCTTTAGAAAAGCAGGAGAGTTTTTCAAAACCTACTATGACTTAACTTCACACGACTAAGGCAAACTGCTTAGACTAGAACAGACAACATATTAGGGACGCTACATTTGACATGAGGTAGGAGAATATATGACAGGTTCAGCTGTTCGGGTATCTGAATCTGTAGCGTGTATAGCATGGTTTTGGTACTAATTCCTTGTGTTTGGATAAGTGAATTTTTGTATAACAAGCATTTAGATAGCAGTATCTTTGTGTAATCGGCTCTCCCTGAGTTGCTCAGAGCAACTGACATATTGGTCCCAAGCAATCTTTCCCCAAGATGGCTGATAGTAGAAGAACTGCTTAGTTTTAGCAGTAGAACCTTCATACCATTCTCTGCACTAGCTGCTTTCTCACTCTAACTTACACATGAGCCATTCTTTGAACTACCGGTATTTATCTGTTATTTCATTTAGCAGGGCATCTCTTTTCCTGTCTCACAGCCAAGTTGCTCTCTAGCAGCCAGTCACAGAGAAAATGGAGGTCTGCTGAGAAAGTACATTTATTGCTCTGCATACAGCAGGTCTCCTGGCGATTATTAAAATAGTGGTGGTTAAACTACAATTTATGACACCCATTTTGAGAACACTGAAACAGCAATGACAAAACAGAGCCATACATTTTGTACAATGGTGCTCAAAAGGTGGCACAGGAGAACTCCCTAAACATGCAATAAACTGACAAATATGAACACTCCCTTGACTCTGCAAGTGTCATAGGGATAGTAAACCAATAAATTAAAATTCTCAGTTAAAAGGATAAGGGGAGCCACAGGTATTGTTTTGCTACACACTGGGTTGTATCCAATGGAGTGCAAGAGGACTTCAACTTGCACAACAAGACTTCTGCTTTCATTTCCTCCCTGCTGTAGCACCCCTAAAATCTACTCTGGAGAGTCCCTCTGGAGTAGAAGCTTGTAAGATGTCCTAACTTCTTTATTGGAGATTAGTAACAATTCCACCTTCTACATTTTGCAATGTAATCATGGAATAGCACTACAATCACCAAAATTCAGCAATAATAATCAGTTTCTATTGTCAGACAGAGCATGCCTACAGCAATCACTCATTTGCCATCCTGAGTCCAACATTTACTATTCTCAGACAAAAAGCTTTCCCGGCCACGTTCTTGGAAGTACCTCTGCTAACAAGTAGTTCAAATTTCTTAAAGCAGAAACACAGTGCACTTATCTTAAGAACTGTTTGCAATGGCCAAAATTAGACCTTCTAACATATGACAATAGCTTAAGACTCCCATTTTAAGAGAAAAGAGAAATAGTGTAGCAAGCTAATACACAAATATTTCCCTTTAGGCTATATTTTGGACAAAGTTAAGTGAAATTTGTGTTTACCAGCAAAATATAAAATATCAGCAGATCACAATGGGAGTCTATTTTTGAAGAGGCCCAGCATATTAAATGTAATAGAAATATAGCTCTACTTACAATTGCTGGGGGATCATTCCATTCTTCATATGATGTGGCAGCATATGGGTAGATCCTGTCATTGATAATCTTGAGGGTTGCCAAAGCAATAGCTTTCATTGATTGAAAGTAAGCTTCCCAGAACCATCTTGCCTGCAAAGAATAATGAATAGTATTTTCACAACATATTTATGTCAGACAGAAATATCAAACATCTGTATATGGTTTAAACATATTTGTGTCACATGCAACTGTCGCTAAGAAACTGAATCTAGGAGGGGGTTTTGAAGACTAAAGCAGATCTGGTTCTCAGTGACTCCACCATGTTATACAGAAGTTTCTCCCAACACTGGGCTGTTTCAGCCCAGACTGATCCCACAGAGTGATGCCGTAAACACATAGATTCACTAAATCACCACAGCTGTCCAACCTGGAGCCCTCCAGATGTTTCTGACTCCAACTGTCATCAGCCCCAGACAGCATGGCTGAAGATCAGGAAAGATGGGACGTGTGCCCCAAACATCTACAGGACATTAGACTGGGGAGGCCTACTATATACACATCATCCATGCACATATAAAACTAGTGTGCCAGCTGCACCCATTCCTGGAGCCGTCCAATCTGGCTACAATGATGCACACCTTAGTTACATTCATCCATTCATCCTTAGTTACATGCTGCAATGTGCTTTTGAAAAGTGTTTGGAAACTTCAGTGGATCCAAGATGCTGCGTCCAAATAGCTGACCCAAGCCAGTTACAAGGAGAAGAGAAGCTCATTGTGACAACAGCTGCACTGGCTACTGGTTCATTTTTTGTCACAATTCAAAGTGCTGGTTATGAACTATAAAGCCATATATGGCCATGAGCCTGGCTGGGCTTTAAAATCTTCTAGGGATGCCACCTTCACAGGCAGGCTTGCCATGCACCTAATTATAGACAGCAATTTTGGAGTCACAGGTGAGCTTCCTTAGTGAGGATATGGAATAGGCAGGAAAACATGGCCAAAAAGGTTGATCAGACTTGCCTTTCTTGTTCTTTAGACAGTAAACATGTAATGGTAGTGCACCTAAAAAGCAGGAGAGGCAATGGGTCTGGCCCTATTTTATCTTATTTATTTGCTGCAAAAACAAAAAACCTCAAAACAGTTTACTGTTTCCTGATAATAAATATACTGTAGAAAAAGCTAAAAAAAAGTAGAGACATCACCTTGCCAACAAAGGTCCGTATAGTAAAAGCTATGGTTTTCCCAGTAGTGATGTATGGAAGTGAGAGCTGGACCATAAAGAAGGCTGATCGCCGAAGAATTGATGCTTTTGAATTATGGTGCTGGAGGAGACTCTTGAGAGTCCCATGGACTGCAAGAAGATCAAACACATCCATTCTGAAGGAAATCAGCCCTGAGTGCTCACTGGAAGGACAGATCCTGAAGCTGAGGCTCCAATATTTTGGCCACCTCATGAGAAGAGAAGACTCCCTGGAAAAGACCCTGATGTTGGGAAAGATGGAGGGCACAAGGAGAAGGGGACGACAGAGGATGAGATGGTTGCGGGAGGCAGTGTAAGACAGAAGTGCCTGACGTGCTCTGGTCCATGGGGTCACGAAGAGTCGGACACGACTAAACGACTAAACAACAACAACAACAAAAGAAAAAGCTATTCCTATTCTAGCCCTTTAGAAACAATGGCTACTGGTGCCATATACTGCAAGCAGCCAAATCCAAACTACAGAACTCAAAACGCAAGGATGTACACAGAGAACATATTGTCTTGTTATCATTTTAAATTCACTGCCAATTATCAGAATATTTTTCAAGAAAAAGAGGTGCCAGAACTCACCATGAACACTTCCCTGGTTCTCTTATAATGGCAATGGCGCCCACCCAAGAGGTGCTGGAACTGAGTTCCAGCGAGTTCTGGCTGAAAAAAGCCCTGAGAATAGGCAATGGGTAGCTTTTTAAAAATGTAATTAATTCATTCCTTGCTTCTCATACAGAACTGCAACAAAACAAATTTGTAAGGACTTGGGAATCAAATTGATTCTGAAAACTATCAACCCCAAAGGAAACATACTTTGCCAATAATCATATCTCAAGCGGTCTGGCCTTACAGAAGTTATTTTCTCCACTTAATTGTTTCTGCAGAGATCTCCAACACAGTTAAGTGTCCAGAAGGCACTTAAATTTAAAGACCTCCCCAAGGCCCAGTATCAGCCAGGAGGAATATCTGCATGTGTTTGTGTAGGACAGCCAGCCAGCAAGGAAAACAGTATTTTTCCCCTCAACTGCATTGACTGCGCATAAAATTTCAGAGCACGATAAAAAGACAAAGGCATAACACAGCTGGTCATGAGTTACTGATGCTTATCAGGTTGACTTCCTAACTGTGAAGAAAAACCAGCAACACAAATATACCGTATTATTCGCCCTATAGGACGCACTTTTTCCCCTCCAAAAATGAAGGGGAAACCTGGGTGCGTCCTATGGGGCGAATGTAGGCTTTCGCTGAAGCTTGGAGAGCGAGAGGCGTCGGTGCGCACCGACCCCTCTTGCTCTCCAGGCTTCAGGAACACATCCGCAGACTAGGCAGCCCTGCGGGAGTTCCCGCAGGGCTGTCTATGCTGTGGATAGCAGCCTGCTTCCCAGAGCGCCGGGCGCACTGAAAGCAGAGCGCCCGGCGCTTCGGGAACACATCCGCAGCCTAGGCAGCCCTGCAGGAGTTCCCGCAGGGCACCCTACGCTGCGCATAGCAGCCTGCCGCCTGGCGCGAGGAGCGCCCTGAAGCAGAGCGCCCCACCCACCGGGCAGACATCCGCAGCATGTTGGAGCCCCGCGCGCCAGACAGACATCGGCCAGCCCCACAAGCTCGGGGGGCAGCAAGGAGGCGCAGCGCCGCCACCCCGCTGTTCCCTGACCTGGTTCGGTTTCCCCGTCCTGGTTTTTTTTGGGGGGGAAATAAAGGGGAAAAAACTAGGTGCGTCCTATGGGACGAAAAATACGGTAGTCATGGTGAAATAACAGAATTAAACACAACTTATGAAATTATGCAGTTGTACTGTGTGGCTGAAGACTCTCACTGCTATGTACAAATAAATTATTGTCCTTGAACAGATAAAGTGGTCTCTGTATTACAATAAGCTCTCAAGCAGGACAGGGAATGCTTAGTGTCTATTAAATACAGAGTGCTTTTCTGTGCCTGCAAAATGGAACAAGCCCATTATCCTTTACAAGTTGTCGGTTCCAAGTCCCCTATAAAAAGAACAAGCTCCAACCAGAAGATTCTGAAGATGTAGTTTCTGAGACCAATACATGGATTCCCATAGCCAAGTTGTCAGTTAGTAATGAAAAACAGGGTTGACGTTCACCCTGGGTTCATTGCAGAATTCATACAGAAATAGACCTACAACACAGTGCTGGTTTGTCAGTTGCACAGTAGTATGCAACGTCCCTAAATTTCAGCCGCATATCATTTACAGTTTTCTTTCCATTAGTAAAAAGTGCTGGAGGCAAAAAAATCCCACCAATGGGGCACTGCCCCACCCTCAACCAATGTTAATGTACTAGGAGGGGGAATTGCCCCCAATGGTATTTCACAGCAAAGATTGACCCAGAGAAGCAGACCTGAATTTTTGTAACATTTCATCACCCTAGGACACACAAATTCAACTTGGGGTAAAACAACAACAACAACCCCCAAAAACCAGTCTGTTAGATTCTTAGTTTCTGTTTAAGAATTAATGTGTTAGCTAACATATCCCACGTGGTTTTTCAAGCAAAAATTGCTCCAGGGAAGCAGATTAAAGTGATATTCTCCTGACACAACACACATGGCTTGTGACAGATGTTCTATAGGTCTGGTTCAGACACAACACTAAGTCTAACATGGTGGGTTATCTGAAAAAATTGTATCTGCTCCACACAAGCCACAAGATGTAGCCAGGGTTTATGCTTGGCTAACGTCTGGGTTTATTTGGTTCCGTGTGTGTGTGTGTGTGTGTGTGTAAGCATAAGCCCAGGTAGCCAAACCATGTCTTAGCTCCGAAAAGCATAAAAGCAGGACTGAGGAGAAGCCAAGTGGTTGTGATTTTTATTCCACGTAGTGCATACTTGCATGTTCATGCTTAGTCATGGTTTGGCTTAGTATGACAGGCAAACTGCACCACGGGGGATGACAACTTTTGGGTAGAAAACTACCCCATAAATCTGTCTATGGTATGGCCATTTTTTTGTTTTCCTTCCTTCAGTTAATATGTGTATCCTAGTTAATATGTGTCCTTAGCTTAGGCTTCTAAGTAGGAAATCATCAGGAGAACTGTAAGATATTTTAATAGTTCCTGTATGATGAGAATAATTAAATAAAGTAGCTTATGTGCTGCTTTCAAAATGCACAATTGATTTTCACAGGCATTTGGCCTGATTCAAAAGGGCTCTTCTTATGTTCCTATCTGTATACGCCATATTCTTTCCATATTCTGTATCTTTTGCAATCAACAAAAACATCCAGAGGCTTTTCAGTTCTGCTATTGGGTGTTCCAAGCTATTGGGTGTTCCAAGCCAAGTGCTTCAATAACAGGAAGTTTTCACACACCTTAATGAGGATGTTCGCAAGCAGCATGCAAAATCATCCATGTATTTCCATGAAACCTGGAAATATTCCAGATTGAAATATTAGTATTTTTCTTGTAAATATCCAGGTCTGCACTATTATTTCATAATAGTGAAGAGCTATTAGTTTAATCATTTTGGCCCCATCAAATGCCCTCTCCGCTCAATTTTATACTGTGGAAACAGGTTTCTGTGATATGATGTAAGAGTGTCTATAAAAAACTCAATTCCTGCAGGATGCATTCACCTCCTCAAACTTCTACTAGAAACATCAAAAAGAATGTAATGTCTATCCCACGAAGGATGGGGAATTAGGAAGACATGAAAGGAAAGGGAACAATTTTTATAGCCGAAATATCTATGCCCATGTATAGCCAAATAATTATTAATTTAAAAAGATAATGATGCAAGGGTTTAATCTACTAGCAATCTTTCTTCTTTTAAGTTGTGTTTCATTGAGGCAAAATCCAAAACTTTCCAAGGAGGCTGCAAATCTTCAAACAGATGTTTTCAGAGCTCAGTGAATCCTTCCCACCTTGTTTGCTTTTTCCAGGGAAAAAACTGATTAGCATGGCTAGTCAGTCATCCAGTACTGTCCAATACACAACATTACTAAGCACAACAGGAAATTCTTCTGCTTAAGAAGAAATGCCCCTTCCCTATTTCATCAAAGAAAGCTTTGATTCCCCCCCCCCCCCCACTGTGCACGTAATTTAAAAACTTAGACGAAAAGGAAACACAGGTAATTGGCACTATCACATGGCACAACTTTTTCTGTCTGATTTGATTTTAAATCAGAGAGACAGATTAAATTGAGTGATTCTAGATACAAAAAGTCCTCTCCAT
This sequence comes from Podarcis melisellensis, assembly GCF_964234715.1. Lineage (NCBI taxonomy): Eukaryota > Metazoa > Chordata > Lepidosauria > Squamata > Lacertidae > Podarcis > Podarcis melisellensis. The sequence continues at coordinate 52,136,844 of NC_138528.1, forward strand.
CAGAGAGTTGACACTTGCTGAAACATGACAATTCAGCTGTGGGAACTGCCCTGTAGAATAAGGTGTCAGGACAGAGTTTCTGGGTTGAACTTCTCTGCATTTTTGCTGTTGTTGTTCTGGCACCTTAGCCCTATTTCATCACTACCTGTCAACCAGCTGCAGCTGTTTGGCTATTAAACATGCCTCATTTGGTAATCCATGCATGTGGAGACCAAGGTATTTCTGCAATGAGGCTCTGTGCTTAAAGCTCCACACTGGACTATTTATTTGTCCTGCTTTTCATCCTTGCCTGCCCCCTGGAATTTCCTTCAAATCAATTTATTAGGTGGTCACAGATCCATTCCGTTCTAATCCATTTCATATCATGGAGAACCAGAACCTACTAGAATTCTGGTCGTCACTAATTTTTTTAGAGTTTGTGACAACATCCTAGAAGAACTAATAGATATGCAGTATTAGACATCCACGTTGTGACCGTCTATGAGCCAGCTCCATCATAGCTCAACCTCTTTAGTATTTTACAGACCAGGCAAAATAACTTGTACTTTTAGCTGCTTTCAAGAACAGCTGCTGTTGTGCTGTTTTTGGAGTGGATGTCCTTTATTATTGTAGTGTAATTTTTGGTTCTTACAAAAGAATTGTGGTTTTTATAAAGTAAATTAACAAACAAGCTCAGGATTGAGGGATGCACAGGAATAAGCAGCAGACGCAAAACTAATTTGCCTATTGTATTTGTTATGTAAAGGAACGATGCACTTAATTTATAACACTCTTCTGTTTATAACTTTAGTTAAACCATTCAAACCTGATAAATAATTTCATCTTCTATACTACCCATCTGTTTCATCTTTTCCCTCTAAGTTATCTCTTCCTTTCTCTGGGTTTGATCCAGAAAAGGCAGACCACAACTCCACTTGTACAATGGGGTTTGCAGGTTCCTATTTGTTCCCCACTGCAGTGCTATGTACCCCATAAAGAGCTGCTTCTAGGGTCCAGGGATCATATGGGATAAGGCACAAGGGGCTGAAGTGGGACATGGAAGCAACAGAATCCAGGAACCCTGTGTTGCATTGCTGTAGTGCCTCTCCACTGGCAACAAGACATTTTGGGTTCAAGAAAGTATGTTTAAATGCATCTGTGCAGCTATAAGGCCTATGGGAAAGGGGAGGAGGCCCATGTGATTGGGGTGGCCTGGGAGTTGCAATTAGAATCTTATAAATCTTATTTGAATAAAATTTCAAAAAGGTATGTGGGGCCTTCATGAGTTTACACATGACATCAGGCAGATGGATGGAGTTCAGGGGAAATGGCCTAGCAGGCAAAATGAGGAGATCTGGAAGGCCAATTTTGATCGATGTGCGCTAGGGTCCCCCACCCATTGGTATACAAACAAATGTTAGCGTTAGCTTCTCACGTGTTTAGCTCCACCAAGATGCATTTATTGGGAAGAGCACAATCAATTTATTCCACATGCATGCACGCCTCCACTTGAGGAAGGAAACGTCTGTACCACATGTACCTCATAAATATTGGCAATATTGGAACTTTCCACACTCCCTAACAAGGTAGTACAGTATAACACAATCTCAGGCCAGACTTGGTTTTAACACAACAATATGCTAATAAGAGAAGCTGAAGTATATGGTAGATATTTAGAATAATCTTTTTGCCAGGATCAAGCAGGAATGTAGCATTTGCAGAAATCTACACACTGAAACTAATAACCATAGATACTAGCCTTCGCCATGTTTTGGACTACAATTCCCATCATGCCTGACCATTGGCTATGATGGTGGAGGCTGATGGGAGTTGGTGACCTCCCAGTTGTTTTGGATTCCCTAGCAGGGGAAAGTTGATTTAGGCAAAAATGCTATTTTCCTTAAAAATGCACATGCTTAACTACCTATTCCGTCCCCCCAGGCCTGCACAGCATCAAGTTATATACTGCAGTTTATTGCCATAGCATGAGCAAAACTTGCTGTTAGCATAATTAGAGATGCTTCATCATACTGCACAATGACAAACGTCTTAACTTAATATGAAAAAAATAATACTGGCAAAATGCACAAAAAGGCAGTATTAATGAAAACAGATTAATCACATGGGGGCTACATCAGCAGGGGAAAACTTTTGGCTTGCATCAATCACCCAGACCAAAGTTCTAGTCGGAAAAGAGAAAAATCAGCCAAGAGAAAGGGAGAAAGACTTGGAAGAAAGCAATAAAAGTTAATTGCCTAACCTAACGGTCAGGCGCCATAGCATTGCAAGTTGTTGCCCCACTGCAAGAGTCAAGTGTTCCCAGAGTGCCACACTTCACACCGTTTATGAGGTCCTGAAGTGCTACCATTTTCATGTTGGCAGAGGTTACTTTAATGGCTTTCTTTTGGAAAAGCTTTATAGAAAACCAATACATCTTTTACTACCTTCAGGTAAGCAAAACAGAGGTGACTGTTCTAACAGTACTGCAATTATCCCTAATTTTATTTGTCCTGGTCTTTGTCCTTTATTAAACTTTTAGTCTTTGCAAAGCCAACTCCCTCCACCCAGACTCTGTTTCAGCTTCTGGCCATAAATTTTCACAAGCTTCAACTTATCAACATATCCACTGCCATTAACAGTACATCTGTACCTGATGCAAATCTAAACCTGATATCCTATGAAATACTGCAAACGTGCATTAAGTTTGTATTAATACAAGTCCCGCTGATTTCACAATTTTTTCATGTGGGAGGCAAGCCACATAAATGCACACTGCATCAGATTGCTCTCACAAGGATTGGGGACCCTGCAGAGCAGATTTGGGGGGCTCACAGAGGGGAGGAGAAGAAGGGGAGGTCCTATTCCATGAACTCCACTTACGTAGTATTGGATAAAACCTATTTTGTTACATGTTTATTTATTTCATAAAACTTATCACTGCTTGACTGTAAAAAAACCTCAAAGTAGTTCCACAGTGATCCACTGAAACTTGATAATAAGCTAATAGAAACTGAAGGAAGACGCTTTCCACTAAAAAAAAAGAGTATCTTAGAGAATTGTATTAGGCCAGTTTGTAGGTTACTTTCCAAAGAAAATTATTTAAGTGATATGAAACTTGGAGTGAACACCCTCACACTCTAGGAAAGAGTAAAAAGTGAACAGGATATACTGTGTTTATCTGACATGATACTTCCTTGAACTTTTTAAATAAAAAAACAAAAGAAAATTTTGCACCGACAGACTGGGTGAGCAAGGGATGCTTCATTCAAAACAAACACAGTACAGCCCAGCTAACTTATTAGCTGCTGTGGATATTGAGGTGGAAGGAACATGAGAACCCAAGATTCATACCAAGTAGAGAGTTGACATCCCCTCCCCACAAAAAAGTAAACGGTGTTTCCGTGCGCTGCTATGGTTCACCAGAAGCACCTTAGTCATGCTGGCCATATGACCCAGCTGTCTGCAGACAAACGCCGGCTCCCTCGGCCTATAGAGCGAGATGAGCGTGCAACCCTAGAGTCGTCCGCGACTGGACCTAACAGTCAGGGGTACCTTTACCTTTACCCCACAAAGAAGTAACGAGTAAACAGGCCTGGCAATGATGGACTGCTGTATAAATGCTTTTTAAAGCATTTAAAACAGGACAGGGAGAAAAGGAAGTTTGTATTGGCATTCTACCCTGCTGGTGAACTCCCCCATGGTATCTTAGTTGGCCCCTATCCAAGAATACTGAGATCATCGAGCCACCAACTGACCCCATGGTCTTTATGGTACTTTAATGCCAAGCCTAGCTAAAACTACCATTGCAAGCATTTGGCAAACTGAGATGCCAACCTAGGAAATTTGAACTCTCACTTTGTAAGAACACACATTAGGAATATTTCATTATTGATCAGACCAGAAACCTGTATGTAAGGAATGAAATCTTAGCTAGTACCAACATTTGTTTTGTAGTTTCAGATTCACAAGGAGCACCAAGGTCACAGTTCAAAATCCTTGTCTGACCCTCCAGATATTGGTCACTTGGGAGTTGCCTTCTATAGGTTCTCAGTTTCATTGCTGTAAACTACTGACATCACAGACGAGTCCCAGTGGTGAGGTTAAAAAGGGAAGATATGTTGTGTTACTAACTCTACATTTTATTGATCCTTATTCTGAGTTTGCATTTCAGTAGTATTCAAAGCATCATTTTATGCAAGTCATTCAGATGCATAATAGCAAAAGAGAAATATTACAAATGTCTACTAGTGCCAGACTTGGCACACTTGCCAGTGTTCTATGTTCTTGCTCAGCTCTAATGATGGCAAATACTGCGTGAAGACACATGTAGGCATTTGCATATCTAAGCAAGGACATTGATGTAACATATCCTCCCTCCTCCAATTTCAACTTGGTAACCTGAAGGTTGGATTACTGCACTCTGCTATTTGTGGGGTTCCTCCAGAGCAGCTTGTGTAGAACATGGTAGCTAGGTTGCTTGTTAAATGCAGGTGGTAGTTCCCCCCACCCACCCACCCACCCTCTTTTCACGATTTGCACCGGCTGCCAATTTGCTACCAGACCAAGCTCAAGGTTTGGGTACTAACATATAAGGCCCTACAGAGCTCAGGACAGGTTACTGACTGCACAATAACCTGCCATCAAATTTATCTCAAGTAATGAAGACAGTTCAACCAAGGCTGGCACACCTGAAAAATATATCAGCAATACTCTGCAAGCAATTGTGTTGGGCTGGGAGGGAGGGAACAGACAACAGCAACTCCTCTAGATTCAAACCATGGTCGCTAATCATATACTAACCAAGCTAGGAATGAATAATGCCTGGGTGAAAAGGTGAGTTTTAAGCTGGCACACACACACAAAAAGACTCAGGACTGCCATATTTCAGAGGGGAGGGACAATAGTTACAGACAACAATGTTACTTTGAAGGAGGAAGAGCAGAAAGACCATGAGATTTCTTCTACAAAATCATACCTAATTCCACTGAAGGAGATACATCAGAACAACAGAAAACAGCCAGGCAGTACGAAGTTTGTAGTGCAGTCATACCTCGGGATGAATACGCTTCAGCTTAAATATTTTCGGATTGTGCTCCGTGGTGACCCGGAAGTAATGGAGCGCGTTTTGCCACTCACACATGCACAGACACTTAAAATGACGTCACGCGCATGCGTGGAAGCGGCGAACGTGACCTGCGCACGCACAGTCTTACATTCGCTTCAGGATGCGGACGGGGCTCTGGAACGGATCCCGTTCGCATCCTGAGGTACCACTGTATTGATCTTTCAGAGCAATGTGTCAATAAGCAAGGACAGACACAGGAATTCTACAGGGGAATTTTTACAATCCTTTTGTCTAAATGTTTCACAGATCCAACATTCTGCTTTGTACTTATCACCTCACAAACCCAAATCCACAGATATTCACATCTGCTTCAGTTACTGCCAACACAAGAGGGGTTTGCCAGGAATGGGGAGAACAAAAATCAGTGCTATGCGTAAATACATAACGCATTATGACTGCCAACTGAAAAAGGATTCAGCTACACTTTCTGACAAGTGACGGACAGCTCCCGAAACAGAAAGCAATAGGTTTCAAGTCTCGAGGGTATCGCTTTCAAATATGTCAGTGTTCTAAGGGTGGATCAGTTTTCCCTGCTGCAGGCATCCAGCTGAGAGGTGAAGTCCCAAGAAAAACATAGGAATCCAACAGCAAGCCTTTGAGGTGGCAAGAACCAAGAGAGGTTCAAAGACAAGGCTGGTCAGTGGGTAGCACCTCCAAGCACCACGGAGGTTAGAGGTTAGTAAAGCAGGAGCCACTGTCCAATAAAACTGTGTTTAGAGAACCCACTCGGCAGATAAATTGAGGCTCTGTTTACACCTTTCCCAGCTTTCTGAGCTATCTACTGATGCTTCCTACTGTGATTTGGTACTATGTCCCCTAGCCATCTCCCTTGGTCGACAGCTGCCCTGGCTCTAGACTGGGCAGGCTTACAACATGGCTGGAAACTTTTAATCAGTATCCAACATCATGAGTAAATAAATACAAAGGGCCTGCTGCCACAACAACATCGATCTTATTTGAGATTTCTCATTATTGCCATAGCAAGGGAATAGAAGATTTAATTCCTTTGAATGCAGAGGTTAAATATGAAGGAAATTCAGGACCAAATTTATTTTTGCTTCAAATAGGGATCTGTTTTATTACAGGGCTGCCCTTTATCCTAGACTACACAAGGGATGCCTCGTATCTCACAAGGTCCTCAGTGTCACAGTATTCCATAAAGTGTGTAACCAAGAAAAGCTCTAATGATAATTTTGTTCTGGTGACCAGTGTTTAATAAACAGAAGATGAAGAGTTTGCTCAGAAGTCAAGCACTAAGCCCCACTATGAGGGGTGGATATGATCACTTAGGAGCAGATACTTTTCACAGACTCACGAGACACTGTTACTGTTTCTCATTTTCAGGACTGATGCCTGGCCCCAAAATAGGTTTAGGTCTGAACCCTAGGACCCCTAGACTTCAAATAAGAAGGCCTCCAATTAACTGCAGAAGGGAGAAACCTAGAAGAAGGGGAGGCAAGGAGTTATTTCAGCCCGGCATTCGCTCCTTGAGCCACATGAAGTTTGATTAGTCTTCCAGTGCCTTATGCCACCCATTTACTGTGATGTCACAGGAATATATACATATTAGTGCAGGTTTACAGGTGACATGTTCACAGGTAGAGGATCTAGCACTGTAAATGCTTTGTTTAAAAAAACTGCATCCCCAAAATTCTAACAATGCTTCATTACATAAGAACCAAGAACACTATGTGAGAAATGAGGTAACTAGGGTAAAAACACTTATGGACAAATTTATAAATATAGAAAATATTATTAGATGCTAAGGATTCTTATAACTTCTGGCAAGCAGCCACGTAATAGAAGATTCTTTTTCACCTTACTGCATGATCCTTCTTAAGATCCAGCATAACAGAAGCATATTCTTTGCAGGATCAAAAAAAATTGAGGTGATATAATGTAACAGAAACTTACAAAAGTAATACTTTCAGCTTCCATATTTTGGTGAGTGATTTTTAAAACATGTTATGTTGTAGACACACATACAATCTCTCTTAATGGGAAACGGAGAGCTTCTGCTTCATACATCTGATAAGATGGAAAAGTGTCCAGGGTTGACATTTATGAAGGTAGAAATCTAGAGAGGCACTCTGGGAGGATTAAAGTGGGGTTAGGCTCTCCAGTCACACGATCTAAAATAGTACAAATGGCAGATGGATAAAAGTTCTTTTCAATGTGATAATGATTCTAAAGAGCCTCAGAAAGAGGCTGTTTTCCCTCAAGGGGAAGACAGATGGCTGAAAGTCAAATATACTAATTAAATGCCTTTCAAATATCTAGCAGTTGCCTGTACATTCTCCTTTAATAATCCGTGCATTCTCCGTGCATAATAATCCTTTAAAAATCCATGCATTCTCATTTTTTCATACACAACCAAACACAGACTACGCTTTGATTGGAGATAAAGAAATAATCTGTTGTACACTATATAAGCAGTCTAGTATGAGGCTGTCCTAGGCAGATTTCTCTCCAGTTCCCATCTCCATATTCTTCACAATCCATTTGGTGCAGAACTTTTTCCCGGGTTAAAAAAGGAGAGGTTTCACACGCCTGCATATATTGCCTGGAGCCAGTAATAGCTCATATAGCTGTCAACGAACTGATAAGAGTCAAAATTACTCCACTGAGTCCCCTTTAAAGAAGAGCCAAAAGCAGCACATTAAACGAAAAAGGGGAAGGGTCACAGAAACCAGTCACTCATGCTGTTTTAAAGTGGCATTAAAAACAAATAAATTATTTACTCCTGCAAATGTCTCATTTGACCTGGAGACTGAAGCCCACTTGGAGGTCAGAGTTGAGACATTTGGAACAAAAGCAAAACACGCTGCCACTGCAATGCTTCTTCTGAATAAAGAGGTCAAAGCAGCACTAATCCCTCCTCTTTGGCATAAAAGGGAGACAGGCAGTACAGAAAACTTCAGGCTTGCTACCCAATTAAGCAGAGGGTATCTTTGCTTGTTTTATAATAAATCTCTTTTAACTGGCTCACAGAAGGACAAAAGGGCTCAGGCAAAATCCACCAACAGTATCTCCCATACAAGCTCCATTACTATGAACAGAAATTATATGAAGATCAGCTCCATTAAACTATTTTTAGAAGGAACCCATTAACCCAATCATTTTCCTCCCCTCGATACAGTACAGTAAAACCAACCTTCTGAAATATAACTACATTGTAATATAAAACTCTCTCTCATATATCATGTTATCAACAAGAACAAACACCAACTCTTCAGGTCTGGAATTACCGTAAGTGTTTCTTCACCAGCCCAGAGTTTAGACAGTTTTAAATGTTTAAAAAGTGAGACTATGGTCCTCCACCTGCCCTCAGGCTATTCCCAGATTAAGTTTACATCCAAGGATGCAGAATTGGCTGCATTATCAAGCTCCTGCAGCCAATCAGAAGCCGCGTCGGACGTCCGGGTTCCAAAGAATGTTCACCAACTGGAACACTCACTTCCAGGTTTGCGGCATTTGGGAGCCAAAATATTCAACTTGCAAGGCATTCGGGATCCAAGGTACGACTGTATTCTTAAAATGCCATGGCACTTTAAGAGCTGAGGCTCTGTAGGTTCAAAATGGCATGCAGGAAATCTGATTGCTACTGCACTACCCAGCTGATGGGCAGGAAGCCATTCCTGAAGCAGAGCCTGGCTGAACGGCTACCCTGCCTCTGCCGGAGTGGTGAGGGGGTTCTTCTGTACTTCCTTGTGCCTTGGGTACCTGAGCCCCAAAAGGGGAAAGGCAAAAAGCCTCCAGGAAGGAAGGGGGAAGAGGAAAACAAGGAAATGAAGAAAAAAATCCGAAAGGGAAGCTCCGCTGAAAAAAAGGTAATCCATTAAGCTAAGCGTTGAAAATCCAAAGCAGGGAAATTAAGTTGAAAAGGAAATAAAATTAGAAGCACTCCACGTGTTGAATTACTGAATTTCTTCAGCACTAAAAGACCCTGTTTGCGCAACTGAAAAGCCAGGGCCAGTCCGGAAAGCGTGGGATGACTCCTCCCCCCGCAAGGATCTACATGTGACCCTGTCCACTCAGAGAACAGGAGCCATCGAGACAATAAAAATGAAGTACAGTGGTACCTCGGGTTACATATGCTTCAGGTTACAGACTCCGCTAACCCAGAAATAGTACCTCGGGTTAGGTTAAGAACTTTGCTTCAGGATGAGAACAGAAATCGTGCTCCAGCAGCACGGCAGCAGCAGGAGGCCCCATTAGCTAAAGTGGTCTTCAGGTTAAGAACAGTTTCAGGTTAAGAACGGATCTCCGGAACGAATTAAGTACTTAACCCAAGGTACCACTGTAGTTGTTCCTGTATGCAGGCATGCATAGTTCTTTTCTACCAACTTCAATACCTTTTTCCAGTTTCTCTGCACTTTTGTGATTCTGTGACTTTTGTGACTTACAAGCAGATCAAAGACAGAGATCTACAGGAAGTGACAGGAGCCTATGACAAATGCAGAGCTTTCTTTGGATTTGCCACTCACAGGAGCATCTAGTTTTCTGGCTCCATGTGAATCTAATATGAGGGAGGGAGGGTTTGAGAAGAATGCTTACTAGGTGGCTTTTTTTAAAGAAATCAGGCTGGCAACAGAGCTGCTTAGCAGACATGGGGTGGTCTCAGAAATCCATGTGTTCAGCCAGCTTGCTATCAGTTTCATAAGTTCAATTGGCTCATGTCTCTTCCAAGTGGCAAGTCTGCTGGGGTTAGATAAAGCCAGAAGAAACCTCTGGTTTCTGTAAAACTAAAAGGAGGGGCTGGGGTGGGGGGTAATGGGGACATTCACATACTCCAAGCACACATGGACACCATATTTCCATTCTTTCAAGGCATAACTGCATGGGATTAAGCATGAACACAAATCAGTTTGCAGGATTAGCAGTCAAAGATGTGTCAGAAATTCAGGTGGGCTTGAGGCCTTGTACGGCAAACTGTTTAGCCAATTTGATTATAAAAAGTCTAGATTGCTGGACTTGCCCAAGGTCTCATTGCAAGCAAGTCAGCAGAGAGAAAAGAGGACAAGAAAGCCTAAGCCACACAATCCTTAACCATAAAATACCACAGCTTCTCAACTCTGGTTTATATATTATGTTTTCCTGGCAAAGTAAGTTTATATTAAATAAATTTTGCCTCCACAATATCCAAGTACTTTTCCTGGGGGCTAAAGTAACACATGGACACATATTGCACACTCATCTTAAGAGATGATTTAATTCAAAAAGTATGGAATACATTTCTACCTCAGCAGCAGAGACTCACCCCCCCAAAAAAAGGGGGGTTTCAGGCCTTTCTGTGCTGCAAATGTATGCCATTTCTTGTCTAAAAGATACTTTTTAAGGACTAAATCACAACAACCTAGAATGCTAAAAACAATGATTTCAATCAAAATTTGGGTGCCCAGGAATCAGAAAATCAATTTCAGTTTTAGAGCAAATAATATACTTTGACAGGTAAGAAGCAAAACTAGGGATAAAGTTGGCCACCAAGAAACCATCCAATGATGACTTTCACAATGTCAGTAATCTTTGATCTGAGAAATAGAAAATGCAGAAGAACAACTCCTCATAAAAGATGGAGAGAGATAAGCTATTTGACAGAGTTTAGGAAATTAAAATCTCAAGAGCAGAAAGAAAAAGTTTACAGATGGGTAACACATCATAATTATAAGTCCACAAATGGGCTCCTGCAAAAGCAACCAAGTTTAATGATTGATATTACATCCTAAAAATAATATGTGGAAGTTGAGAGGGCCCGGAGTTGCCTACATGATCCATGATAAACCCCAACTCCACTATGTATTCCACACTGTAACAGAACATACAATGGAGAGTAAGCATCGAATCATCTCCCTAGAATTCAACATTATTGTTTTGCCTCCAGCTTCCCCATGTGCAGCTGAAGCACAAAAAGCTAAATATCTCCTTAGAAATATTTGTTATTAAAACTTGAAGATAAATGAAATTGGTCAAGGAAGAGTTTAAAAGTATTGCGATTTCAAACCCAACAACCATGATTAAATTTAGCAGAGACTCAAAAGCTAGAGCCTGCAAATGAAGAATCTTGAATCTTTTCTCAATTCAGCGCTAGGCCAGGCGAGGCCAAACAATGTAACATCATTTAGAACCAACATCTGAGTAGCGATGACCTTCAAATTCACATCAGATAGTACAGAAGGTGGTAGGCAGGTAAGAGTTTGTTCTAACAGAAACCTCATTCTAACAAAAATCATTTTAAGACTCTTAATGAGGGAGTTTGCCCCTGGTTCAGCCAGCACCCTTCTGCCTGTATGTAGTACAAGATTCTCTTACAGCTTTTGCCACACAGTTGAAAGCCACATAATTTTTTTCCCCCTGCTCTGGCTGTAGTGCTCAGAGCCATTAGGATAGTAGTCCAAAGACACATAGTCCCAAACAGGCAAAAGAACTAGGAAAATGGAGATAGCCTAGTCTTGCTCTTACAAAAGATTTGCACTGTAAAGGGCTTTGGTCACTCACCCCACCACCATCACGTTTGCAAGGGAGAAGGTCTAGAGCTATGCACACCCTTCTTCACATCTAAAAGTCGCTTGATATTGTGAAGGACTTCCTCTAGAAGCCAGCCTCACAGTGCTCATTTGTTACAGGACGAGAAGCTGTGAATACCTCACATCCCACTCCCAGACAGCTGTGTCAGGTGTGCATGTAGCTTACAGCATGTGGGCGTCTTCTCTCACATACTTGCACAGTAATTGTATCACAGCCCTGCACACAAATGACTGTCACAACGGAACAACTGTGATGTGTAAGCAAATGTATTTTTATGTATCACTCCCCAAGCTACATCTGGCTTTTAAAAGCACTATATAATAATCTTAGAAGAAGTGAAGTAGGGGGGATACAAACCAATATTACAGAAGATCAAATCACAAAATGGGACAGCATGAGGGTAAGGGAATGGCCCTCAAAGTGTAGAAAACACATCCCTGCACCCCCACCCCCATCCCCTTCCCTTCCTCTTCCCTGGTCAACACAGACCATTGTGCATCTATGATATTGGCTCCTACCTGCCACAAGCTGAGGCAGTAGCTTTCAAACACCCTCAAACTTGGAATTCCCTTAGCAGTTTTAAATCAGCAAGACCTTGAAGCTCTGTTCCCCCCTTTTTTTCTTTAATCATGGGTGCTTGCACAGTACCACAGAAGTATATCTCTTTTAAGAAGGAAAACATTAAATGGAAGGGAAGAGATTGAAAAGCTACAGAAAAAAAGAACCTGCTGGCAAGTCCCGGCACTCTCTTCTCACATCCGCCCCACCCCACTCCCTTCACATTAGAGAGAAAACAAGTATGTTTTTAACCTTTGTGTCAAGGGCCATCTTTAACCCATCACTTTATTGTGAAATAGCTCCATGGCAAAAAAAGAAAGGGGGGAAAGAAAAAAAGTGCACAGCTGCTAAGCAGGTGGTGGGCTTCTTCACACAAACTAAGAATGTGCATCCCTGGACTATTTTGCTAGTCAGTATCTATGGTAGAGACCAGTTTCTGAATGGGCATTTTCTACAAATGTCACACAACCAGGTGTCTGTCACTGGAGAGATTCTATAGGAGCTGAAACATAAAAATCTACTAATCAATAAGGTTGCCACGCAAAATGTGGGCATTCAGTGCATGATATGTAGAGCTAACAGCAGAGTTCAGGAAAAGCCATTGAAAGGTATGCTCAGGAATATATTCTGCTGCCTTTAAAAAAATTCTGTTCACAAATATTAATCTTAGGGCTAGAAAAAAGAAACCTCATACAGATGGGCGGGGTATAAATAATAAATTATTATTATTATTCTGATCAAGAGACGCCTACGACTCTAATACTGCCTCCTTCAAATTTGTATTTGAAATGCATTTGGGGTCAGAACTGATCTTGAAGACATATAAAAAAACCTGTACTCTCACATTCCATACCTATTCCCTTACAATAAAGGAATCAACTGTTTTGTAATGTTGCAGTGTTTCTCCCCACCCACTGCACTTAATGTTTTTAAAGGAAGTTTTCATTAAGTTACACTCAGATCAGAGTGAAATTATACGCCCTAGGTACGTGCAATCTACAAAAAATATAGTGAAAACTTTTTTACCACCACAACAGGGGCTTCATTTTGACAGAGCAATTAAGCTAAGGTGGCATTAATCATTCAGGGTTTTATTTTACTCATACCTTCACTTAAATGTGTAAGCTGAAGTTATTAGCAGTCCAGACACTCCACAGAAATTAACATCGGGAGGAGCTACAGAACCCACGTAACTTCTCTATATACTTCTAAAGCAGGGCTGCATTCCCTGGGAGGTAATCTGTCAGAGTCTGCATGCCAGCAATGGGCAGGGCCAGAGCCAAAACCAGTGGTGTCTGCCTCATTGCAGGACTGCACAGCTCTGTGTCATCCCATCCATCTCCCTCACTCTATGCTATTCCAACTCTCTTCCTGTTCTCTCTGTGCTCCCCCCTCCCATTCATTTTGCTCCTCCATTAATACAGGTCAGAACCAATCACTTGTAGTGAGTTTACCCTTTGAGGTCAAAAAGGAATTATTTTTAAATGAAATAGATTTAGCCTAAACTTCCTAACAAAAATGCAGTATGAAACTAAATTACATATGGGAGGTGTAGTGCCTCATTGCTTGGAGGGTCCACAAGACAGCCAGACAGATCTATGTCAATGGTTCTAAAGCCTGGGGCAGTCTAAGTTGGAGTTGGGGGAGGGGGTTGATGAGAGGAGCTATTGGAGCTCTTCCAACTCTACAATTCTGCGATTCCAGAACACTGACAGATGTGGCTCTAATTTCATCCCGACATCTTTGCCAGATGTTGCATCCTACGTAGACGAAAGAAGGGTTACGGTACCTATAAACACAGTTACAAATGTACAGAGATGTATTTGCAGCTCTTTGTATTACTACTATAGATTTTAGATGGTAATTGACGGCATCTACCACAAGCACAGGACTGGAGTTACGACGTTTGCTGAAACAAGCACTCACACATTTACAGAAAGAGTCAATAATGCTAATCTGAATAGCTAGCGTTATCAGGTCACATCTATGAACTTTCTTACAGCAAAGCCACATTCTTCATGACCCCCAGTAGCAAATCAAAAGGCAGTGTTTTCCAGCCTAACTGAACTGGCTACTTGAGTCTCTATGCCCACATAGAATGCCTAGTGAGAAGCTAAGAAAATCAGTATGAATCAAGGGAACAGAGACCTCTTCTGGCCGTTTGTCATATTGGTAAAGTGGCTGAGCACAAGAAAACTGTAGAAACACGCCCCCCCAAGCCCCAAGTAATCCAATTACGTCATACATAATCCAAGTGCATATTGGAGTTTCCAGGACTGCCTCATATCAAGTGACTTGGATAGGAAGATTCCTAGTATTTCACAAATATGCTTTTCATATTAATTATGAAAGTTTTATGATATGCTTAGTTTCATGTATCTCAATACTATCCCTGTGCTCCTGATTACATTCCCCAGGCACACTTTTTATCAGAGGCTCACAGCAGAGTGGATCAAGAGATTGACTCCTTATTAAAAAATAAAAAAAAATAAAAGCCATGTCCAGTCTTCATAATTGTGAAGAAAGTGTTGGGAATTTACCTGATGTGTACTCAGAAAACAGAACATGCATATTTTCAGACTGGTATTAGGTGCCCCCTTTTTAAAGTAAATTTTTTGAAGTGTCAATTCTCAGTCATATTTTATACTGATAGCCTTTCGTTCATAATCTAGACAACTCTGTCCTAGAGCAAGGTTTCCTCATCTTACTTCTAAAGTTCAGTGTAGATTATCTATTTTAATCAAAACTGAAGTAGCTTGTTATATGAACATGTGTGCAAATACCTGCAATATACTTAAGAGTGTTCTGTGTCTCATTTCGTCAGTAATCTGGACTATACAATTGGAAAATCACTAACTCATTGCTGCTTCCATTCTGTAATGTACAGCATTGATAGATGTCTACTACCTTCTTAAATGTATATATGGTTTGTGTTATACTACGTATGTGATGGACCTACAGTGGTACCTCGGGTTACATACACTTCAGGTTACATACGCTTCAGGTTACAGACTCCGCTAACCCAGAAATAGTACGTCAGGTTAGGTTAAGAACTTTGCTTCAGGATGAGAACAGAAATCGTGCTCCGGCAGCACGGCAGCAGCAGGAGGCCCCATTAGCTAAAGTGGTGATTCAGGTTAAGAACATTTTCAGGTTAAGTACGGACCTCCGGAACAAATTAAGTACTTAACCTGAGGTACCACCGTATTTGAGTAATTATATTGGGGGGAACGCAAACCAGAGGTTTATGAATAGATTTGCCTATAATCTGCACACAAGAAAATTAATTGAGCAAAACTAAAATTCCACCCTAAAGAAAGCAACTTTCCATGATCTATATACATCATGCAACTTATCAATGTTATACAAAGTAGGCAATCTGCATATATTTGCTTATTTTCCATAATTTATTCTGCTTCCTCTAGTCAGACTAGGGAAAAGACGCATAAAAAGTACTGAATCCCCTCTCCTTGATCTCTGGGAATGATGAAATTTCACCAGGCATTGCTCAGATGTTCATGTCCTTAAGGAAAAACATTTTTGAAAACAAAATCTCAAAGCTAGAGGTCTCAGGATAATTTAATTTGTACTTGCATGGAATGCAAACTTAATAAATAAAACAAAAAATATATAAAAATCTTTGCTAGATTTTGCAAATATGGCATGCTAACACCAAGTTCCTCATACATTAATTTAGTTCAATATGTTAGTCACAAGAGGGTGCCATTTTCTTCCATTTTGTGTGGCCCCAATGAGTTCAAGTTATCATTTAGAGCCCTAGGTAAATAAAACGTAATGAACAAAGCTTCAAATACAAACCAGTTTGTCAAAGAACTTTGAAATCCTCCACATCCTAAAATTACTTAGGAGCGAATCATTCAGCAGGTCAAATCAGCCACGTAGGTGGCAAGATATGGGTGGTAATTTAATTTTAAGAGATATGCAGTGTTGATCCAGAACAATACATAAAATTACATCTGAGTAACTTCATTGTATGTACTTTGCACAATTCAGCAACATGCAATATTAAGCACCTTTAATTAAATGGTAAAATATGGGAACATGCAAATCATTATTACATTTGCCTCAACCTCCACAACAGCCAGGCAGGTAAATTCAGGTTTGGCTCCCAGGAAAATATTCATGACCTATACTCAAATTTACTCTACCTGACTCTGCATCTCTTCAATCTGTCGTTGAGGTATGCTTTGCAGAATGTTGTACATCTCAGATATCTTTTCTTCCGGTATCACCACAGAAGCTCTAAATGCGGAAGAATGAAAAGGAAAACAATGAGAATTGTAGGTACAGTAGTTAATTACCCAAAACTGGATTCTCCTCACACAGAGTCAAACAGATAAGCCCATGGAGGAGTATTTGAAAATAAATCTAAAGGAACTACCCCTCCCTTCAACACACACCAAATAAATGTAATACAATATGGATGCCCTGGATAAACATTAATGGGGTTCAGTCTATAAGTATATTTATTTCAATGTTTTAGAACTGTGGAGCTGGAAGAGACCACAAAGCTCATCTGCTCCAATTCCATGCAATGCAGGAATCTGAGATTAAGAGTCTCAAGCTCTACCAACTGAGTGTTCAGCATTGATTTTGTAAAGCCATTCCAGATCCAAACAAGTTGCAACAATGGAGCACACACGACTATAGTGAAACTACCTCTTCCAATCCAGAACTTCGGAGAAAGGCAGAATATAGGAATCAGCTATGACAACAGGAATGCAGCCAGCCTGAAGTACATCGCTCAGCACAGCTTGTCCCAAGCGGGCTCCCCGCAGAACCACACAGAATGTAGCTTCCTGGTAGCAAATGGAAACAAAAATAGATATGATAAGATAGAAGACACTTCCTTACCCCTTGAAGGGGTAGCTAACATGGCATCTTCCAGATGTTCTTGGATTACAGCTCTCACCAGCATAGCCAGGGATGATGGGGACTGCAGTCCAGCATCATCTGAAGACATCACACTGCCTTTTCTGCTCAGGTGGCATGGGAGAGAGGGAGGAAAGTCTATTTTTAATTCCACTATCTCCCCTGTTAATTTATTTGTCATGTCAATACCCATTATTACCACACCATATAATGAATACATGCTGCCTTGTAGGCTGGATTTGAAACTCACAAAAAAAAAAATGATAGTAAGAAGAGGGTTCCAATGTACTGTGAACAGAAGTCCACTCATGCAATTTTAAGAAAGAAAGGAAATTTGGGCTTTCTCTGCTCCTGTTGGTGTAAAACACAGGTACTATAAGAGAGCAGGAAGCAGGCTCAGCACCAAAAACCCTGAGTGCTGCAAATTCTAGACCACCATTTCAAAGTTTGCTCTGGGTTTCAATTGCTGATAACATGTGAAACACTTTTTCTAGTTTCAGCAGAATTCTTAGGAAACATAACTACACCCAGTGCTATAAGCAAGCCAATAAGATAAAAAGTGATAGATCTTTCTTTTTTAAAAATGTAATCTTTATGGGTGTGTGTGAAATAAAATTATTCCTAAATAAAAATGCTGTAATTGTGTGTATTCTGTAGCAGACAAATTTATATCCGGGATCTGTGATAGGAACTGCATTTTGCCCAGAAGGTTAATATGGTTTGTGAAGTGTACTGGCATTCACAGTATACTTTGATTAGTTTGATTGAGATATTTATAATCCAATTCTCAAGAATACTTTTCATAAAGCAGCTTATAAAATCATGCATTTAAAAACCCGTAAGATATAAAACCACTTCAAGTATCTACTTCACAGTATTACGGTTTATGACCCTCCCTCCCAATCCAAATGTTTCTACACTGTTAAGTACGTGTCTGAAAACAGGGCTGTTTTGTGTGGAAAATGTGCCCCCACACAATATATTCATTGGAGGAAAGGCTCTCAATGGCTACTAGCTATGATGGCTATGCTCTGTCTCCTTGGTCAGAGGCACTGATACTTATGAAGCAGCTGTTGGGAACTGTGGGTGGAGAGAGTGCTCTTGTGCTCAGGTTCTGCCTATTGATTTCCCACAAGCATCTAATTGGCCTCTGAGAGAACAGGATGCTGGACTAGATGGGCCACTGGCCTGATCCAGCAGGCTCTTCTCATGTTGTTATGCATGGTCTCCGGAATCATAATGCCAGATTATTTTATCATATATTAATATACTATTATATTATCATATATTTACACGGAACAAAAAAGTCAAATATCACTTGTTAAGAAACCTCTGTAGTTTTCCTAGGAGTAAGGGAATAAAAATGGGTTTAAGGAGGGAAAGGAAATACTATGATGTGGATGAAAATGCTCCTCTTACCCAACTAGCCTTTTTTTCCTGTCTAGACAAAACCTACTATAAATATATATCCTCACATTATCACCGTTATCAGCCAGACATTCCAAATGGAGATGCAGGGTTCTGTGAGGGAAAGCTATCTTAACTATCTCTGCAGGACAGCTCTCGTCAAAGTTTTATTTGTTAAAGGTGCAAAAACTCACAACTGCAATTCTAGGATGATTCTGTCTGCCTTTAAAGAAGGGGAAGAGAAATTGTTTGATCTTCAGACAGAACATTTGAATTCAGGGAAGCCCTTCCTTCCACTCCTCAACACAGACCTGTAAGCATCTTTCTTTTGCAACTAATTAAACATCTGCACAACAGTCCATTTTTTAATCTCTGAACTTACATACAGAATGAGTTAGTTTGCTATAGTTAGGAGCAAAACCTCCCTTGCCATATTTCTACACCAAAGCACCTTTATGCTGTATATGTTGCAGCCATTAAAGAGACATGCAGGCCAGATGTTATCTTCCTTGCCTGATGAAATATGACTTTGGAGCTGTAGATATAACAGAACTGCCACTTCCTGGGTGCAGCAGTACAGGCATGAAATCTAGTTTAACAACTTCGTTTGTCATGACTTCGGGGAAGTACAGTTATTTAACTACGGCAATATGGTCTTCAAATATGTCCTTGGCCATTTATATTTGTAAGCCACATCCACCTACAATTTCTCTCTCTCAAGAATAAGTATGAGGACAAGAAATCCTATAGCGATGCTCAGTACAAGAATGAATTTGGACACTGGAGTAAGTCCAAAAAAAATTTAAAAAGAAAAGAAAGAGCAGATCCACTGAAAGCAATGAACTTAAAGGGGATATCCAACCAACTCATATTCAAGAAAGCAATAGACTTTACATATTCAAACTTAGTTTAATATCACCCATAATTCCATTGCTTTCAATGGGTCTACTCTTGAGTAGGACTTAGCTGTATATCATCCTCTCTCTCCTTTAAATTAAAAAAGTAGCACATAGCATCACACACCAGAACACCTTAAAACTGACAGCAAAAAACAATATCCAAAGTGTAATCAGACCATATAATACATCTTATTCTTCAGAATAAAAATTGCATAGAATTGCATATGTCACAATCCATAATTTCCTGTAATCAAATACAAAAGTGATAGAGGCACTATAGGCAGACTTACCTGAAGCACCTGGGGATAATCAAAGACCTGATTCTTGTGGCAACGCTTACGAGTAAAAGGGATTCCCTCTGAGAGGTTGGTACACTTGTCCAGGATCAGCACAGATTCTGCATTCTCAGCTTGAAGAGCCTCCAAGTCAGAACGGTATTCAGGATGAAGAGCCATCTGAGAGGAAAGGAGGAAGTACCTACGGGGACTGAAGACCCCAAAAATGAGAGCCTGACAAATCCTGCAGGATTCTCACTAGATAATCTGATATGTGTTTCCCTTTATACTGCTGCGGGACTCAGACTTCTTAGCTTTATAGCCATAGCATTTCTCTTTTCTTTAGAAAGAAATGAGCTGGGAATGATCCTATACTGGCACAATAAAGTTGAATTCTGGAAGGATTCATATACTAGCTGTAAGACCCAACTAGCAGTAGATATTAGCACATAAATAAAATACATAGTTGTGAACTATGAGTGAAGTATACACAAGGAGTCCCACCATGAACAAGTATGAAAAGATTGCAAGTTTACAGCCAGTTCCTTTGCATGTTCACTCATGAACAGGACTTACTTGAACAAGCAGGCAGAGAACTGCAATGTAGTGTAGCAAGATTAAGCATACTTATTTGGAAGGAAGCACTACTGAAATAAGTGGGACTCCGCTCCCACTTATACTGCTAATAGTCTTTAAAAGCAGATTGGACAGCACAGCCTTTTAGGGGGCTTGGCATCATACTGATAAGGATTTCCTACTGAATTAAACTCTTGCATCGTTTCTTAATTTGGCTAAATGCCAGCTTGTTCTAAGCACTACTTATGTGGCAAGTGCACAACAGAAGTGACATTTCCTCTTGATAACTGCTGCCATACCAATTCTGCTTATTAACACAGCAAGTTCTCCATAAAACTTAAAGACCTATATCCTCCATGATGCAATGCAGACATTCCTTCTTTTCCAAAAAACAAGAAACAAAAAAACACGAACTCGGTTATAATCAAATGGATTTCTTCTGGAAACAACGAACACACATTAGAAAATCCAAGTTACAAGTGTATTTCTGACTGGGTAGCAATTTGTAAGAAACCTATGCAATTCTTCAGTGAAGTGTTCATAACTTTAAAAGTAACACAAGCAGTATTCTACAGCTTAAATCACACAACTGTGTTATTGGAACTCAGGATGTGTCTCTAACAGTCAGAGTTTAGCTCCTTGCCATATTTTGGGTCAGGAAGAGAGGTCGCTTTCCTCATTGCATCTATCTTGGTTCACTTGAGTAATCTGGAGCCATTTGTTCAACATACAGTCTGCTGAGCACCTGCTTTACAAACCTCAAAAACCAGCAGGTTGTTCTGAGAGAGGTAGCTACCAGGTATATAATCCCATCTTTGAACCTCATTGGTCTATGGTAAGACCTTAAATTAACCAGTGCCTCAACTATTTCCCATATCTTTACCTTCTTTTAATAGCTGCCTCTTACATTTACAACTTTGTAGCACATATGAAGATAAATATTCCTACTTGATGCTCTAAGATGCAAGATATATGTAGAGATGAGTGTTTTTTAAAACCTGTTATCTGAAGTCTTCCCCACATGCTTACTGCAGGCACTCCAGGCTTTATATCTGCAAAGCCACAGATGTGTAATAAAATGAAACTGAACTCTCATCTCAGATTTCCAAAACAAATTAACAGTTAAAATATGCATCAGCACAGCTTCAGGCAAATACCATAAATGCCGATGATCTAAGTGGCACATGACTGAAATCGCTATTTTAAAAAAAATTGCCATTCAAGCCCAACTATGAATAAAAAGAGAAATCAATTTCCAATACAATGGTGAACACCTAACATGCAGGACTGTGAGCAGAACAGAACTTTAAATATATTTCTCTTCATTCACAGCACAGCCTTCAGTCCTTATGAAAGAAAATTGTAAATTATACTAAACCTAGATATGCGAAAGTTCAGAACAGAGGTTGGGGAGGGAGGGAGGGAAAGGGGGGGTTGGAGGGGAGGAGGGGGCTGTTTTGAATTTTCCCCCCATGGAAGAATTCAAAAGTTTCAGGAACAGTAAAAAAACCCTATAACATATCTTTTAAAATTGGTGAAATGCTTCTAAAGTGGTTGGAGTATCAGACTATGACCTGGGAGACTAGGGTTCAAATCTCCACTCTCAGGGGATTTGAACCCACTATGACCTTGGATGAGCCATAGTGACTTATTCTAACCTGCCTCAAAGAGTTGTTGCAGGGTTAAAATGGGAAGCGTAGGAATCTGTATGGCACCTTGAGCTGCCTGGATAAAAGGTGGGATATAAATGCGGTAATTAAATGTTCACCTGACTTCAATTATTTATGAGTTCTGGAAGCTACTAAGGATGTTCAACACTTGTTTGTTTTTAGAGGGCTGGTGGTGGCATTTCTATTAATTTACAAATACACAAATATTTTTCTACATACTTGGGGAGTCTCCTGATACTTTTTCTGGGGGGAGGTTCCCCAACAGATATGGCAAAGATATGCACAATGATTTACTGTGCACTGTTTTGCTTTCTTGAAAAATACATTAGCTGTTTTCTATTTTTTAATATTCAAATTAGTGTCCTGTAGACAAGACTGCAAGAATATGTGCCGTTTTCCATTCACTGAAATTATTGGCCCAGATTCAACTAACCTGTGATAGTTCAACTAATGAGGCTTTCTCTTGTTTCCCTCTCCCCCCCCCCACACTTTCCCCAAATCATTCTGTCTGATAAATTAAAATGCTTGTGCTGAAGAAACGTTCAGAAAAGCGCAATGTTGAATTCCTCCCTTTGTAACTGACTTTTCTCCAGAAGTGACACTGTCACGTTTGTCAAAAAATGTTTGTGAGAGAGAAACAATGCCTATGATTCAGTACTCTCAATGTCTATCTTACTTCAGCAAAAGATCGCTGAAGATAAGTTAAGAAAGAGTGTTTATGTAAGTCACTTAACTAAAACTGAAAGGAGTAAACATTATTGTATGAGTACCATGGAAAGCCCAAATACCCACTAAATCAAAAGTAATTTTCAGTTCCCATTTGCTATGGTTCCTGACCAAATGCATGGTTTCCTGCTCCAAGGTTTCTGTCCACTCTTCACTGCCATTCTACTCTAGTGGATTCAACAAGGAAAGCAAGACAGTGAAAATTAGGCACTCTTATTTTGGAAGTTTGAAATTGCCAAATACTACTAGGGTGGGAAAGGCAGCAGAATCCAGGGACACATAACAAGAGAGACAAACCCTTTTCAGAAACAGATGATCCCGAAAGCAAGTCACACATTTTAGACTGTGATGGTGGCCAAGCCTGGAGCAGCAGAAACCACTTTCACTTTGATAAATTTCCCTTCCTCCCCAACTTTTAGGTGTTAACTTTTGCTAGTTAAAGCAAATGTCAGAGGTTCCCAGGAAAGCATCCATTATTGCTCAGGAAACCTTGATAAGTGTAATTAGAACTTGGGCTTTCTATAGCACTTATGAGATAATCTGTTGACAGATAATACACAGCCATATTTCGGCTTCATAGCTCTCAACAATTACAAGAGCAGTTATACAACCAGCTTCCCCCAGTCCCCGATACTGCATGCTTTTGGTTTTCTGGGCTGAATTTCTTAGCAGCTCAGATGCAGGTGGCATTATATAACATTGTTAGCAAGAAGGCAAAATATGCTGCATTCTCCCACTCATCTTCAGCTTACCCCAGCCCTTTATTTGGCAGTTCCACCTCTGCAGACAGTGGACTATAAACAGGAATGCTGACATCATAGCCTTGTCGGTAGGTCCACGTAGAAAAACCTCCTCCTGCCAACAGAGCTCTGAGGAGAAATGGAAAAAGATAAGTTACAGCTACATTCCCCCCTCCCACCGCAACAACCCAACACCTATTCAAAAGACAGAAAATCAGAGAGGTGGAGTGGAGGAAAATGGCAAGCTCTCTCT
This sequence comes from Podarcis melisellensis, assembly GCF_964234715.1. Lineage (NCBI taxonomy): Eukaryota > Metazoa > Chordata > Lepidosauria > Squamata > Lacertidae > Podarcis > Podarcis melisellensis. The sequence goes on from NC_138528.1 coordinate 52,160,470, forward strand.
GTAGTTTTAGAAACATTTTGATTCAAAAACAATATATGTAATGAGTTCGGATATCTGAAGATCCTACATAGGCATTCTAGGTTCAAATAAGAACATAAGCACAGCTTGATTTGCTGGATCAGACCATTTTCCCATTTAGTCCAGCATCCTGTTCTCACAGTCACTGATCAGATGCCTAAGAGAAGCTTGCAAGCAGACCCTGAGTTCAACAGCACTTTCCCCACTTGTAATTCCCAGAAAATCCCACGGCTGTGGTAGAACACAGTCATCCTGGCTAGGAAACACTATTCTATCCGCCTTTAAGGTGCACTAAATGGTTTTTAAATGGAAAGGTGGTATACATTTTTGAAATACATTGTTAAATGTTAAGTGAAGAGAGCCTCCAGATGACAGGTACTCTCAGCCTGCCATTCCCAGAAAGTAGCCTATGACCTGATGCGATGCAAAGCTCATCTTCAATACCCTGAATCTAGTATACACATCTAGATTGAAAGAAGACTGCATCTCTTGGAACATGTTACTGGCAATGTGGTATTAATCTGGGTCATGCGCTGTTTTACAACAGGGGAAAACCCAAACAACATTTCCCCTCTCATTACAGTCGACTGTGTGCCTAAGCATCGAATTCTAGGGGGAAGGACTTCGCTGTATTACTCTTAAAATTGCAGATAATACATCAGAAATAAAAGTATCTCCCAAATACTGTTTTCTCTCTGCACAGCTTTTGAGAAGTGAGAACTTTTATTTCTTTATATATGTAGTTTCGGCACCTCGCACCTAAAACAACTCAGATTACAGTCTTTTAAGAAACTTCCTTGAGTAAAGAGGCCTTTATTCCAGGGGTGGGGAATCGGATCCCGTGAGCAGGTCCATTTTTACAGGTGGGTGTCTCCTCCTGTAAACCTCTTTATGTCATATGATGTCAGGTTATTCAAACTTCAAAGAAACAATCAAGAACACACACCCAGTCCAACCTCAGTAGAACTGCAAAGGAAGAATCTTCAAGTATGGCTTGCATTAAACAGTGAATTTAAATTCAAGTTACCTTTCAAACAAGGGTCTTTCCCAACCCTACCTGGAGACTGAACCTGGAACCCAGTGTATGCAAAGCATATATTCCATCACTGAGCTATAGCACTTCCCTATGGGGAAGACAATTTTCACATTACAGGAAAATTAGCATACTTTTTACTTTATTTTTTAATCACTTCAGGTCCTGGAGATTAGATGAACATAACCCATCACTTCAAGTATATGCCAAAAATCCCCTGAACAGCAGTAGAATTTATTATTTCCAGACACTAAAACAAACAGGGCCAGGCACACTACTTCCAACTAGCATCTACTTCACTTAGATCTTAAACTTCGCTCAGTGAAATAGATACATGCCCATTATAGGCACTGTGCAAGGACCACCGTTGGGCAGTGCAGCTGCTCACTACATACATTTACTATTGAGTTAACTGTGAGCAAATTTCTTCAGCTGATCATTCAAGCTGCTGCAGCTACTGGTACCTAAGAATATGAAATACTTTGAGCCCAGAGTAGCTCACCATCAGGATCCAACAGAGGATTTTGCATGAAATGTGATGCGCAAGTTCCTGTAAATACGGTACTTTAAAAGAAAAGACTAGCCCTCATGGCTGAGAAGACAATGAGAGGATTCCACTGGTCACATGAGCAGAAGGTTCCTTCACCCATTGCAAGAGATGATCCCCCACTAACTTCAGCCCCATATGGCACAGCTGACAATGTTCTGTAGCCCCCTCCTCAACCCCATGGAGAGGCTTTGGGCGGGTACAGGGGCTGCAGGCAGGAGGGAGAGAAAGTTCTGTTGTGTGAGTTGCCTTCCACTTGCAGAGTCATTTAATGCAACCTCTAGTGAAAAGCAGAAGTTCCAGCATTCATGAGCATGGAAATTTGGTGCCTTCTCACCTTTCCTATGATCCCACCCCATCAAGCCCACATGAACTCCTTGATCATCTAAACACATTCTACTCAACCAACAAAACTCATGCTCAGGAGGGGTACAACAAATATTTGGTTTATATCAGAACAGACAATCTTACATAAGTTATTTTCCATGACTTATTTTGAGCATTAAAAAAACCAGAAACAGCTGTTGCTGAACTCCAGAAAGGAGGAACAATTAATGCTATATAAATGCTGTGAACTGCTTTCAGAGTTCCAGAGTTCAATGTCCATTGATTTCAACAAGTGTATTCTAACTAATGTTGGAAATCACCCAAAATGTGCTGAAAAAATATAATATTTCAAACCTCCCATAAAAAAATGGAAGCAAACTCAAACATACCAGCCCAGGCTACATGTGTGTTTACAGAAAGAGACCTAGATGAGGGAAGTGTTGAATGAGTTTTAGCTCCTAAAACCAGTGATTATTTTGCATTCTTTTCCATTTATTTTAAGTGACATGCAGCACAGCAGTGCAGAATGCTGCTGTTATCCTTCAAGCCTCACATTCCCAATTTCACATGAATTCAGAGGTGTTGAACAAGAAAGCAAGAAAAAACTGAATTTGGCTCATGTGTTACTTCTCCTGCACTTTTGCTCCTTGTTTCTCCTTCCTAATTAAGAAATAGTAACCAGATTGTTTTAATTTAGATCCAGTAAGCAATGTTAACCCCACTTCATCAACCTTGAGAACGCAGGTGTGCATCTACCTAAGCAAAGCCACAGGGAACCAACACCCAGTTAAGTATTTCAGTTTGGGTGTGCGCTCTGCAGCACAAGAACCAAAATATTAACTCTTAGATTTCTGAAGGCAAGTGGGAAGAAAAAGGAACATGGTGAGGGAAAATTTAAATTTAGCAACACTGCTACGTTATAAACAGTGCTTGTTTGGTAAAGGGTTAACGGTATGAAGAGAAAAAACTGGCAGTTCAGTTGTGACTGAAGCCAGGAAAAGATAATGTGTGGAGGCTCAGTTGGCAGCAGGCCAAGAAGCAGCTAGGCTGTTAGTTTCAAAAGAGGTGTTTACATTCTTGTAAGGTTTTCCGTTATGACAGCTAACAGCAGAATCTGGCTTTTATATGGGACAGAATTGAAATGGGTCACATTGTGATAGGTCACTTAGTGTATATTCTGTTCAAGATCACTGGCTGATATCCAATGTTAGTGAGTGTTTACCCACTGACCCATTTCTATGGGATTATTATTAGTAGTAGTAGTAGTAGTAGTAGTAGTATACCACCCTATACCTACTGACAGGAGAATTGAAATGGGTCACATTGTGATAGGTCACTTAGTGTACATTCTGTTCAAGATCACTGGCTGATATCCAATGTTAGTGAGTGTTTGCCCACTGACCCATTTCTATGGGATTAATATTATTATTATTATTATTAGTAGTAGTAGTAGTAGTAGTAGTAGTAGTATACCACCCTATACCTACTGGACAAGTATACAGTATATTCCAAAACGGTTCTGACAGAGAATATAAAGACAGGTACAATATTGTGCCATCAGAAAGTGAAGAGACTTCTAGGCAGAAGTGGGGGAAAGCTAGTCTGGAGAGGAAGACTCTGAAGAAAGTTCTCCATTAAGTTACTACAACTCTGGTCAGAAGCTAACTGTTGACTGCAGGAGACATCAGAGAAGAGAACTGTGACGTCTTCACGGCCAAGTGTTCAAGTGCCTGACCAGGAGGAAGGTTTCAGAAGAAAACCGAAACCAAGAAGTGACAGCTGGGAGATCCTGTTCCACCCTGTATCGCTTTAGAAACTCTGACCAGAGAGAAGGCTTCAGGTGGAGTATTTGTGAGTTAACCATAAGCGGAGAAAAGGGGACTGGCTATTAGCTTTGCACAGGGATGAGAACTAGCAACAACACTTTTAAAGAACCAGTAACATCTGCTAAAGTAACAGTGGCATATCAACTATTAACAAACCAAGCATTGCTGGGGGCACTGTTATACAGTGGTTCAGCTCCTTTCTCCTGGGCCATGTCCGGAAAGTGGAGTTGGGGGTGAGTGTTCAGACCCCTGGCCTCTCATTTGTGGGGTGGCTCAGAGCTCCGTCCTCTCCCGAATGCTTTTCAACATCTATATGAAGCCACTGGGAGAGATCATCAGGGGGTTTGGGCTGAGTGTTCACCTGTATGCAGAAGATATCAACTTCCACCTCTTCTTCAAATCATAACCAATGAAGGTCCTGTGTGAGTGTCTGGAGGCAGCTGGAGGATGGATGGTGGCTAACAGATTGAGGTTGAATCCTCACAAGACAGAAGTACTGTTTTGGGGGACAGGGGATGGACAGGTGTGGGGGACTCCTTGGTCCTGAATTCAGGGTAATTGTGCCCTGAAGAACCAGGAACACAGCCTAGGAGTCATTTTGGACTCACACCTGTCCATGGAGGCGCAGGTCAACTCTGTGTCAAGGGTGGCTGTCTACCAGCTCTATCTAGTATGCTGGCTGAGCCCCTGCCTGCCTGCAGACTGTCACACCAGAGTGGTGCATGCTCCGGTTATCTATCTATCTATCTATCTATCTATCTATCTATCTATTATTATTATTATTATTATTATTATTATTATTATTATTTTATACCCCACCCACCTGACTGGGTTTCTCCAGCCACTCTGGACAGCTCCCACAAGAATATTAAACAGAAAAAAAACTTCCCTAAACAGGGCTGCCTTCGGATGTCTTCTAAAAATCAGTATACCTGAAGGAGCGTCTCCACCCCCATCGTTCAGCCCAGACACTTCCTCCGAGGGTCTTCTGCTGGTTCCCTCACTGTGAGAAGTGAAGTTACAGGCACTGTCAGAAACAGGCAGAGGGCCTTCTCGATACTGGCACCCGCCCTGTGGAACACCCTCCCTTCAGATGTCAAAGAGATAACTTTTAGAAGACATCTGAAGACAGCCCTGTATCAGGAAGTTTTTTATGTTTGATGTTTTATTAGGCTTCAATATATGCTGTAAGCCACCCAGAGTGGCTGGGGTATTATTATTATTATTATTAATTGATTAAATAACCTGCCTTCAAGTAAATCCCTATTATATTAAATAAGTTTTATTAAATAATAACATATTTGATGCAAGTCTCTGAGTTTGCTCAGCCCATGTCTATACCTTGCTGCCGTGTGTAGTAAAAGGTGGCTAAAGAAACAGATTGGAGTTAAAAAGTGGCAGCAAAAAAGCATAGGGGTTAGACAAAATGTTTTATTTATTTAACCTATAATGGGGAGGGAAGGGCACAGAATCCTATAAGAGTTTATAAATAAAAATGTGGAAACTTACACCTAGTGATATCAAATATTTAATCAGCCTGACTATACCTTGGATTTTCTAAAGAACACACACACACTTACACATTTAGATGGTAAAATAATAATACTTGACTGTCCTCTATTGGCCACTCACATCATATATACACAGGAGGTATATATGTATATATACATCATATATACACAGGAGGTATATAAGTATTGTGACATAAGATTCTAAAAAACTAAATTACCCATACCAATACATACACAATAATCCTTTTTTTACGAAAAGTCATACAGAGGAAACAAAAATACTCCTTGACTGCTCTCTGTACAGGAACTTCTGGAGTGTGACTTTCTATATATACACAAGAATTTGAGGGCAATCCAAATTCCACTCAAATCAATGGCAAAACCTCCACATAAAGATATGCAGATACTAACAGTCAGTAGAGACAAACTGAAGCCATGTTTCTAAGATGTAAAACTTAGATTTAAAAAAAGTTCTCGTCTTCAATAGGAGGATACCCTTTGGTTGGCTGTAAATCAAGGCCAACTAGTTAAATGCTATGTAGAAGTAATTTGTTTTAGAAAGCAGTATATTTATGTTCCATTAAGTTTCAGAAGCAGCAAAGTTGACAAAATGGCACAAGGAGGGTAAGTGTTAACAGGGCCAGTCCAAAGCATTCAGCCACTCGCAGCCAGAGTGGAGTAGTGGTTCAAATCCCCACTCAGTGCTGAAGCCCACTAGCTGACTTTGTGCCAGTAACTGTCTCTCAGCCTAATTTACCTCATAGGGATGTTATGAGGATAAAATGGAGAAGGGGGGAAGTGTGTACGCCACATAAGACTCTCAAGGTCATGGGTTCGAGCCCCATGTTGGGCAAAAGATTCCTGCATTGCAGGGGGTTGGACTAGATGATCCTCTTGGTCCCTTCCAACTCTACAATTTTGTGACATATAAATAAATTCACACTTTGACTCCCAATAGCTCTGGATCTTGTTTAGAGACTTGTTCTAAAAAGTCTCAAAGAAACAGAAACAAGTTGCCTATTGGGAGAAGTGGGCCAATTACCCTGTTGAAACACCTTAGTATGCAGAAAGTGCAGCACTTAGCTAGCTAATCGTGGTTAGAGAGTAGACTCTTCTTGCTGCAATCCCACACAGAGATGCTTGTAGGTAGGAAAAAAATAAAGTTGTTTATTGTAGGATACACATAGCTTGGATAGAAAGGTTTCTAGTTCTAGTCCAACTAACTAGTCTAGAGACCAACAAGGAAGCCATGCCTGCTCTTTTGCTTCTCAGAGGACAGTTAAAGATGACCTCTCTCTCATATTGAGGTCCGAGAGAGAAGTGAAAGGAGGAAGTTGTAAACAGGACGCAACCTAAGATGTATCGTGCTAAAGAACAATGAGATGGAGAAGCATGCCGATAGGTTAAAGGTACAGGGATAGTGTGGGAATGTGGATGTCCCTCACTCAATCTGTGTTAACCACCATACAAACCCCTCTGCTTCAAGCTGAGATGCACCCAGAGTTGCCTACCTGTCTCTTGGAACATCAAGTGCTGTGTTGTAGTCAGGCGGTCCTCCAGGCAACATGTTGAACAAGAGGTGATTTGTCCCATGATTCCAACTGAGAAAGAAAAATGATGGGGAAATGAGACCACCACACATGCTTGAAACCAGAGCTTCAGAGATAAGCACACATCCAAAGCCACTCTGTAACAAAACAGCTCTATAAAAAATGCAGGAGCCCAATGGTCACAGATTAGCCATAAATGTCATCATTCGCATGATTTCTGAACCAGGCACTCTCAAATGAGTTGCAATTGGCCTGCTTGATGTTTAAGCCCAAATGAATAATTACCAAACAGTGGGAGAACAGGGTGGTCAATAATTAAGACTGAAAACCAATGTACTCCTTGACTATCTGGTTCCCCCTCTTAGTCCCCTTACCCTTGCTTTACTGTTGTAGCTCTAGCATTCACAGTAAGATATGTGTAAGTACCGGGAGAGCTGTGCCAAAGCTTGAGCAGTTTCCTTGATACGGAGCATATTCTGGTTGAGTACGTCAATTGATGGCACAAAGAGACAGGCACGATTGATGTCATCTGTGTAGAAGTCACTGTCGGAGATGGCGGTTAACAGGTCATTGTATTCCCTGGAAATGGTATGACTCACAGGCATGTTGTATTCATCCACATACTTCTTTAGAGAGTAAATATAGACTTTGATCTTATTCTTGGGATTGAAGCCACAGCGGTAGACATCAAAACATGTATGCATCCTGCAGCTGAGATCTCCTCGTTCTGGGATGGCACTGTCTGCTGGAATCTTGACCACAGGCACATCATGAATGCTGCGTTTTTCAACTGTCCAATCATTTGAGGACTCTATGGAGTGTGGCCAGAACTGGAACATGCCTGTAGCAATGAGGCCCAACAGCACAATGGAGAAGAGAGCAATGTAGTAAATGCGGTGTTTAGTCTTCATTCTTGGGATGAGGGCTGGACCCCGGGTGTTATATTTGACTGACGCACACATAATGAAACAAGCCACCTTTCCCACAAGCTTCTGGAAAACAGAATATATGGAAAAACAAATTTTTAAAGGGTATGTTTAATTTGTGGCAACCTGGTCAGAAATCCATGTAATTAAAATAAAATAAAAACATGATTGGGCTCTTGGGGTTTGCAACTGTACTGCCAACACACTAGAATATCAGTTAAGATGAAAATGCTACTGTTGTTTTTCAACAGACCAAACAAGGCAATATCATTGGCATGTACCAATGTAGACTACCTCTCAATTTTTCTTCTGTCATCTACTGCTATTTAACATCTAGTGCTGCTACGGAAGGCAGGTTCTTGATTGGGTTTAGCAGCTTACAATAAAAAACAAACTAGTTTTACAGACAGAATTCATTTTACTGGGGAAAAGGGGAAACTAAATGGTCAGCAGCATTTATACAAAACTTAAAGGAAAAGGTAAAGGGACCCCTGTCCATTAGGTCCAGTTGCGGACGACTCTGGGGTTGAGGCAATCATCTCGCTTTATTGGGTGAGGGAACCGGCATACAGCTTCCAGGTCATGTGGCCAGCATGACTAAGCCACTTCTGGCAAACCAGAGCAGCACACGGAAACGTCGTTTACCTTCCCACCAGAGCGATACCTATTTATCTACTTGCACTTTGATGTGCTTTCGAACCGCTAGGTTGGCAGAAGCTGGGAGAGAGCAACAGTAGCTCAATCCATCACAAGGATTTGAACTGCCGACCTGATTGGCAAGTCCAAGAGGCTCGGGGGTTTAGACCACAGCACCACCCATATCCCAGTTATACTGCATTAGATGTGAGGGGCACACATGTGTATAAAATGGAACGTCTGTTTTTAAGTACATACCAGCAATGGTTGTAATTTTTTCTCATTCTCATTCACTTCTCATGTATATTTTAAAAGGTGAAAATGCTATTTATATATGTCTAAACCCTTCACATCTGGTATTGATATGTGAGTATTTTGCACTTCAATATTGGCATCAAACCGGAGTACAAAATGTTGTATACATAATACCTCCCAGTTGCACAACTGGCAAAGCAGAACTGGGCAGGCACAGTTAGGACCTGGGAAGAAACATTTTGAGAAACACAATAATTAAAGGGATAGTAGCAACAACACATGTCCTTGTTAAGTACTAGCACCAACTCTGCAGATAGCAGAACAGATAAAGCTGAAATGCCCTGAAGTTTTATTTATATTGCAGCTTGCTATTTTACAATTTCTAGGAAAAAATAAACCCAAATCTCTGTAAAGGCATGCACATGTTAAGTGTTCAGTCACATATTAAACTGTATATACTTAACATTTGCCAGAATTTTATTTTCACTTGTACAATCTTAAGGTATTTATTCTCTAAAACTAATATTTTATGCAATCATGGCTTGTGGTAGATTAAAGTTTTTTTATTTCACCTTGGATGATTTGTATTATAACAGTTTTAAATTAAGAAGTGTTAACACTTTTAATTGTGACTGACTAGTTATTCCCAGGGCAACATAACTACACCCAGCAAAATACTATTCTATGACCAACCCCATTCCTGCCTAGAGGGATGCCAATTTACCACATGCAGAACAAAGATAACAGGAAGATGCCAGGTATTGTAGCAACAATGACAGTGGGTGTGTATGCTCTTAAACATTTCAGCTAGATTGCCTCAGCAAAATAGCGTTCTTGGCTCTCTTTGCCAAATCTATCAGTAATCAGAAGGAATACAAGTTTATTGGTAATTTACTATTATGCTTTTACTATTCTGCAGGACTACATTTGGGCCTCATATCTTCCTAGTATGGTTTCACTGCTATTTACAGGAAAATGACTTCACAGACTCTGATTAGGAATGGAAAAGCAAGGGCTGCTTAACCGTTAAGACTCCCTCTTACTGCAGCTGTCCACTCAACATAACCACCACCACCCAGTCTGCTTTCCCACCCTTGGAGAAAAAACAGCTTCAAGACGGCAAGGAACAGGAACATCTGGAGGGCCGAGTTTACCGCTTATGCCTGTCTTATGGGCTTTGGATCTATCTGAAAAAGTTTTCATATTCTACTACCAAAAAGCACCAAAACAATCACTTCCACCTCCCTCAAGTTAATCCACATGCTGCAAGCCTTCTTCATTAAGCTTCTTTAACTTATTAAGGTGTCCCTCCCAGAACCTGGATTACGAGGTTTCAGTGTCTAAAACAACACTACCCTTAGTATTACAATATAATATATTGGCATTTTAATGACACTAATTGACACCTTCTTTCCACCAAACAATGGAATATCCTGATGCATCACTGAGATCACGCATTCATGACAAGTTCTTATGTCGCTGAGGAAAATATTTTTCCATGCCAGGCTACAGCATACACAGTCATTCCATGGAGATACTTAAACATATTTTATAACTGCTACAAAACAAATATTAAATAAAGCCTATGATGTTTCCTTCTAAAAAAATAATAAACTGCATTTGCATCCTCACGGTCACATTTAGAATTAGATACTACCCAATTAGCATCAGTAGCTTTCTGAGAAAATCAATAATTTAAAGGAAAGTGACAGGGTTCTAGAATACATATCCCCCAACTAATGCCCAGGCATTTCCACATTGCTTTACAAATGTGTCAAAAACTGGACTGATACTAATCAGGAAATGGAAGCTCTGTACCAGTGCAGTAAAACAGAATATGCATGACTGAAGAATAGTGTCTTTGAAAGCCACTAAAGATCCAAATTAGTAGGAAATGCAAGCTGAAATACTCCTTTATTGACATTTAAAAATGTTGTGCAGTGTTTACTTCAACATTCTACCTGAATAACACCAGATGGTTAAATATTCTCTGCAGATCCCATGAAAGTGAGGCAAATAAAGCTATCTTCTCTGTGCACATTCACATCTAGACTGGGAAAAGAGCCTATAATTTCCAGCACTGGACAGCTACATTCAGAAATTAAGGACCTGCATATTGGTTTCAAGCTTGGATCAAGAAGCGGCAGAAAACTAGGCTTAGCACTATCGCCTTATCCCACACAGTCATTGATGACAGCCGGGGAGCAGATAAGAGACTGAATCCCCCGAGAGTAAAAGATTACTTTTAATATGAATCAAGTATGTTAACTGGCACCAGTAAAGCTGACACTGTTGATCAGGTGTTGGGACACCTAAGTTGGTATGAACACTGCAACTTTCTTTTGTATGTGGGTATCGAGGCTCTTCTTCTCCTACAGGCACACCCACAAGCCACTTAGATTCAGTGAATTTCCATCACGGGGGAAGGGGGCAGGACGGACCCACACCCACCCACCCACATGTGTGTCACCAGGTCCCATTTATTCCCATTCTTCTTGTTACTGTGAAAGTAGCACTTAATCTGACAGAGGCGTGTGTGTCTGAACCTTGGCGATGAGAAAGGAGCTGAGAGTAAAAAAGAACCGGACTATAGAGCGGGTGCTGTGCTGTCAGTGGAACGGACTCCCTTGGAAGTTGGCGAATTCTCCTTCCTTGGAGGCTTATAAGCAGAGGTTAGATGGCCACCTGTCACGGATGCGTTAGTTGAGATTCCTGCATTGCAAGGGGTTGGACTCGATGACTCCCGGGGTCCCTTCCAGCTCTACAGTTCTCTGATTCTTCGGCCACAGGTGAGGAGGCAAGGCATCGCTAGAAACCACCTCGAATGGCTCCTCACCTGCAGGGCGACTTCGGGGCTCAACGGAGGGCGAGTAGCTGGGCCCCAGCTCGCCAGGACACCCGAAGCCACCCCGAAGCTCAGGGGGTATCAGAGGGTCCCCCCGCCCGCGTGCCACTCACCCGGTCGCCCGAGGAGGAGGACCCCAGCGCGAACTGGCTTGCCGGCTCTCTTCGCTTCCCCCTCAGTCGCCACGCCGGCTACGCTCCGGGAAGGACCCAGGTCGTCATGGGCGCCCTCCTCACCTCACGGCGCTCCGGCGGAGGGGAAGGAAGAGACCGCAAACGGCGTACGCCTCCCACGCCCCTCCGCCTCCGCCAGCCCCGGCCGACGCTTCCGGCTTCCGCTCGAGCCGGGCGTCATTTCCGGCGCGACGAAACGCTGGCAGGCGGATGACCGTTCTCTCGCTTCTCCGCGCGGAGAACGACGGTTGGCAGCCCAGCACTCGCTGGGCTTTTGTTTCCCGGCGCCCATCTGAAGCCAAAGTAAGGCAAGCAGCTGAGATGGCTGTTAAGCATGGGCTCCTTAGCTAGTCGTCAGAATTGCTGAGATCCTTGTATGGACTGAGCATGTGACCAAGGGCGAATCGTAGATATGAAGGGACCCGAAGGGTCATCTAGTCAACCCCCTGCAATGCTGGTATAATAATATTTATACCCCTCCCATCTAGCTAGGTTGTCTAGCCACTGTGGGCGACTTTCAACACTACTACTACTAATAATAATAATAATAATGCATCAAACATTAAGAGTAACAATCTGATCCAGTATAAAAAGTCACAATAACCTAAAAATAAACAACTTATATCAAATAAAGCAACATTCAACAATACATCAGAATCTAACAGTAAACGGTAAAATTAGGCATCAGCAAAAATAATTAAACAGTTTACCCTTATTACAATAAAAAATTACTAATCTATAACCAATAAAAATAACAGCAAATCACAATGCGTAAAATACCCCAAAGGATCAAAGTAGAAACAAGGACACACAACTTTTGAAAAAATATTGCTAAACTATTCCCTTCCCAGCTGCTTCTGCTGTTCTCAAAGTCATGGTCTGGGATGAGGGTGGGGCAGGGCAGGTGGAAAAGCCATTGCCTGCAGAAAGTCTCTCCCCTCAGTTTTTCCTCTGGAACAGAGCAGGTCTCATGGTGTTCAAATGCGTACTAAGGAGATGCTGCAGATGGGTGGGGCGTCTGTCGAGGGAGATCATTCTCAGCCAGATCTGGAATGGGTTGGGGGTTTTTTAGGGCCAGTCAAAGCAGAAGTTTGTTGCTCAGACACAGCTGTCTAATAGTCCCCCACCCAATGTAGGAACCTGTGTTTTGATTAGGCCGCCAACCTTTATGGTCCCAGGGGCACACTGGAATTTTGAGAGAATGCTGTGGGCACCTATTCTACAAGGGCAGCTGTGCTTTGTGGATTCAGAGACAATAGGCACACTTTTGGGTGAAGACATACTGGTTTTATTCATGTACAACAAGAATAAAGCACAGCAAGACACACGACCTACAGAACACATAATGCACAGGACTAGCCTGCATAAAACGTATTAAAGCCTAAGGGAAGCCCAGCAAAAGTAAAAGAAGCTTAAGAGTGCAGTCTCTGTGTTATGTACTGAGTTGAATAGGATCCAAAATGCAGCAGTCTGATTGGTCCTAGAACAATAGAATTCAGAATGCAGCAGTCTGATTGGTCCTAGAACAAAAGGACCCAGAATGCAGCAGTCTGATTGGTCCACAGGAGCCACCCAATCCAGCTCCAGATGGAAGTGAATCCGCAACCTGATTGGCCGACAGGAGAATCCTGGAATTAGCCAATCACGTGGGGCCCATTGTATAAATAATGTATATAAAGCTGACATTCTGGGGGATCTTCCATTCCTCCTCACCACTATGAGCTGACTAAAGCGCATGAAATCCACTCTCGACTCCGAGTATATTTCACTCTGTTACTGAGTAAAGAGTTTAAACACACTAAAACACCAGGCTACCAGGCAGGAGCCTGTTGTGCTTTTCCCTGTAGTTGTTAAGACCCATGGACAGCAATGGAATGGCTTCTTATAGCCAGGGTGCAACATCTCTGTTAGCTCTGGTTTCCTTGTTTGAGTGTCAGGGTCTAAGCTAAGCTGGGTTGGTGAACTGTCTGCCTCTTACATAGTGTTGCAATGTGCTTACAAGTTGAATGGGTGTATCAATTACAGTGGTACCTCTGGTTAAGTACTTAATTTGTTCTGGAGGTCCATTCTTAACCTGAAACTGTTCTTAACCTGAAGCACCACTTTAGCTAATGGGGCCTCCTGCTGCCGCCGCGCCACTGCTACACGATTTCTGTTCTTATCCTGAAGCAAAGTTCTTAACCTGAAGCACTATTTCTGGGTTAGTGGATTCTGTAACCTGAAGCGTATGTAATCTGAGGTACCACTGTATACAGATGTGAGCTATATGTCACTGGCTGTAACATTCCTTATGCATTTCTCGGAGAGGGAGTATTAAAGCAGATATCAAGCAATTGCTGTTCTCGTGACCTTGAAATGAAAAGCAGCCGTGTGAGAAATTCTCTCAGCTTATTTTTAACAGTTAACCAGTCTTTGATCCTCCCCAGTAGTATTTTGCTTATCATACTTTACCTGCCATGTGACATTCTGCTAGTTACTACTGCATATGTGTTACCTAGAGAGATTCAGAATAACTCTTGCATGGTTATTAGTAATGAATTAATTAAATTTGTTAATATACCCGCAGATCTCAGTGTGGTTACAACGTAAAATCACAAAATACGTAATAAAAACAAAAACAACGCAATAGAATGGTTACAAATAGAAAGCAATTCCAGGTCCAAGTCTGTTAGGCCTTATGTTGGGGCATTAAAGGGCTAATTCCAGACATCAGTCTGACTCTCCATGATAACAGTTCTGTTCCACGTATGTTATGCTACAGTCACAAAATGGCTGCTACAAGGGGATGTAGCTGGCTACACAATAGCTGCCATGAGGGTGAACTTGACACAAAATTGGGAATACCAGTATTTCTATATAACAAAGAATCAATTGTTATACGGTTCGGATTCCCCACTTGGTCATGAAGTTCAGCTTGGCCTTCATCCCCTATCATAGTTTCTGTCTTCATGGGGCTGTTTTTTTGGTGGCCACTCTTCAGCATATCTTGTTTGGGCTAATGCAAAGGAAGGATAGGCAAAAGGCAGACTGAGACCTACTAAGAGATCTATGGATGAGTCTATAGGTCAGCAAGCATTTCCGACTCCCAATGACCTAACAACAGCAACAAAAAGCTTTTCTGCCTTGAGGGAAAACCAGTGGTGTGTGGAAAGGGCTTCTGAGCTTGATTCTCGTGCTAATCACTAAACTGAGCAGGTGCTCAGACACCCTGGTCTTTACAGTAATTCCTGGTATATGTCTTTCTGATTAAATTACTGTTTTGCATCTGTCTCTGGTTACAAAGCCTCATGATTCTAGTCAAAGCTAAGTAGATCTTGTGGCCTTGAAGACTGTCCACCCCTGATGTACAGTAAATGCCTCTTCCTGCTATTCCTCCAAAAGGGAATATTGCCTGTTTCCAGTCTAGCCTTTCTATCTCAGCTTCTCCATGCCTGACCCATCCCAGCTACACATCACACCTTATAGATTGCCCCCATGATGGAAATGTGAGGTCTGTCCTATTAAATCTAAGTCCGCTTGAAAAATTATTTGCTAAGCAATTTGCCATAGGTTTTTGGACAGCTCTTTCTAAGGTTGTAACATGGACCAACACCAGATGGCAGTGCTGCTCTATTTAGGTTCAGAAATGGAAGTGTGGGTGGCGGGGTTGCCATATTTCAAGAAGTAAAAATCTGGACACAAAAGTTTTCTGGACACTTTCTGGTTCTGATGAAAAACCCAGACATATTGACAATTAGCAAAACTGCTAATTCCCCCAGTTTTTAGGGTGCAATTCTGTACTCAGAAGTAGAACCTACTGAGTGCAATGGTGCATTCTCTCAAGTAAGTGAGTACTGTACAAGTTCACAGTTTTAGGATGGAATAATAGTCCTTCTCAGAGTAGACCCACCCATTAAAGTTAACAGACATGACAAATTTGGGCTTATTAATTTCAGTGGGTCTACTCTGAGTAGGACTAGCCTTGAATACAACCCTTAGTTGATTAATTGGTTACATTAATCCATTTAAAACATTGTGATTACCTTGAAATGACAGAATTGAAAAAAAAACAACTTCTAGACAAGCATGTACAAAAAAAAATGCAGATAAGTGCCACCTTTGAAGAGCCATCTCTTCTCATGTAGGATGAAGCTAAATAAGAAATTAATTGTGTGATTGCATTTATAAAGCTTTACTTTTTTAAAAAAAGATGTTCAAATAGCCACAGTTGGGGAACATGGGGCAAGGATGCGGGTTATCTCTCCCCACCCCATGCCATATTGCTTTATTATACATGTGTGCATTTATGCAGATGTAATTGATTCAAATGCTCAGTTAAAACCAATGTGATAAATCATTGAAGATTTCTGCTATCAGGTGACAGCCATTTAATCATAGAACAAGCCTTGAAGGAAGTGGGAGAGAATAGGCATTATGGGTAAATGATTCTTGTGTCAAGGAATTAGGTGTACAGCCTGTACTGGATGGGATTGTACTTCCCTTGAAGGAGCAGATACACCAGGGGAAGGAGGGGTATTCATCAATCCAGCATTGTCTCTAGAGGCTCATGCAGTCTTGGTTGTGTGACGTGCCTTGTTTCCCTGCTTTGACCATTCATGGACAGAGGTAGCCTAGCTGCAGTGACCCATGCTCTGGTAACCTCCCATTTGCATTACTGTAATTTACTGTACATGGGGTTGCCCTTGAAGACTACCCGGAAGCTTCAATTAGTGCAGAATGTGGCTGCAAGAACATTAACTTATGCAGCCAGATGGAATCACACTGCACTGATTCTGAAAGAATTACAGTCATACCTCGGGTTAAATATGCTTCGAGTTGAGTGCATTCGAGTTGCGCTCCTCGGCAACCTGGAAGTAACGGAGCGCTTTACTTCCGGGTTTCGCCACTTGCGCATGCGCAGATGCTCAAAATGATGTCACACGCATGCGCAGAAGTGTCGGAAAGCGACGTGCATGTGCGCAGATGCTCCGTCGCTAGTTACATTTACCTCTAGATGCGAACGGGGCTCCCATTCGTATCTAGAGGTACCACTGTACACCAGTTGCTTTAATTCAGGCAGAGGCAAACTCGGCTCTCCAGATGTTTTGGGACTACAACTCCCATCATCCCTGACCACTGGTCCTGTTAGCTAGGGATGATGGGAGTTGTAGTCCCAAAACATCTGGAGGGCCGAGTTTGCCTATACCTGCTTTAATTCTATCAATGTTCAATTCAATTTAATTCAAGTTTTAAATTATTGCTTTTCCTTTGTTTTCAGTGGTTCTTATTTTTATATATAAGTTGCCTTGAGTCCTGTCAGGGGAAAAAGGTGAAATATTAATAATATAATATAATATAATATAATATAATATAATATAATTAATATAATATATAATATAATATAATATAATATAATATAATATAATATAATATAATATAATATAATATAATAATGCACCCTACCTAACCCCATACCCCAAAAATGTGTCATTAAAAAGTTAGGTTTTATTTTTAAAGAGATTGGTCACTGCTTTTAATCAGATTGGTCACAATATTTTTGAGTGTAAAAAATATTTTTGAATATAAAAAACACTTTTGAATGTAAAAAGTTGAGGCAGTTCAGACAGACCATGATCACCCAGGAAAGCGAAAGGGCCACGACTTACTCATGCTCTGATTTCCCATTTTGCTGATGGTACTATTTTAATTATGACTGAGACTTAGTGCAGGCCCGTTGAAGTGAACACACGCAAGATTGCCTGACTCCGATGACTTTCCCTTGAATAGCCGATTGCTCTTTCCCAAGGGGTTCAAGCAAACGTAAGTACTGCCTGGGCCTCTTCCTGGGAATGTGCACGTTCACGCACCCGTTGCAACTGGCAAGGCTCCCCTTAACCTTATACCCTGCTATATTTAGGGAGCGTGCTCTCACTGCCAGCCTTGATGCGGATGACGATATTACTCATTGCATAGCTAGGTCTAGGTCTGCATTTAGTCTGTTGCCGCACCACTTCTGGAATGGGACAACCGTGAAGCCAAAAGATCGAAGCTAAATGTCTGTGGGACATAAGTCACAGTGGAGGAACTTGCCTATGGCTGTGAAATGTAAACAACGCTGTGTGCTACCACTATATTGGTAAGTCAATCTGTTCCATGTGCTTGGTCCCCAAGGCTACGTGATTATGTAGCGAGAGAAGTTCCTAGTGCTCACATCCCAAATATCAAGTAACTGGTGCTTAGATTATTCTAACCCATACCTAAACGGGGCAATGGCTGGATGGATGCATGGAGATGAGACAGCTTCCGGTACAGAAATAGTGTGTCTTTCAGTATCAGCTTTTTCCTAGGATACACAATTAGGTTTTCCCCAAGGAACTGATATTTCATCATTTTCCATTTTCAGATGTTCTGAACACATGATATATTTTTGCATTTAAGAAACGTTGGCTCAGAATAGTAAGAGTTGGAAAAGCTCAACTATGAGCTCTCCACCCCCCACTAGCACTGCAATGACCTTTTCACCAACCCCAAACTATGTCTTGCATTATTCACTCATTAAAAAAGGACAGTCATACCTTGGATCCCAAACGCCTTGTGACTCGAACGTTTTGGCTCCCAAAGGCCGCAAACCCGGAAGTGAGTGTTCCGGTTTGCGAACGTTCTTTGGAACCCAAACATCTTACGCAGCTTCCGATGGTGTGCAGGAAGCTCCTGCAGCCAATTGGTTGTCGAATGTTTTAAGAAGTCGGACAGACTTCTGGAACAGATTTCGTTCGAAAACCAAGGTACGACTGTAAGTGTAAACCAGCTAGCAGCTGTGATCATGATGGAAAAGGAGCTGTGAGATTCAAGTCTGGACTGTGCTCCTGATCTAGACTGGCACGGACACAAAATGTTTACAGTGTTTGTAGGAAACAGCATCTTAACAGGCAAATACAGTACCAGGTGCGTTCAACATGAGCAGGTCTAGAAATGGGTGTGAGGCCCCAATCCAGCTTGGGAACACTTTCCAGATAGGTAACCCCAGCTTCTATTTCTTCTAAATGGTAGTGTTTGAATAATGCAACAGCTGGGTACTGCCTAGTTGGTGCCGACCCACAATAGGGCCTTTTTGGTAGTGGCTCCCCATTTATGGAAGGCCTTCCATGGGGATATGTTGTGTTTCTGTCTCCCTTGTTATTAACATTCAGGTGGAATTTTAAAACAATCCTGTTCAATGCCTGGGCATTTGATGGCTGCAATATATAGTTCCTGGCAACCTTGAACATTTTAGCCGTGAGAATACTTGATCATTTCTCTCTTATAGAGGCATAGAATTGTAGAGTTGGAAGGTACCTGAGGGTCATGTAGTCCAACCTCCTGCAATATAGGAAGCTCTCTCATATTAATGGCATTGTTTTGCTGTTTTATTTCTTGTCATCCTGTGCTCTGTTGAGAGGAAGGGTGGGACAGAAAATTAATAAATTAATTTAGCTGATTAATATTCTACAGCTTTTTTAAAATGTGTTTGGGGGGGAGGCTATTGTTTTGTTTTTGTTTTAACTTATGTTTTTTTCTTGTGAACTGCCTTTAGATCTTTTGATGAGGCGCAGAATATCAAATAAATAAAGAAATCACCAGGGAGTTTGGCCCTCAGCCAGGTCAGTCCAGATGATAGCCATTGATCAAATGTTTCCAAGTGAGACAGAGGGATAGGGATGGGGGAGTCCCCTTTGGTGAGATGCTCTTCAAACAGTGAAGGAAATATCACCCTGGAGCCATTTTAGAAAACCGTGTCCCTGTTTTTCACAGAACATGTCCACAAATGTACCATGGACTCCTGGTTTATTCTGCACCTCTTTGTGTCCCAGACTGGAGTTCCATGGCCAGGCATTGCCACAAGAAAGTGAGCCCATCACTCCAGAGCTGCTAGCATTCAAGTAGCGTCCCACATCTTTCGAGCCAGGTGCCCCCCAATCCTTGAGAGTTTCAAGCAGCAGAGTTGCTGCCAAATGCACTCTCTCAAATGCATTTCATCCAAGGAAAGGGTAGCACAGCACCACATCACTTGCCCACCAGAATGGATGCTCATTACCCTGAGATATCAGGGTCAGAGTTGATTGAAGGCGTAATTCTGTAACCAGTCTTCCGCTGCTGATTTCATACTCCCACAATGATGTGAGACCTCCCTTGTTTAACTAAAAAATAAATAAATCTATTTAACCGTCCTGCTCAATCTGGAGAGGTATGAACGGCCCCCTTCTCCCACCAGCCAAACAGCAGCCGTTTCTCTTGCACCATTACTAGCAACGTAATGTGATCACTGGGTTGACCAGTCCAACCTCCTGCAAAACAGGAACCATAGCTAAAGAATCCATAACAGATGGCCATCTAACCTCTGTTTAAAAACCTCCAGTGAAGATGAGTCCACCACCTTACAAGGGAGTCTGTTCCACTGTCAAACAGCTTTTACATTCTGAAAGTTCCTCTTTATGTTTACTTGGACTCGCCTTTCTCGTAACTTAAATCTGTTGGTTTGGGTCCTACCCTCTGGAGCAGCAGAAAATAAGCCTTCCGCATCTTCCAGGTGCCAGCCCTTTAGGTACAGTGGCACCTCGGGTTAAGCACTTAACTCGTTCCAGAGGTCCGTTCTTAACCTGAAACTGTTCTTAACCTGAAGCACCACTTTAGCTAATGGGGCCTCCTGCTGCCGCCGCGCTGCCGGAGCACGATTTCTGTTCTCATCCTGAAGCAAAGTTCTTAACCCGAGGTACTATTTTTGGGTTAGTGGAGTCTAACCTGAAGCGTCTGTAATTTGACGCGTATGTAACCCGAGGTACCACTGTATTTGAAAGGTGGCTATCATATCCCCTCTCAATCTTCTCCAGGCTAAACATACCCAACTCCCTCAACCGTTCCTCATAAGGCTTGGTTTCCAGATTATTGTGTTTATCTTCATGAGACAAATTCAGGGAGAGTAAGGATATCAACGTCTACAAGCATTCCTCAGTTGCAAAGAGAGTGGCAGCAGCACACATGCAGATGAATTTGCAGGTCTCTGAACTGAGCCCACAAGCAACCAAGACTGCTGAATAGGAACTTAGGAAACTGCTTTATACTCTTGGCCCATCTAGCTCAGCAATGACTGGCAGCGGCTCTCTGGCGTCTCAGACAAGGGCCTCTCTCAGCCCTACCTGGAGATGCCAAGGATTGAACATATAGCCTTCTGCACACAAGACAGATGCTTTGTCCCTGAGCTACAGCCCTTCCCTAATGGATCACCTTTCCCGCCTCCCCATAGCAGCTTCTCGTGTGGGGAGGAACTGTATGCAAAACCCTTCCACAAATATATATTGCTCCTCATACAGGGCATCTGTAGGTTGCCACAAACAAAACACGTACCCTGATGCTATTTTAGGAATACGCAGGAACAAATGGTGCATTGTGAATCAAGTGTTGCCTCTTTATGAATGGAGAGGCTCTCCTCTGTGCGAATGGTGATGACTGGATGTCATGGAGCCCTAGGGAAGAACTTTGCCATGTGAGAATAACACCAGCCAGTCCACGTGTTGCCAACCGAGAAGAGGGCAGGGGACTGAGGGTGGAGGAACATGCCATGCTGATGCCCACTGAATGCCGACAGGCATGTCAGTGCTTTTCCAGAATGAATATGCTGCATCAGGTCAACTGCAGAAGCAAAATGTCAGGACTAAAAGTTTCACTAGCAAAATAGGAAATTTCCACCAAGGGGCAGGGGGCAATTGAGGTAACATAAGCAAATCAGCAAAGTGTATATATTGTGCAATGATTCCTTCTTCCACTACTACTTAGGTTTGGGGACATTGCTTTGAGCAGAGATTTCCTTGGCTCTGCAGAGAAACCCAGCAAGGGATCTTGTTTGTATTCTGGCAGTGTAGCTGAGGCAGACAGGTCTGCAGCAAACCGATCTATTTTTGGACTCCGGCTTGCCATTTATATCCCGCAAAATTATTCATCAGCTTCAGGGTGACAAGCTATTAATTTGTATAAATACGTCAGAGCAGGGCTTTTTCCACCACTCCGCCCTTTCGCCTTCATGTGCGGCGTGACTGAGGTCAGTTTCAGAACACAAATAAAGTGCCTTCAGCTTGCAGCCGGTTCCTTGTCTGCTGTTCATTCATATTCTAGATGCATCAGCTTACCCAGTTCCATTTGTTCCTTATTATTACTGCAGAGGGCAAAATAGCAGCAGGGCTTAGCTGGGATTCCTCAGCTGGTTATCTTTAGCGATGCTGGATTGGTGATGACAGCATCTTGTACAGGAGGGCAGATAGTGGAGTTATCACCTCATAGTCTGTTATATTGAAGTGTTGTGTACTTAAGGATAAGATTACTACAGAAAAAGTTATGGTTGGCTTGAAGTGGAGTCCCCTATCTCATAACTTATGAACCTTGGCTACATGCATCCTCTCAGATGGGGAGCTTCTAATTCTTGGAAGCCGTTGTATTTTCTGGACACTAGACCCAGGAACATTTGACCCCCTCACCAGTGCTTCCATAACATAAAAGAGGAATAAAAATAGAAAGCGAAGCATTGGGTCATAGTACCACACACTAATATACCAGGCATATTACTAGATCAGGGATGAGGATGAGGAGACTTAGGCATGGGTGAGGGTGTGTGTGTGTGTGTCAAATTCAGCCCTCTCTATTTGGCCCTCAGAATCATAAAAAGGCCACAGCACTCCCCAGGCTTTGTTTGCAACATCCTTTAGTATTTTTGCCTAGCTGGAACATGTCCATGAGCTCTGATGTTTCTTCCCTGCCTGGATGGATGACAGAAAGGGGTGTGCAAATGGTATGTAGCCCCCAGAAGACAGCTAGCCTTCACAATGGTCCCCCAGGTCTGTGCTAGGTGTCCATTTTACAAGATTACTACTTTTGCAAACCACCTAGTCATTGGGAGATACAGCATTTGGGATCAGCAGTGGTCTGGCCCATGAAGAATACAACCGAAATGTACATTTCGCTTTTTGTGTTCAAATCAAGTGACTCCCCAATTTATGCCTGGTGAGTTGACTTAGCTTGCCTTGAGTCTTTTCTGGAAGCACTCCGTTCAGCTTCTTCTGTCATTGAGAAAGCAAACTCAAACGCTGGTTACAGAAAGGCTGTTGCCGTGGCTTGCTTTAGCTTTCATCTTTAATCCACCCCACGTTTTCTGCATTCGGGTGTTCAGAAGGGAAAGGGTCACGAGGAGGACTTGCCTAGAATAGCTAAGCCCTCCTGCATGTTTTCTGTGTACATTTGGAATCTGGTGGAGAACAGCAGGGAATACGCAGAGCAGCTAAAAATAGCATTTGCTCCCAGTGTTTATCCAATATATTTTGCTATGCTTGGTTTTGCTCGTGTCCTTTACTATGAATAAGTGTTCCAAGCAAGCTGAGGACAAAAAGTAAAGTCTTTTGAACAAGAAACTGCTGAAAAGCCTGGACCTTGTGACTTGGCAGGCTACCCTCCTTTCTATTTATTTTTCATCTACAAGCAGCCAGTTCCCAATATGCTTTTTTTTTTTGGTCTAAGCCAGGGATGGGGAACCTATGGACTCCAGCTCCCATCAGTTCTAGCCAGCATGCTCAATGGTCAGAGATGATGGGAGTTGTAGTGCAGCAACACCTGGAGGGCTGCAGGTCCCCCACCCGTGCTCTATACAGACTTGTGGCTAAAGCCAATGGCAGCCTGCTCACAAAGTATGCCTATGATGGAGAAATCAGGGTGTTGCCAAGCCCCTCAGCAGGCCCCACTATGCACAGCTGCAGGAGATATTGTGGGCCCCAAAGTGTGTGGTCCTGCTCCACCCTCCACTCCACAAATTAGCTTTATGGATGAACAATGAGGGAAACATAGTTGGAAGAGACCCTGGGGGTCATCAAAGTCCAACTCCCTGCAATGCAGGAATATGCAGCTGTCCCATAAGGGGATTGAACCTTTAACCTTGGTGTTATCAGCACCACTCTAATCAATTGAGCTACTGTTGGAATGCCCTTTCCTCCTTAATAGCTATGCTTGACATGGACAAAGTATGGTCATGAGCAGAAAGCTGCTCCCATTGTGCCACTCAGAAGTTTGGTGAAATACACCCACCTTCTCTCTGCAGCCATATTCAGAATGGGAAGGGGAGATAAGGGAGTGGCATTAATGGCAGTACAAGGTCCAGTTCTAGCTGCAATGGGAAGGAAGAGGGAAGACATTGTCTCGTTTTTCTCTCATCGACCTAACACCACGTGACATTTTAAAAGCAGTTACCTGGTTTACCTTTGAGAAAAGATTCTGTATTTGGGTGTCGTCTTTGTATTTTAGATACCTGGTTGCTGATTTTTCTCCTCGTTATGCTGTTGCTGGTACTAGAATCTGTGTTTTTTAATGTGTTCCTAATTATAATTGGATGTCACTGTGCTCTCAGGCCAGGAATGTCCAGAGTGAGGAATCAATTGTCAAAAGGACACTTGCAAGTTAGGGAAAGATGTGTATATCTGCCCCATGTCTCTCAGCTACTTCTAGGTGTGCACCTGATGTCACAGTTGCCACAGTAGAGAGGCCCCGTCCCTGGCTTATGTATCTCCCCAATCTGAGCTGCTCGGAAGCAGGCGAAGACTCTGCCTGTGTGTAACCTTCTGCTCCTCTCACTTCAATCCTCTTCTGGCCCCGGGAGACAGTGGAGCAGGAGAAGTGAGGGCAGCAGCAGGAGGAGGAGGTGGTGGTATGGAAGCCCTTGACTCTCCACCAGCCTGACTTCTCTCTCCCTCCTCCTGCACCTGTTCTTCAATCTCCAATCCTGCAGCTTCTCCTGCCTCAGACTCATCTCCTGGCTGTCACAGGCTCCCCCAGTTCACGGATCCCTTCTTCGAAAGGGGATCCAACCCCCTTTCTCCCGGTGCCCACTTATCAGTATCCAGCCTCCACTCCTCAGTGTCCAGCCAGTCACCGACATTGGATCTATATAATTATTATTTGGCATGTACAGCGTGTAGTTATTATGCTGTACTGGTGTTATGTTGTGGCACTGGTGTTGTATGTTATAAACCACATTGTGGTCTTCTGACAAATGTTGGCATATAAATTTTTAAAAAATAAATTTGTATCTGGCAGCCGCTATTCTGCAACTGGCTCTGATTGGTGGCTCTGAGTATTCTACTAAAAAAGCACAAAGATCCCACAAACTTAAGGTCTGTTCATCCCTGACCTAAACTATAAATGCAGTTGTACAGGACTGCAGTGAACAGTGCAATGCTAGACACGTCTACCCAAAAGTCCTGTTTATTTCAAAGGGGCCTGCTTCCAGGTAAGTGGGTATAGGATTGCAGCCTAAATTGTTTTGCACCACAGATCTCTACTCAGTCCCACAGTGCATCATTCACCTTCACTCCCATAGCATGCAGCACAGCTTATGCTAGCTGAGCGGATGGTTATTCCTTGTCATGCAGGGATTTCTGACATCTCTCAGTCCCTCTTGTTTTTTGCTTGCTCTACACTTGTAATATGGATGATGCGAGTTAATATGATAGGGTTGTTCGGGGTGGAATATCCTGCTGAAGTAGATGACCTTTAAGCCAACCTTACAGTTCTACCTTTGGGGTAGGGGGCAGGCACAGTTGTCATTCTCTGCTAATGCCCAACACAGCAGCAAAACAGAAAGCAATAAATGCCATCTTTTATATATATATAAAAAAGGAAAAGGCAGAATAAAGCAAGTTGACCCACGACAGCTACCAGTGAACACCAAAGGGCTAATGCACACAAGGAAAAGTTACTTTCTTCCCTCCCTTTTTAAACCCTTTTTAAAAAACCAAGAATTTATCAGAATTTGTTAACTTGCAAACCACCATGTGAGGTCCACTTCACTATATTTGAATCACAGTCTCTCTTCTGCCTCTTCAACAATGTCCATCAGACAAGGCCCCTGCCCACTCCACCAGTATGATGGTATTGGGACTTAAAAAGGCTACTGTGAAGCACCTTACTGCTAAAAGTTTGTATAAGAACTGAGAACAGATACCCTTCAATTTCATAGTAGATGAGAGACTCAAAGTGATTACCTTATTTCAGAGACAGTGTTTGTAGCTACAAAATAAAAATAATTGACTGGCCTGACTGGCCACTTCTTGCCAACTCAAACTACTGAATTCTTGAAGATGGTGCTGCAAAAAAATTCAGAATTTAAAAGAGTTGGGACTTAAGCCACTGATATTTTCATCATTTTTGTTTTTGAGGCTGGAGTAGACACAACAATGTCATCCCATTAAAGGATCAGGAACAGACTGGAGGACTCATCTCGTGCATGAATTCTCTTGCCCTAATCATGGTTAGACATGGCATATGCACAAACCCTAGCTATGATTAGCACACACAAGTAGCCAATGTGGAGTCTTCAGTATGTTTTGGACTACAGTTCTTTTACAGTCAGCCGTGATCCACATGACCAGTGATTAGGGAACTGTAGTTAAAAACATCTGCAGGGCACCCCATTGGCTGTCCCTGGAACAACATTTCAGATTTTGGGGAGAAGCAAACCAAGATTAGGGTTAACCTAAGTTAACATCAGGATGCGGATGGAGCTGTGGGTTAAATCACAGAGCCTAGGACTTGCCGATCAGAAGGTTGGCGGTTCGAATCCCCGCGACGGGGTGAGCTCCCGTTGCTTGGTCCCTGCTCCTGCCCACCTAGCAGTTTGAAAGCATGTCAAAGTGCAAGTAGATAAATAGGTACCGCTTCAGTGGGAAGGTAAACGGCGTTTCCGTGTGCTGCTCTGGTTTGCCAGAAGCGGCTTAGTCATGCTGGCCACATGACCCGGAAGCTGTACGCCTGCTCCCTTGGCCAATAAAGTGAGATGAGCGCCGCAACCCCAGAGTCGGCACGACTGGACCTAATGGTCAGGGGTCCCTTTACCTTTAAGTTAACATCAGTGCAGCCATTCCAAGTAACCATGGTTGAAACATTTAAGGGAAATTCTAGTATGAGAGGAAAAGAGCTAGATGGGAGTGCATGTGAGGCTGTGGTCTGTTCCCGAAAGCTTAACCCTGCTTAAGAAGCAGGAAGCGTTAAGTAAGCCTCTGAATACCAGTTGTGGGAAATCTAAAGTGGAGAGAGGGGCTGTTGCACTCAGATCCTGCTTGTTGGCTTCCCATGGGTCTCTAGTTGGCCAGACTAGACGTGCCATTGTCTTGATCTAGCAACCTTCTCTTATGTTCCTACTACAAATACATTGACTCGAATTCAGTGTTGTTAGTAACAAATACTCACCAGCTGAGTTACATAAAAACACTGATTATTTACCTGTAGTAGATTATCAGAGATGCTGCGCATTTAAATCTGCCTCTAAATTCCGTATTAAAACAACTTGTTAATGAAATATTCAACTTAGGTCATAGCGAATTGTACTTCGATTTCATTTTAGGTCACGGAAGATGTAAAAAAAAAAAGGAGAGAGAAGTTCTTTAGAGGTAAACATTGAAAACGAGTGAAGATGAACCAGAAGCAGTACAAACAAAGATAAAATCTCTCTCTCTCCGTCTGCACAAGAGAGCATGAGCTTGGTCATTAGAAACAAAAATTTTAAAACTGTAACGCAAAGGGTGGAGACAGAATAAAAGCCACCCATCTGTGGTTGGCCCCAGTTTAATAGAATGATGAGAAGATGGCCACAGGAAAGAGGTTTACAAACAGCTTCCTGCTATATGGAATATATATCATTAGGTAAGTCAAAGCCGAGCAGCAAGAACTTCCAGCGGCAATCCATGTGGAAGGGCACCAAAACCGTCTACTGCTTCCCCACCAACTTGCGGAAAACATCATAGACCTCTGGTTTCTCCTGGGCAAACTGTTCCACCGTATTCTTCTGCAGCCAGTCAGACGAGCGCATTTGCTGCTGCAGGAGGCCAATGAGATCGCCGAGGTTGGAGCCACCAGCTGAGGCTGGCTCCTGATGGTGGGACACAAATATCACTTCGTCTGCGCTGTCCGCTTTGCCTTCCGAGTCAGACTCACAAGGCTGGTCTTTACCTTCATTCAGGATTCCATGCTCGTGTTCTTCCAGAACCTCACGGACCCTCTGCATGCCTGGAGGAGAGGAAGACAGGGAGAGAGAGAGAAATTCATCAGTTGGAACAAAAGCTGGATTCGGATGGAGAGCTATGGTCCTGAAGCAACCAAGCAGTGACAGTTCAAGAGAACCAACTAACAGGTCTGAGCTATCAGGCCACAGTATCTTACTGGTGGGTTTGGCATGCTGGGTCACCAGCCGGGAGAGAAGATAGGAGAAGGACAACACTGACCTAGCTGCAGCCGATGTATCTTGTCCGAAAAGATGATGCGGAACCAGCCAGGCTCATTGCACTCAAAAGCTTTACCACAAGAGAGCAGGACTTTGTTGTCCAGGAAGCGCCTCCAGAGCAGCATTTCCTCTTCAAATGTTCCTCTTCGTAAGTACTAGGGAGTAAAGGAGTGAAGAAACAAGTAAGCTCCGACTCACAAGAAGGAGTTACAGCCACATCTCCTCAACGTCAGTAAGACCATGGAGACCTAAGGTTCCTCGCAGCAGGCGCGGGCGGGCTTCAGGCTTGGGGGGGGGCAATGCCACAGTCTTCTGATCGTCCTGTCAGAACAAGGATTTTGGTTTCTCAGATGAAACTATTCCCCCTCTCCCCCGTCACAAGCTGTTCTGGGGGAAATCTCGACACCCCTTCCCTCAGTTTCAGAGGGAGGAGAAGGGGTGGAAAGCTCTGTCGTGAAAAGTCACCACACAAGGCATCTGCAGACGGGATTCATTAGCTGAGTCACACCCTCAGGATCTACTCTGTTTAACAGAACCTTGAGATCCACCGACAGGAGTCAGGGGCAACATCACTCAGGGATGTGTGTATGTGTGGGAGAGAGACTTTTGGGAGTCAGAAACATCATGTGGATCTACTGCAAATTACCCATGGATCTACTAGTAGATCCAGACTTGCCTTCTGCCCAGCCATAGAATTAGAATCATGCAAAAAGACCCTGCCCACTAAAAATAAGGACAGATTTTTTTTTAAAAAAAGGTCTGAAGCTATAAGGGAGGCATTTTCCTATTTCTGGGAATGGGAGACAGCCCTGCTCCCAGAAGACTTCAGAGAGCTGGGAACTCCATCTTCCACCAATGGAATGAGAAAGTCAACCACAATCTTTGCAAGTTTATTTCTCTTGGCTGTGGTGATGAAAGGGAAGCACCCATCAGACTGGGGAATATTTAATTATATAAGGATTTATAAACTACTTCCCAACAAATGTCTTCAAAATGGTGTACAAAAGTACCAAGCCCTCCCCAAATCTATAGTCAAAATGAATATGCAGAACAGTCCAAAAGCAGTTCTTAAAGAATTAAGTTCTTAAATAATTAAATTACAAGATTCCATATGAATGCAATACAAAATGGCCGAGTCTCTCTTCAGGGAAACCCTCTTAGAAAGAAAAAAAAAAAAATCAGCAGTCGCCTAAAGGCAAAAATACTACGGTTGTAAAAAAAAAGCAAACCTAGGAAAAGGAGGCATACAGGACCCAAGAAAACTACTTCACTGCCTCATAAAAGATCTCAAGATGTGTTTCTGAATTGAAACAACTAATGCTACTTCTCTACTGTACTTTACAGAAAATTCTGAGTAAGCTTTTTCAAAGGATAATTTTGGAGATGAATTATTCGAAGTGGGGCGGCAGCGGGGGGGGGGGTTGCTTTTACAAAATAAAGCAATGCCTTGCCAGTGAGACAGTATGTGCGCATACACCAGCCAGATCTTTCTGAAATCCGTAACATTGGATGGCTGCTTGATTCACACCCACCACTGCTGAAATAGAGGGACTTGGTTTGATCCTGCAGGTCACACCCACTACTACTACTGAAACAGAGGGACTTGGTTTGATCCTGCAGGGCCTCCTTTAATGAGCACTGACCTTTCGGAAATCAATCCATACAAAGAAGCCTGCATTGCGGTTCAGGAAGGGAACCCCAAGGGTCTTGAGCTCATCTGTTACAAAAGTGTGGGCAGCTTTCAGCCTTTCATGATTGGCCCGTAAGTACACCTGGTTGATCCAGTCTAGCCAAGAGGAAGAGACATAAGGCAATTCAGACACATACATATAAAATCGCTTGATTTCTCAATTCTTTGATGACTGGTGTTTCAGCGTTTGAACTGACTCCATTGAAAAGCATTGCATCTGAAGCCATTCAAGAATATAGGCAAGTTCTGCCTGTGGCAAGCTGATCTGCAGAAACTCATTCAAACACTGATCATCACTTGGTGCTGCAGGCGAACTATGTGCAAGCACAAAGCATCCCACAGAGAAGAACGTGGGCAAGATCTGCACAACACTGCCCATATTTTGTATTGAAATGTTGGTCTCACTCCATTGCCTTCTTTTCTTTATTCTCACCTTCTGCATGATCAACTACTGCAGCAGCAAAACATGATGCAAAATCCTCAGGGCCTTGTCAGTTCATGCAATGCATTGCAATTTCCTGTTGGTCACATTTCAGGTGTGCACATGAAAACCATCTTAAGATACACACATAAAAATATAAGGAGGTCCATCTAAGCCAGGCAGAGGCAAACCCAACCCTCCAGATGTTTTGGGACTACAGTTTCCACCATCCCTGACCACTGGTCCTTCTAGCTAGGGATCATGGGAGTTGTAGGCCAAAAACATCTGGAGGGCTGAGTTTGCCTATGCCTGATCTAAGCCAACTCTAACATAGGCAGAATGTCTGAAAGGATCCCCCAAGCGAGTAGACTTGTAGGCAGGTGGGGCTCCCATGTAATCTGGAGCCCTGGATTGAGCAGAGCTCCAGATCTCATGGGAGCTGTACACGCAAAGGGGGCTGTTTCACATGTCCAACCAAACGTGCAGATCTTGGGGATGTGGCGTCACTTCCTACTCCACACATTGCTGTGTCTGTAGTAGGAAGGCTATGCAAAGGGCTGTTGTTGGCAGTGCAATATTTTAATGCTTTAATTGAAAAATGCTGCTGAATTGGCAACCATCTCCATGCTACAGCCTGAGGATCCTGGACAGGCAAAAGCTGCAGTTTTGGCAAAGCTCCCTTCTCAAAGGGAGAACAGAGCAGGGAGGGGTTGTGTAACATTTTTGGCCTCACCTCTGTCTCGGAGTAGCTGGGCCATTTTGTACTGGACAGGTCCACAGACCCCGTGGAAGTAGCACAAGGAAGCCACAGCATTGGCAACATCTTGATTCAACGTGTACAGTGTCCCAAAGCGAATCCCAGCAGCAGCAAAATCCTGCAGGGGCCAGAAATTAATAATCTTTTGAGCCAACAACAAATAAACAAATCTCTCTCCTGCATGGTCCAGGCTTTTGAAATAATACCACCTGAGCCTCAGAAAAAAAATGCATCTTTATGCTCAAAGATGTAAGGAAGAAACAGTTCCGACAAAGGAAGACTGGCAATTAAAATTAATGGGAGTATGCAGAAATAGCAAAACTTACCAGAAGAACGAGAAATCAAGAAGAGACTTTTAAAAACAGAATGGGGACAATTTATTGATTATTTGAAGATACATTGTAAACAAATCAAAACATTAGCAGGATTGATATAAACACATGCAGTAAGAGGAAGAAAATGGAAAATTAGTAAACAGACTTGAACTGGATATGCAGGAATAAAAAGATATAAAATAAGTAACTGCAGAAATGAGGGTAGGGAAGTAGAGGGGAAGGTAAATGAGATTTGAAAGATTTTGTTTTTCTCGTTAAAAATATTTGTAAAAGTTGAAAATGAAAATAAGATAGAAAAGAAAAGAAAAAAGCACTCACCTTAGTAATTCCCCACATCACATGGGTCCTCTGCGGATCAGGAAATCTGTGCATAAAGAGAATGCATATGTAGATATTAGCAACAAATCAACGAGGCTTCTAGGGTATTCTGAAACACCAGAAGAAATTATATAGTCCCCAGTGTGGTTCCCAAGGACACCCAGTAAGACTTATCGAGGAAACTGCAAGTGTCTCTAGTTCCCACCCAGTCCAAGTTCCTCTTCATCCTCCCCTGCGTCACCTATGTTATCTGAAAGGCTGGACTTTGGTCTTTCCTATTTCAGCAGCGTGAGACCAAAATTTGTCATCCCTGCCTCTCACCTTCTGTTCTGCTCAATTCACTATGTCATAGTTGCGACGCCCTGCAGCGCCCCCTAGGCTCAGTGCCCAGAGCAGTGAAGCCAGTCGCACTGCCCTAAATCCATCTCTCTTATCTGCTTAGGGGCTCCCTACTGTTCTGATTCACCAGAAGACCTGGAAAAGAGGTCTCTCCACTCTGCCTTCAAGCTGCGTATATCCACACCACGTTTAGGAAAACCTCCAACCATCACAGACATGCAAAAGAATTTCAGGGACAATTGTATGCACATTGTTCCTCTCCTCCATGGAGCTGATCCAGGGTGGGGAGCCTGTGGCTGTTGCTGGACTCAAACATCCATCATCCCCAATCAGCACTGCCAATGATGATGTGAATTGCAGTCCACCAATATCTGGAGGGCCACAGGTTCCTCGCCCCTAAACCAGAGAGTCATTCTCACAGTGCTGCTACTGTTAAAACTGTTGCCAGAAAGCAACCCTTTGAAGCCCTGGGATATTGTGGCGCAGAAGCATGGAGAGCACTTCCCCCCCGTTACAAGCCTCTAAAAAAGGGAATGTATCACACTGCTGCCCGTAGAAGCTGCCAACTTTTAACCCATCAGGACTCTAAATAGCAGTTTGTGATGTGAAAGTGTTTGCTCAGTGCCGCTTTTCTGTTTCACAAAACTTTATAGTGTTGGCGACTCCCATTAAGAGGTGATGGAAGCACTAAAGATGCTTTTACCTGTCCATTTCAAGCACACTGTGGAATGTGGCAGAATCATCAAAAACTGACAGCATGTAGATCTCATCTACTATCACGTGCAGCTCATGCCTAGAACGAGAGGAAGGAAAAACAGGGGATTTTTTGGCAATGGGTAGAGAGACTGCTTGCTGCCAGGAAGTGGGCACAGTTCAACCGGCTGCCACTAGAGAGGAGGATTTAGTAGGGCAATGCTCCCAAAACTGGACAGCAGGAACAGAGTGAAAACATCACACCTAGTAGCCATATTTGCTCTCCCATTACTAAAGATGGCAACAAAACCTTCATGGACATTAGGTTTCCCACCGAAAAGGCACTGACACGCAAAGCAGATTGCTGATAACAACAGGGGGCACTTTCAGATTGTTGCTATTTTTGGGTGGGTTCAATATTATTGGCATTCACTCCCATATGGCCAAATTCAGGCCATGCAATTAAAAGTTGATTTGGCTCTCTTGGGCAATATCCTCCCTAAAATTGGACATTTTGTGATAAGGAAAACGATGGGAAACTGAATGAAAACTGGGCAGTAACAGTCGCTGACACAACATTGTATAGGCATCCCAGCAAACAAATCAGAGGGAATGCTCAAGAAATGACCAATGATATCTAACCTTGCAAACTTTGTGGGAACAAATCAGGATGAATGTGCAATAAAATAGGTTATCTGGAAGCAACCAGGATGCTACACAGGTGTAACTCTCCCCTGGCATTCCTAGTTCTTTCTAAAGATGAAGCAATATCAATGGAATGGAACCAGAAATTTATCCCCAGTCATGGCATTTGCTCCTCCAGCTCCACCACTCTCCAGTAGATGAAGACCTCCTGCGTCACTGAATGGCACCCCATCAAATCTCCTTTGCTGCCCCTTATAGCTAAAGCTCCTTCTTGGAATATGTCTAGTGTCACACCCAACTCTTGCCTTCATGTACCACCTCACCCTAAAAAAATGTCCTTAACCTGTTCTGTTGAGTCTTCAGCTGAACCTCATCGTCTACAACAGGTGTGGGGAACCTCTGGCCCTCCAGATGTTGCTGAACTACAACTCCCATCATCCCTGGCCATTGACTGGGGCTAATGAGAATTGGGGCTTGCTGGGGCTGATGAGAATTGGCAAGCCACAGGTTCCCTACTCCTGCTCTGCAGGAACTAAGTACATGTAGCCTAGGCAGATGTAAAAATGCATATTTTCACTCATCCCAGCCTATAATATTTGGTCTGTTGGACTAGCCATCTCCAAGCAAAGTCTTAGATCATACCTTTTTGCAAATTCCAAGAAATCATGTAACTCAGAGAGAGAATAGATGTCCCCCAAGGGATTATGGGGGTTCAGGAGAATTAAAGCCTTTACTCTGACACCCTATAAAACAAAAGCATCAAACTGTAAAACACAAAGAGCAAGGGACCTTATATAAAATACTGCCTGTCGAGAAATCTGCTTGTCCTGAGGCACTTTGGTTTATAACATTGGTGACCCTCATTATCAGGCTGCTTTTACCTGCCTGTTGCCAGTGCATCATGGAATGTAGCAAAGTAAAGGAGCTTGGTTGAATTCTCTTTTATAGCTTTACAATATTTTTTAAATATTAGTGCAATCAAATTCCACAGAGATGTTAAGTGGACAATCGCCAAGAAAATCCAACACAGCCACATTTGGCTTTAAAAGAGGAAACGTCCCAAAACTGAAGGAATTGGTAAAAAGAAAGTTGAATGGGGAAGTGGAAAGTGTCAAATCTCACCAAAATACTTAGAGATTGTTCAAAACCTCAATCATACAAGCTGAGCTAGGAAGTACGTCACAGATAAAGGAAAGACTCTATCAGGGACAAGAAGATGCCAATGTGGCTAATGAGCAGAATCAAAGAAACTATTAGAGGTAGGAAGGTATCCTTCAAAAAACAGAAGTCTTTTCCAAATGAGAACGAAACAGAGCATAAATTTTGT
This sequence comes from Podarcis melisellensis, assembly GCF_964234715.1. Lineage (NCBI taxonomy): Eukaryota > Metazoa > Chordata > Lepidosauria > Squamata > Lacertidae > Podarcis > Podarcis melisellensis. The sequence goes on from NC_138528.1 coordinate 52,194,906, forward strand.
CAAAAGAAGCAGAAGCAAGCAATAAGGGTCCATTCATACTATCCCGTATGCCAGGCATAGGCAAACTCCAGCCCTCCAGATGTTTGGGACTACAATTCCCATCATCCCTAGCTAACAGAACCAGTGGTCAGGAATGATGGAAATTGTAGTCCCAAACATCTGCTGAGCCAGAGTTTGCCTATGTCTGCCATATGCTGTAATAAAATAGTTGTCTATCAAAGCTCCAAAGTTGTAATGCAGCAGTAAAAACACCATAATGCATCCAGACTCTACCACAATTGGCCTCAACAATGCTTATACTTAGACTACTCTGGACCACTGAAATGAATCAAAACTAGGGGCCAGATTCAGCTAACCTGGCCCGTGAGCAGAAGCCAGTGCAAAGACTCCACAAGCAATGGGGCTTCCCCTTGCGCCTCCCCTAAATCCGCTCTGGGAGCTTGGGAAAAACCCCAGAACAGTGTGCGGGGAAGACTGTTCCATCAGGCAAGCAGAAATGCTTGCACTGGCAGAACGGCCGTATTAGCGCAACACTGAATTACCCCAAAATCTAAAAGTTTATTGTATTACATTCCACAACATCCCTATAATCTGTGGCCCCACCCACCAATGAAGCCTTGGAAGATTCAGCAACTGTAAGATGAAGCAAGCTCACCTCTGACTGTGCATCCTGCAGGGCCTTCTTTAGCTTTTCCACAGTGAGCTGGAATGGACGGTTGCAGGTGCCGGTGACCTGAAACGCATTAAAGAGTAGGCTGAGCACAAAAGCCTTTCGGAACTGAACAAAAGCTATTTGTGCTGCACATCTCAAGAAGTCTTAACAAGGACTCCACTCCCTTCAACTGGATGTTATTACAGAGATAAGAATTGTTAACACACTTCCCAGTGACACCATGAATTGAGCAGCCATTCACAGAAGCTGGAGTTCAACTTCTACTGAGGAAGGGATATTTGTGGACCTCTACAGAGGAATGCCAGAATGCTGATTTGGATACAAACAAAGGCAGCCTTCACAGCCCAAATTACTTAAGCCTTAAATTCAGCAAACATATTCTAGGAAAGGTGTTCCAAAACTTCTTACTGTAGGGATACACACGGGTAATTTCTGTTCAGAAAATTTGTCTTCTCAGAAAAACCAAATATATATTGTGTGCAATACTTCCCTCTCTGTCAGCCAGTTTGGCAACCCATACCCAACTTTTCCCGTGACTTGGAGCCTGAATCCATTTTTTAGCAACTATTGCTCAAGTGAACTGTGAGGAAGATATGTAAAGTTGCCTGCTGCTATGCCATAGGACAATAGCAAGGGTAGCCAACATGGTGCCCCCAGATGTTATGGACATGCTGGCATGGGGACAGATGGAAATTTCAGTCCACATCCGGACCCCTAGGTTATAGAATGTGATGGCTGTCCGCTCTCCTTCTTACCTGACTGTCCAAATGGGCATAGACCAGCTTCACATTCCCATAGAGAAACACACTTTGGGTGATGCCTCCGTAGAAAGGGGTAGCGATCAGGAAGGCTTCTGAAATCAAAAGAAGAAAGCCAGTTATCCCACTGCTGCAATTTGTGCCCCTGAAGTTTACAGCTGGGACAATGCAGCTGAGGTCAGGGTCTTTGTGAAAAGTTCCTTTCTACGAGTCCAGAGAGACCAGTTTGGAGTTAACTTTTACTTGCCCTGATTAATGTAGCTAATTAGTGCAAGTACAATGGGCAAGGGAATAAAGAAGAATACCCAGCAGAATTATGACCATAAACATTAGCAGTTTTGTTGCTATTCTTTGCAATATTCCTACTCCATTACCAACCAACAAATCCATATATTAAGGGTTGTATTCAACTATGTTTTGCTCAAAATAGGCCTACTAAAATTCATGGACCTAACTGAGTCATTAATTTGAATACCACCCAATATTTCTCTAGCTATCTCACTTACCCCCTGGATCACAGAGAACGGTAGCCAAAGCAGAAAACAGAGAGCCGCAGCCATTCAGTATGATCACCTGCAGAAGAAATGTTGGGATAGATGTTTACTCCCATTTAGGGTAGGATAATCATCAATATGAGTGCCAATACATTACTAAAAGAACAAACAAGCCAGAAGTAAATTGACCTACATTTTCTGCTTTAAGAGGTGCAGGTGCCTTGCAATAATAGGTCAAAAATCGAGCCACTTCCTCTCGCAAGCTGAAGGAGATATAAAAGCAACCATGGAATTAGTTTCTCCCAAGGAAAGGCTTCGCTCTCCACCAGGATGCATTGCAGAACAACACAGAGAAGGTTTATGCAGTAGGCATGGAAACAGGATAAGGTTTTACTGGGCCAGCACAAAACATTTCTGTTGTTCACACACATAAGATGCCATAAAATCCTGCACTTTATTATTGTTAATTTCCACTTTAGGTCTGGTTGCAATGAGAACTGAAGGTATAAAATGCTTAAAAGCAGCGATGGGGCACCTAAGACTCTCCAGATGTGGGGCTAAAACTCCTATCATCCTGGACCATTGACCATGCTGGCTGGGGCTAATGGGAGTTGGAGTCCAGCAGCATCTGGAGATTATTGACTCCCCAACCCTGCTTAAAAGAACCATATCCTGGTGGGATGGAGATGGCCCTTCAGAAGTTGTTGTGCTACCATTCCCATCTCTCCTGACTGTTGGCCATGCTGGCTCTAAATGACTGGAGCTGTAGTCAGCAACAAATGGAGGTGCACAGGTTCCCTGGTATACTGAGCTGAGCTCCCTTTGCAGAAAAGGAGAATATATATACAGTTAATTCACTGAAAGATCAGCCCTTCCTGTTACAAGCATCTTATGTTCCTGGCTGGACCAGTTCAGACTGCATGTCCTGGGTATTTCCACAGTCCTCTTTAGCGCCTTCCTTCCTTCCTTCCATTTCTTCCAAGGCAGTGAACATAGCTTCCCCTGCACCCAAGTTACGCTCACAACAGCCTTTGGAGAATTAATGTGTTATCAGAATATATGGGGCACCATTGCCATTCTAAGACAACAAGGGAGGTGTTCGTGGTGAGTTCCTGCACCTCTTTTTCTAGAAAAATAGTATAGGCATAACCAACCAACATCAAACCTCAAAGATTCTAGATGGCCCCAGCTCTCTGCTGAAACATGTTTCACAGCTCAGCAAAGCAGCTGACCGGGATCCTGACCTGCTTAGAGAGATCTGACTTTGCCTGCCTGGAAAAGGCTCTCTTTATTGCTTGTACTGCACCTGCAATCTCCTGCAGAACAGGATAATAATTTCCTTGTAGGTGCAGAAAATAAGGTGAAGATACTTATGAAGGGGAAAAAATACAGGGCAGTTACTACTCACAACATATGGCCCTTCCAGTCAGGATATTGTAGCAGCGGAGGTTCTATGACGTTCATGTCACTTTGCGTCAGCTATTAGCAAGGAGAAGGAGAGGGCACAATAATTAAGCAAACCAAATTGGTCTGGAAAAAGTAAGAATCAAACCTGTAGAACCAAATGCTCCCATCCTGCTGGAGGGCATTCATCTTGCAAGTTACAAAACCCAAAACACGGAAATCTATATTGGTCAGCAAGGCAAGTCCATCCCATTTCCTTTCACAGGAACAGGCATACTGCTAATGCTCCTGCGACATTATTATCAGAAGAGGACCCTCATTCTGGAGACACTGTCTCTAGAAGTACCCAGAATTTGAAAGTCAAAGAAACACCCTAAGTTAAGAGAATAACAATAATTTTGATTTCGATTATTGTTTAAAGCTTGAGAAACATTTTCATCCTTCTAAAGGGTGTGGTTCCTCTGCAGAGTCCTGTCTCGATCCTCTTCTGGGTCCTTTGCCCACTTTCTCCCCCAGTTGTTTTGGGGATGGATAAATTCATGCATACTAGGGAAGCAAGGGCTTGGGGCAGAAATAGGGCAGGAAGTTCTCCCCAATATTTGAAAGTGTCTGGTGGTTGACTGCAAGAAACCCAAGAGAGGTGCCATGTTCCCACCACCACTACTCTGGAAAAGGCACAAATTTGTAAGCTTCTCAAATGGAAAAGAAAGGGGTCAACAAGTATTCATATATCAAGATGCTTCAGCATGTAAAATTAAGCCTCTGAGGGCTAACTGATTTGGGAAGGGAAAGAGCAACACCACCAGCACAGCTCAGGAATCAAGCACATTTACGATTCTCTTACCCGCTTGGACATCAGATCAAAGCACAGCTTGTTTTCACTGGTGCCAAAATTAATGATGCCCTGGAGACAGAGACAGAAGTATTGTTAAGAAAAACAATCACTGCATGTATATGTATTTCACATTAGCTGACGTGCTATTACCCCATTAAAAAATGTGTGAACCAGAGTTCCTGGGGCCAATGAGCACTTTGGAAAATATATTTTTTAAAAGATCAGGCATATAAGCAAATAGTATATAATTTATTCTTCAATTCACTTGTGAATGTATCTGAATCCAAGATTCCTCTTTTTGTATAATTACGTGAGAGGCTTCAGCTGTAAATTTGCATGCATTTACATGGCACATATTCATATTCCTCAACGAAATCATTTCATGCCGTTCATTTATGTTCATATATAGACACTTCATCATTCATTCAGTGTGAAAGAAACTGCAGGTCAGTAAGTAAAGATACTATTTTTCTTGGAGACAGTAGCTTGGGCAGTCACCATGTTTACCCAGGTAATTTATTTATTTACTACATTTGTATACTGCCTTTTCTCTAATAATTTGTGGTGTACACAGACCTAATTTTCCCCCTCACAACATCCCTGGGAGGTAGATTAGGCTGATAAATAGTTATTGGTCCAAAATTACCCAGTAAGGATTTGAACCCAAGTCTTTCAAGTCCAGTTCAACATACATCATGCTAACCTATTTGAAAGCAAAAGACATGGGCGTAGGCAGGATTTTTGGTGGGGGGTGGGGGACAGGACTTTTGTTAGGGGGGCAGAATCAATGTGATTGGTCAGTTAGTTACTTCTATTGTTTTACTTGGCTACACCCATGGATGTGGAAGAGGAGCAGGAAAGAGGAAGAAATGTTAGTCCAGTGTATCACTTGGGCACATGGAGACTCATCTACATAGTGTTAGACTGTGGTTTAGTGTTCACAATAACATGACCCCCGAATTGTAAAAAAAACCCCATAATTATAAGTCCCCTTGGGCTAACATTCATTTCAGGAAAGATATCAAAAGATACAATGCTGTGTAAATTGTGTAAATTTAGGAGTCGTGCATGTAACTGCCAGTTCCTCCGGGTGGATGGATGGATGTTCAGCTGTTTTTAAATAACAGAGGATTCTGTCCACTCCCTATATTAAATTCTCCACCAAGGAGTGGCAGGGGGTGGGGGATGCCTCAATTAAGACTTTCCATCCCCTTTTCCTCCTCAAAGCCACCTTTTCCCATTTAGCCTTTGGTTCAATCCTGAGCAGCCCAATACTGAGAGAAGCTGATCCTGTTGAACTCTATGCAGCTTATTCCATACCTATACAGAGGATTACAGTCTTAGTTTTTACCCCCAACCAAAATGAAGCCCAGGCTTCATAAGTGCATGTGCTCAGATTTATCCTTTGCTCATACACCCTTCTCCACCCTTGATCCCAGGTCAGAATGTAAGCTCCTGCAGCAGAGAGCGCTTCCTGGATTATGCTGAACCTTGATCTGTGTGGGAAATCCATAACCATATTAAATAATAATTTTTGTCTTTGAAGGCACACAGCAGAAACAGAGTTTACTCACAGTGGGGTTTTTGTCCTCTTCATACTTGTCGGCATGATAGGCCCTGTACCCTTCCTCTGTGGACCCCCTGAAGATGTTGGCAATATTGCCTCGGACCGAGAGGAATGGGCTGCTTTGGAAATCACTATGGTTGCAGAAATCAAACACATAGGCTGTCCTGTCCAAGACGGGCCGCACCAGCTGTGTGGTCCTCACTTCCTGCTGTGCCCCTTCACCTGCCCCAGTGCTATCAGAAAATGCTTGGCTAAGGTCCATGCCCTGGGGCAGCCCGCTTGCAAAGGAGCCGCTATTGCTTTGTTTTAGGATGCTGAGCATCTGGGCAAAGACGTTGAACATGCGGAATTCGTGGTCCCGTTCCAGTTCAAAGCGTCGCTGCTCCAGCTGTATCCGCCGCTCCTCTGCCTCCAGGTCCCGTTGGAGCCGCCGTTCCTCCATCTGCAGAAAGCGCTCCTCCATGTCCCGCTGCGACGCCAGGGTCTTCAGCAAGAGGGCGTCCAGGGGATCCTTCAGCCGCTGGGCTTTCCGCTTCTTCCGCAGGCGGTGCAGGGTGGAGAAGCCAGGCCGTGGCCCCAGACTTTGGATCCGGGATGACGAAGCCATGTTGGGTTCACTGAAACCTGAAGGAGGAAACAGATAAAGGGAAATACCTTCTTTTGAGGCACAAAATCATTTCACGCTTCTTGACTACGGTCAGACTTGCTTGAACCGTCTGCCATCGTTGCCTTTAATTAGCATCAGTCCTGTCCATAGCAGAATCTCAAAGCAAACCAAACTAGTAAGGATATTGATAAATCAACATAACATAAGCAGCATTTGATGGGTGAGGCCAACAGTCCATCTAGTGCAGTATCCTGTTCTCACAGTGGCCAACCAGCTGCCTGGGGGAAGCCAGCAAGCAGAACCTGAGCACAATAGCAGTATCCTCCCTGCAACTGGTATTCAGACACTTAGTGTCTCCCACAGTGAAGGTCATCATGGCTAGTAGTCATTATTCTCCACGAATTTGCCTAATCCCTTGTTAAAGCCATCCAAGTTGGTGGCCATCACTGCCTCTTGTGAGAGCCAATCCCATAGTTTCCTGTGGGAAGAAGTATTTGCTGTCCTGAATCTTCTAATGCCCAGCTTCACTGAATGCCCCCAAGTTGGAGCATTTTGTAAGAGGGAGGAAAAACTTTTGCCTATCCATTTTCTCCATAATTTTGTGCAGCTGTATCATGTTCCCCTACTCAAGTTTTTTCTAAACTAAAATTCTGAATGTTGTAACCTTTTCTCATAAGGGTTCCTGCTCCTTTGTTGGCCTCTTCTGAACCTTTTCCAGCTCTCAAATATCATTCTTGAGGCAAGGTGTCCAAAACTGTACGCAGTTACAGTCACACCATAGATTTTTATACATTATACAGTGGCATTATGGCATTGGTAGTTTTATTTTCAGTGCTATTCCTAATGATTCCTAGCATGAAATTTGCACATCCAGAAATGCGCCCTTTCCTTTAACTTTTTGCAACAACTACCTTATATACAGATGCAACTCATTCAGCATCGTGCTTCAGACAAGTTACAGAAACTGACATAGAATCATATTGTAGGGTTGGAAGAATTGTAGAATTGGAAGGGATCCCAAGAGCCATCTAGGCCAACTCCCTGCAATGCACGTGGCTCCCACTGTTTCAATTTCTAAAATCACTGATGCAAGAGATCAATCTTGGTGGATGCCATTTCCTCTCAGAGAAGCTCCTTCACCTTTAATTCCAGGTAAAAGGTATATTCTGTACCTTAATTCTATACAGTGGTTGGCTATAGTGGCTGAGCAAAAGGTTTTCAAACACCCTAGAGATGGCTTGATCCCAGCAAGCCACCAGTCAGAATTATAAATGGTTCCAAATAATGGATGGTGTGGAAGCTCACATTCTGAAGTCTGATACCAACAATGCCAAACTAAGCATCTACACTGGTACATCGGCTCATAGTATAGATTTCCCCTCATGCAAGGTGACTTGAAGAGAGGTATTATTGTAGACTCAGCATTTAGAGTTATTTATTTGCTTTGTGGCATTTAAAACTCCAGGCAGAGGTGGATTTAGGGAAGTTTTTAATGTATTATGAGTGGCTGGGGAAACCCAGCCAGATGGGCAGGGTATAAATAATAAATTGTTGCTATTATTATTATAACCAGTCGCGGAGTCACAGGGCCCCACAGGAAGCACTGCTATAATGATGAACAATGGAAGGTGAGAGGTGGGGATTTTGGTGCTGCACAAGGTGCCACTGAAATGTTAAGCCCAAAGTCTGCCACTGCTCCAGGATCCAAAACAGCCTGTCTCACCCAGAAATCACCCATACCTCTATTTCAATCCTTTTTTTTATAGTTTGAGTCATGGATTTAGTTTACTGTTTTGCATTGTTCCCCATTTGACACATGGGACAATTCCAAGAAAGTCAGCATTCTGTAAACTCAGGTTATTTGTTAACTGCAAAGGGCATTTAGCTGCAGAACTCATTGCCTCAGAGTGTTTCAAAGGCCCAAAGTATACCATTTATTTATTTAATTGCCTTTCTGCCTGAAACATGCCCAAGGCAATGTTCTGTGGCTTCAGATAAAGATAGGGTAAAAGTTTCTCAAATCAGCACATCAGGACCCCTGAAGGAATTGGGGGAGGGGGACGGACACAACACACCTGCATGGGGGGGGGGGAGAGGCTGAAATTATGCTGTATTACAAAACCGGAGGACAGGTAAGCCTGGTCTCAATGCGGGAAAGAGGGACTTGGCATCAAAGGACTGGGAATTCTTGGAGAGATCAGGGAAAGGCACTTGATTAAAAATGAGTTTTGTAACTAAAACAGGGGATTGTCGTTTGGCTGGGGGGGTATATGTCTCATCTTTTATAGAGCAAAAGAGAGATTGTAACTGACCACTCCAAAAGTCAGATCCCTCAGAAATTGGATTCTTTGCTTTCTGATCTTCTGCTGACATAACTAGCACGCACCACAAAAACAGTGTTAGCTCCTGGCAGGACAGCAAATGGTTGGTTACTTAATGAACTGTTGTTGTATTTTTACTGTGAGGGAAGGAGGTGTTTTTGGGATTGTCTGCTTCGGGGGCGCTAGGCTAACTTCACCTGCTTTGGGTACTGTGTACCTTGACTTGAGAGAAGGGGGGCAGCATGTGATGCCCCCTCCAGTGCCAACATGTCTCGGGTGAGGCCTGCTCTGTTGTGACCAAGAGGCCCTTGCCGTGTCGACGTTAAGTGAGCCAAGCCCGCCGCCGCCGCCGTCCTACCTGAGGGCGAGACACTGGTCTCGATGGGCATCTCCAGCCTGGAGAGGGGCGAGTCGTCCAAAAAGGCCCTCTCCTCCTCGGGGGAGCCCCCCGGCTGGTAAGTGAGAGAAGGCGGCGGCTCCGGCGTCAAGCACTGCTCCACCTCGGAATCCACCTCCTCGCATTTGATCTCCATCAGCTCCGGGGGCTGAGAGGGCGGGAAGGGCAGAGCCGACGAGGGTGCCAAGTGGGGACGGTAGCTTTCCACCAGGCTCCCCGGCGGCAGCACTTGTTGCGCCATCAGCAAGGCGCCGCTGCTGCTGCTGTTGGCGGTGGCGGCGGCGGCGCTGTAGGCGAGGGACGGCCGGCTGGCCAGGACCCGATCCATCACGTCGTAAAACTTCCAAGTCCTGCCCCCTCGAGGGGCCTTGTTGTTCTCCTTGATGCGGCGGTACTCCAGCTTCATCTTCTTGATCTTCTCCCGGCACTGGTCGCCCGTGCGGTGGATGCCCTTCTCCCGCAGCACCTCGGCGATCCGGTTGAAGACGTGCTGGTTCCGAAGGCAGCTCTCCAGCTCCGCCTGCACCGACTCGTCGGCCCACAAGTGCAGCAGCTCCACCACCTCGGGGTCCGACCAGTTGCTGCCCCGCTCGTACTTCTTCCCTCGGAAATCCATGCTCGACCCCCTGAACCTGCCGCCGCCCCCTCGGCGCGGGGAAGCCCAGCAGCGCCCCAACAGCAGCAAGAAGCGGGCATTAGGGAGAAGCGGCCGGCAAGGCGCAAGGAGTGCTTGAAACCCTCATCTGGGGCTGGCACGGATTTGACCCGCTTCAGTTTATTGGTGCTAAAGCTTTACTGTCGGGGGTCGTCTTTAGGAAGCGGGACGAGGGGCGAATGCATTTATCCTGCCCCCTCTCTTTTTCTCCTGCTGCGGCAGCCGCAGCGCGAAATAAACCGGATTGGCACGGCTTGGCACGATTGCTGCCCCCCCCCTTCTAATTTTTTTTTTTTTTAACAAAGCGAGCTCCCGGGTGATGGAGGCGGAGGAGGCCAAATGAGCATGTTCACATCCGGTGTGATGGCACATGCGTGCTTCCTTTATTCCGGGATAACTTTGGTCCGTGTCAATCACCCGTCCCGGCCGAGCTAGGCTGGGCTGGGCTAAACAAAGCGGAGCCGCGCGAAGGCACCAGGGGGCGGTGCTTAGGGAAAGCTCCGCCCCTCGCAGGCGGCTCAGGGCCGACCCCTTTCGAAGATGCGAACGCTGGCCGGAGCAGACGGAACCAGCAGCCCTGCGGAGAAGGCGAGCTTCCCAGAACGGGCAAATAAGTACAGTAACAGGATGGGGCGAAGGACACCGAGTCTCTGCCAGATCCAGCGGCCTCTAGAGGCTTTGCCTTGTCTTTGTGATGATGAGAAAACGCGCTTTTAACGCTTGCAGGTTGTTCAGAAGCGCGTTCTGTGCACACGCTGGTAGGATTCAAGCTCGGCACAGTTCAGTGTTGGATCCGAAAACGCCGCAATATATAGCAGCGGTTGAAACTTCTAGGAATGGGGATAGGAAGCCAGATCTGCCTGGCTTTTATTTCTCTTTTTAAAAGCCCGCCTGTTTCACGGATAATTATACGCTAGAAATGGGCAAAAATTATGACTTTTATGATCACAGTACAACAGGTCGCGATTCTACGCATCTGTGCATACAGCTTGGTTTTACAGAAAGTAAAGCCTATGGCAGGTGCAGTCGTTACTCAGCTAATTTTTACTTACACAGACCTTGATGTTCCATTTAAAAAGAAGAAGAAGATTGCATTATATTCCTATGCTGGTTTAGGAGGTTTGACATACACTTCCTTTGACTTTAGGAGTACAGTACTTTTTTTATTAAAGGTAAAGGTACCCCTGCCCATACAGGCCAGTCGTGTCCGACTCTAGGGTTGTGTGCTCATCTCACTTAAGAGGCCGGGAGCCAGCGCTGTCCGGAGACACTTCCGGGTCACGTGGCCAGCGTGACAAAGCTGCTCTGGCGAGCCATCACCAGCGCAGCACACGGAAACGCCGTTTACCTTCCTGCTAGAAAGCGGTACCTATTTATCTTCTTGCACTTAGGGGTGCTTTCAAACTGCTAGGTGGGCAGGAGCTGGGACCAAAGACGGGAGCTCACCCTGCCGCGGGGATTCGAACCGCTGACCATGCGATCGGCAAGCCCTAGGCGCTGAGGTTTTACCCACAGCGCCACCTGCGTCCCTTTTTTATTATTGTATTATTATTCTTTTTTATTATTCTGTTTCAATTTTTTATTTTATTTATGCATTGGCCTTCCTCCCAAAGGATCTCTTTTGCCCATAACTACAACCCAAGTGATTCCAGTTTGCCAACATTCTCCTTCAAAGGGAAACAGTCCCACATTTTTCCTGGTTATGGTTCTGTTCAACTGCACAACAGCAAAAAGATGCGGTGGGAAAGAAATGTTGAGTTCTGCTTGTGCAAGCCAGAAGAAGAAGAAATGATAAACACTGGCCCATAAACTATTGCACATGTTACCCTTCAAAAAGTGAAATATGCAAAAAGTATAGATTATACTCTACAGATTAGTACAATTCAACATTTGAATGCATTTGCTAATATTTATAAACTCATATAATACTTTAATTATACAATATATACAATAGGTATAAATGCAAAAAAGCAAAAACAACTCTACCCACCTTCAAATAAATTATTAATAAATATTGAATATGAACAATATAATATTACACTCGCTTCAAAAGTACGAGCCAGCTTTCCAAATGTTCTTTCTCTTATAAGTACAAATAATCTATTCCTCTTCTTGAGATTTGTAATTCTTTTTTATATATTGAGTTACCAAATCTCAGCTTTTAACAATTTTTCTTTCTTTAATTATTGGCCTATTCCATTATTGTTACCATAATTGGATATCAGCCAAGGACCATTTTCAAACTTTAGGCTGTATTCCTATACCCACATAGCTAGGAGTAAGCCCCATTCAACCAATAGGAATGTGCTGTGAGTTGTGCATAGTAATTATAATTTTTTATTTTTATCTTCTGAGAACTGCAACACAATGTTGTAGTGCATCCCATCCTGTAAGAGGGGTGCTTTTTAGGACACCTGAGAGCTTTGAGCAGAAAGCTAGTTCTGTTCAGGTCTTGAGGGGCACTTCAGGAGTTGGGGAAGGGGGGGAAAGGCATGTTTTTCTTTGCCCCCCTTCCCCAATTTTCATCTAGGCTGCCAGATTCTACCCCTTTCCCCTCTTTCTCTGTAGGCTCCTCAATCCGAAGGTTGCAATCCTGACCAGTTGTGCAGAAAGGCCTTTAAATATTCAGATTAAGAAACACTCCTGATTTCTAGAGAAAGGGGAGAAAAAATAAAAATTCTCTTCCCCCACTTCAAGAATTGCAAACTTTCATATCTTTCAGAATTCTCCTTAACTTTTACATGCTCTCTCTCTCTCTCTCTCTCTCTCTGTGTGTGTGTATGAGAGAGAGAGATTTATTTATAATTAGACAGTCTCTCTGAAATGTCTTGAATATCGCACATCTAAGGGGATGGTCTCCCATGCTGAAGACTTAGCAATGTTTCCACCTGGACTAATGAAAAGTTCCATGTCACTTGAAAGCTTGCAAAAGTGCAAGACAAAACGGATCGTTTCGTGTTCTTATTTGAAAGCTGCATCTGCTGTGAAAGAGACTTACCAACAGATGGCGGTAGGCCCCCACATTTCCTGGGTGATCAGCCAAAAAGCATGCTGAACTTGCAACCTAATTTGGACTTTCAGTAGGACTTCACTAGCTGGAACATACCAGGCTGTTGAGCTGGGAGCATGAAAAACATGTTCAAGCCAAGAGATCTTGGCTGGGTGGGGACTTTGGTCCAGAGTTAAGAAGTGTCTGGATGCCAGCATTGGTTTCTTTTGAGTTTTTGTTATTTTCTGTTCTCCAAAGCGGATGAATTTTCCCATAAGGATGATTTCAGTTGAAACAAACTAATTTCGCAATTTCCACAAAGGAAAAGGGCGGTGGGTTGGAGCATGTAAATATCTGCTTATCTCGTTTTAAAATGCACCCGAAAAACTAACTTTTTGAAGACTTCCCAGAAGTTTCTTTGCATCCTTGCACATTGCAATGTCCGCCAACAAGAAAACAAGCAATGTGTTGTTGAAAATTGCTAACACATGGCCATAGAAAAATAGAGCATCAGAGCAGAGGCCCGTCTAGTTCTGCATCCTCTCCTCACAGTGGCCAACCAGATGCTTGTGAGAAATTCTCAAGTAGTACCTGAGCACTCTCCTCACTGGTGTTCCGCAACAGATCTTTAGGGAGCAGATCTCAGTGTAGATCTGTAGTCCTTCCTTGTTCCTGATGTAGATCTTCACTCGCCACTTCTTCCCTGGCGGGGGAGGGGGGCAACATTTTGTGGTTTGCCTCAGGCGCCGAAATGTATTGGGCAGGCCCTGTGGCCATCACTACACCCCGTGGAAGCGAATTTCATACCTTAGCTATGCAGTGTGTGAAGAAGAATTTTCCTTTGTAGGTCCTGAGTCTTCCAATGTCCAGCTTCATTGGTTCACTCCAGATTCTAGTAGAATAAGAATGGGAGAAAACCTTCATCCTATTTATTGTGCATTTATAATTATCTATTCACTTGGTGGTATTGAGATGGTTATCTGCGCTCCTGAAGTAAATATGATTTGCGCTCTCAAAGATTTTGGAGAAGTCACACTACTTTGCATTGTATGTCCAGTAGTTTCCTCCTGAAATCCCATATACAGTGGTACCTTGGGTTACAGACGCTTCAGGTTACACCTCTGCTAACCCAGAAATAGTACCTCAGGTTAAGAACTTTGTTTCAGGATGAGAAGCGCGGCGGCAGCGGGAGGCCCCATTAGCTAAAGTGGTACCTCAGGTTAAGAACAGTTTCAGGTTAAGAACGGACCTCCAGAACGAATTAAGTTCTTAACCCGAGGTACCACTGTACTACAAATGTTCTATTTCTTCTTTTTAGTCCAGCTTCTAATTGCGCTATAGCACAAGGGGGCCTTGGCAATATGCTGCATTGTATCTGCTTCTTTGTGATGTAACCACTCGCATATACTTCAGGTTGAGGCCAGATACCAGCATTCATGTGGGCTTTTGTTTTTTGGTGAGTGGGCGTTTTGTTTTGTTCTGTTTGGTGGAAATGAGCAATGGTGTAGCAAAGCAATCATAGCAAACACAAGAAGTGTACAGATTGCAGGCTTTTTCCGCTTAGCTTGTTGGGGGGGGGAGGCCCCCCTGACTGACCAACTACAAAAGCTGAGGCTGCTGAACCGAATCCTAGGCTGGGCTCTTGTTTGGGGGGGGCATTGTTGGGATGGTTGTTGCTGTTGGACCTTGTGGAAATTTTTCAGTTGGGTTGTATATTTTTTAAATGTTTCATTTATTGTTTACGACTACTATTCTTATGTTGCGATTATGCATTTTTAAAAATGTAAGCTGCCATGAACATGGTTTGAAGTGTGGAGCTGATGAAATAAACTTGTTTGTCAGAAGCAACCCAGCAGTAAAACCCAATTAACAGAGGCAATAATTCAATCTTGGTTTCAGAGTATTACAGCTGCAGAACTAAAAAAAAAACTTGGTTCACTCAATGGGAAGGTGTTGTAAGGCCATAATTAAAACTAAAGGTCTCTCAACTAAGTATTGTATATCTCATTTTTTTCTATGTGTTTCACGTTTTTTCTTTATGGCTGCTGTTGTAATAAATAATCCTTCATAAAAGTTATTCTATTACATTCTTCATTAAATTATCTTTCCATTGATATATAATTTTATGGTATTACTCCAAAAAAAAAAAAAAGTGGTGTTATGAGCCATCAAACCTCAGAAATACACTTTTCCCAAAAGGTTCCCACAATTTTGGCCACTAGTATATGTATGGATGTACAGATGAAATTGGGACGCGGGTGGCGCTGTGGGTAAAAGCCTCAGCGCCTAGGGCTTGCCGATCGAAAGGTCGGCGGTTCGAATCCCCGTGGCGGGGTGCGCTCCCGTTGCTCGGTCCCAGCGCCTGCCAACCTAGCAGTTCGAAAGCACCTCCGGGTGCAAGTAGATAAATAGGGACCGCTTACCAGCGGGAAGGTAAACGGTGTTTCCGTGTGCGGCTCTGGCTCGCCATAGCAGCAATGTCACGCTGGCCACGTGACCCGGAAGTGTCTCCGGACAGCGCTGGCCCCTGGCCTCTTAAGTGAGATGGGCGCACAACCCTAGAGTCTGTCAAGACTGGCCTGTATGGGCAGGGGTACCTTTACCTTTACCTTACAGATGAAATTATGGGTACACAAGTAACTAAAAAAAAAGTGAAAGAATTCAAGCATGGATGATGGAATGGGCACTTAAAGTCTGAACACAACAATGGGGGAACATTGCGGAAGCATTGCAGAACAAATGATAAAGTGAGTTTATGTGTAGGCAATCCAGTATACATCCACTAATACCACACTATTAAGGTATCAACAACATGTTGCTCCACCACTTACCATAAAACAGCAGTCTGAAGCGGCCCTTTCTGCATACCATGGGTAATTTTATAGTCTACTTATTCTAAATTAAATATCCCCAAACACCAGAGCTACAAGTGTCCTGAAATCTAGCACAAGTGGGGGCTGCTTGAGTTTTTTAGGGTCTGCTTTTAAATTTTTTAGTAGAAATGCATGATCTGCTCACATTTTTTTAAATGTGCAAATGATATTACTAGCTTTAATTGAATTGTCAGTATGTATACTTGCATTTTATTTCCCTCAAGAGATGAATGTGTTAGTTTCAGCTCTCTGTTTTTTCATTTTTCTATTCTTATGTTTGGTTCACTCTCATTTCCTCATATAACTGCAAACATTTTTAAATGAAGATGACGAGTGAGACCTCGTCGAAACGTCACCTAGACACCCCAACTTTTACACGGGAAGACACCCGAGGACACCAAAACCTGCAAACATTTTTAAAGTGTCTACATGACAGTTTGTACACATTTTTGGGTCCTTTTATTTTCTCTTCATACACATATTTTTGTATGCAAGTTTGCCTAGAAAATGATTTTTTTACAAGCAATTTCCCCTTCATATAATGCTTTCTTGTACATCCTTTTCACTAATACACTCATCCTATAGGACCCTTTTTACTAATATTGGTTGGCATCCTCTGTCTCGGGAGACAATGGAAGAGTGTCCCTTATATAATTCTATACACATCCTTTATATAAGGAATGCACTGCAAAATTCAAATAAGTGCAGTTTTCAAGAGAGCTATGTTTCAGTTCTTTTTTTTTTGTTTGGACACCATGAATTATTAGGTAATTTCACATTTAAAATGCAAACTGAAATAATTTATTTCCCATCCCTATTCAGACCTCACTGTTTATAATCCCACCACCACCAGAGGCAAGTGATGCAAATCTTTTGATAAAAATGAATATTCCCTTTCATCTAGAATGAAGTACTAATAATAGCAGACTAGCAGTTATCGAAGGCTGTACGTGAAGGCAGTGGGAATGACATGTTGTGCCTTAAGTCCCATGCTTGATAGGTATTCCCTTTAAAGGCATCCCATTAAATCCCTTTGATGGGTGTGATGGAATGGCATGCATCACAATTTGTATGTATACACCATTCCTACCTATGTTAATCTGGGCCCTGCTCGGCCTGCAGAGCCCTGGTTGAAGGACCTAATTCACATTGGTGCAATGACCAGGAATTGGCATCGTATGACTTAGCATTGTTTGGATCTCCAGATTAACAACCTAGGCATTTCTTTGCCATGCATTTAGAATTACATGTCCACCAAACAATCCTGAAAGGTCCTTTTTTGCAGCTAATTTCATAGACTTCTGGAATCATAGAATTGTAGAGTTGGAAGGGACCCTGAGAATCAACTAGTCCAACTCCCTGCAATGCAGGAATATGCAGCTGTCCCGTATGGGGATCGAACCTGCAACCTTGGCATTATCAGCACCATGCTCTAACCAACTGAACTATTCAGGCTTTCCAATTTATTTCCGTTGTTTCTTTTTCCACTCTTGATTTTGCTTTTTCCTCATATTCCATCTCGGCAAGTTCTTAAGGAGCCTTGAGAATTATGAACAGTGCATCCTGCACCAAAACTGTCAAAATGTCTTTGTTCAGCAGGTCCATTAATTCAATCCTAAAGGAGAGCCCAAGGAAAGGATGGGAGCCAATGGGTAGTTGAATCTTCTTTAGCTGATATCATGGCTTCAAAGGTCTACCTTGCCCTATGTGCTCTCTAAACCAAAATTGCTTCTTCCTTCCTTGGCCTTCTTGAAGACTGGTGACATTTGTCCGAAAGTCACTAGTAGTTCAACTACTGCAGTGGCTAGAGTACAGAGGCCCTTGTAACGTACTTTTATAGAAGGATTGTTTTATTTTTAGAAACACACAGAACCTTTGACCTAAGAATTAAAATTCCAGAAACGTGGGAATCAGAGCTGGAAAAACAGAAGTTGGCATATATTGAGAACCTCACAGCAGGACAACAGTCATATTGTCCTACAGCGATGTGTTTATTATTCAAGAATACAGTCATCACAACTGAATGAAATGCTGCAATCCGTAATGCATTATCAAAATCTGATGACGTTCTTGGGGAACAAAAGGTGATGATACTACATCAGAGGTCAGCAAGGTTTATCTTGCCTGGACCGGTTCAGTCCCATGGGTGCTGAACCGCGTGTGTGCATGAGCACGCGCACCCACGATTTTCGGCATCTGCATCTGCGCAGACGCCATTTCCGGCGCAGCAGAAGCGACTCCCTGTGCTGCGCCGGTTTATCACAACATGTGAGTGGGCAGCTCGGTTCGGGGGCGGCTCGGGGGCCAGTCAAACGACCTCTGCGGCCCGCTTCCGGCCCATGGGCCTTAGGCATGTGACCCCTGTACTACATAATGCAGCACTTCATCCTGTGACCAAACATGTTTTCTGCATGCTGCACAGCTTCATCCATTTCTGAGTTCAGAAGCTCATGCTGTGAGACTCCCCTTATTTTCCATAGGAGATTATTTTAAAGACAAATTGAACTTGCGTTACTTCCAGTATCATGCTTTGTTTCCAAGGTTTAGACATCAAAGGGAAGGAATGGGCTGAAGAACTGCCTTTTAACTGAAATCCAGACTATACCTTCCCCAGGAGATACCATAATTTTTAAAAGACTTCAAAGCAGCCACAGGATCCAATTTGGACTGGAGCCATGGCAATGGAGGGGAGGGTTAACCCTTCCTCCTCATATCATTTCCCCAATCAAAATCCACACCACTCTACCCTAAAG
The DNA here is from genome assembly GCF_964234715.1 of Podarcis melisellensis. Lineage (NCBI taxonomy): Eukaryota > Metazoa > Chordata > Lepidosauria > Squamata > Lacertidae > Podarcis > Podarcis melisellensis. Next base: position 52,213,232 of record NC_138528.1, read on the forward strand.
CTGCTTCAGAGAAATCCTCCCCAAAGCAGAAGGGATTACATTTTTTTCACCCTGCCACTAATAGGAATTCCACTGCATTCAACTACAACAGTCAGTCTAGTTATTTCAACCCTGAGGCACACTCTATTGTTTCTTGAGAGAGATGGATAACAACTAACTAAAAACCTTGATCTGCCACTCCCATTATATGAATCCTAACCATGCTAGGAAAACACATCCCTGAATCATGCCAAGTTTCCGCGAAACAAAGGCATTCACTAAGTATCCTGCTGTGAACATAGATCTTCCATCGCTTGTGCTTTGAACAGAAATTTCTGAAATAAGCATGGATCTGATGAGCCCATTCACCGATGGTGGTCTCAGAGTTGTCATGCCTGGGCAAGTGATAGCACAAATGAAGGCTGGTCAGTTCCAGGCTATGTATTTAGATGGAACCACTTCAGTTTGGTTTTACAGAGAAACTCCTTTGGTTGGCTGCTGGATGAACTGCACTGAGAAATAGGGCAATGTGACTCTGTTTATTCTCCCAGATGTTTCAGTCACCTTTAATATCTTTCCAAACCACCAGTCAGGGTTGGCGACTGGAAACCCTCCAACAAGTACTTCCTGCCTAACCAGGGAATTGCAGAAGATAGTGCTGGAAGGATGACTGCTCCACACCTTAGGAATTATCTCATGGGGTGCGACAGAGATTCCTCTTACACTCTGTGCTATTTAACATCTATGTGACCCTGATGGGAGAGATTGTATAGAGATTTGGGTCAGGAATCTACCACGTGCTGATGACACTCAATAGTATCTTGATCTTCTGAGGAAGCTGTGGGTCCCTGAATGTTTGTGTGTACCTCTGCTTTGAGATGTCTGGGTGATGAGACCTCGATCTTGGACCTCAGCTGTGGCACTCAGCTGGGAATTGAAATCCTGTCAGGTGTCAACCACAATGCCCAGAATTCTTTGAGAGAAATGATGTGCTTTAAAGGTATAGTGGGTATACAGTCTTGGATGGTGGTATTTGTGTAAGATTCCAGGGACTATTACACAAAGATGACCTTTACAATTATATGACTTCTCAGTTGGATACAGTTAAAATTACATATAATGGACTGACTGGAACAACCCCTTAAGTTAGAAAGGCTGAAGGCCTTTTCTAAAAAAGCAAATCAAATCATTGGCTGCATCATTGAATCTTCCATGTCTCATAACTCAAGCTGCTGCTACATTGAAGACGATAGTCTGAAGCAAATATGAAACTGTGAGTGACGTAAGAAAGGCACAGCCACAGACAGGTTGCAAACCAGCATGTTGCGCATTCTTGGCTAACTTATTAATATGCATTTTGGCCCACTTCTAATATTAATCTGCGTACATCTGAAATGCATTGGGCATGCATTTGTGAGTTTCAGGCTTCTAGACCAAAAAAGAGGAAGAACATGCACTGGACCCTTAACACAGAGAGCAGAAATATTGTCTAAGAGGCAATGGATAGTGCCCCAGGGCTCCTGCTTCTGCATGTTGAAATTATGGCTGCTTTGCAAGAATGCTGCATTTAGGATTTCACCTTCCTCTCCCTCAAAGTAAAGAGAGGGTGCTTCTAGACTTACTATTTTGGGGTGGGTTTCAATCACATACTTGCAAATTAGGGTCCCACAATTGCAATGGATATGGAGATCCTGTGCTATAATAGGAATGCATTGATAGTCAGTTGTCACAGTTGTGTATGAAGGCTTTATGCACACTCCTTGCATTTACTCTTTCAGAAGGGCAGCATTTGCTGTTTCTTTGCAAACTAACAAAAAGTTTGAAAAGTGCGGTATTAAAAACATCACTGCAAAGTCCAACCACAAATTTGCTCGCACGACCCAAAGAGGGAGAATCTTTTTTGTAACTGAAAATGCACCATGTACACATTTATCTGGGAAAGAGATCAATAACTAGCTCAAGTGTTCTAGCTAAATTAATTGGAATGTGGGATCAGATGTGATGATTGCTGCACAATAAGTCTCTCTTGGAAGGCCAAAGAAGCCTGTTGTTGGCTGATAAGACAGCTTGCTTACAACATGCACAGCAGTCTAAAGAAGAGGATCAGACTTAGAAAAACCACAAAGATTTTTTCCATATGGGAAAGTAATCTTTCAAATCAGGGGAATTATAAACTTTAATAATAAGCCAGGAAAATGCCAGGAACCAAACCTGGTACTTTATGCACGCAAAGCATGCACTCTTATCACCAAGGCCCTTCCGCGCAACAAAGGACAGCAAAATAAAAATAGGCTTCCTTTAGGCTGTGTATACATACATTTAAAGCACATTGCTTCCCTCAAGGAATCCTGGGAACTGTAGTTTGCCCCTCACAGAGCTAGAATTATCAGCACTTTTTTTTAAAAAAAACATGAACAGAAAGTAAAATAAATTGAGAAGAGATAAGGGACCAACCTAATGACGATGGTGGAGTGAAAAGAAAAACAGGGGAGAAGAAGCAGGTTTTGAAAGCTAGACCTCTGAAAACATATATTCTGCTGCAGTCTAGTAATCCTACTATTGCAAACATGCTCACCCAGTGTTCCTTTATGTAGCACTCCCAAGCATACTTCTTACTTACTAACTTTCCTCCCTCAAGTTTAATAGCACAGCAAGGGTGCATCCTGGCTATAATATTACCAGTTCTCAGCTACAGTCAAGTATAAATTCTGGTGACCTGTAAGAACCTCCACAGAATCACCAGTATTGGATTCCAAAGATTTTTTTAATCCCGAAATACAGTTCCTATAGATAAAATCATAACATCAGAAATGTACTACTTGTCTTTGTACCTCAGCCAATCCCTTAAAACCCGATTAGCTGCCTCTTCCACGCCACATACTTCATGTAGGCCAGAGGCAGTGCCTGACATGCCAAGCAAATTATATGGAAGAATCAGACGCAAACCAATTTGTCTCACCTGTCCCTGTTGACCAAAAATCTGGATACTTCCCAAATTTGGGGGAAATGAATACATCTTCCTACCAAGTGGCACCTGTTCTCCCAATGTATTTGCTGTTTACTCTTAACCTTAACCTAACACTTAGCTTTCTGAGAAGACACGACATGTTCCACTGTGCAACTGTTCTTAAAAATAAGAAGTGCTTCATCTGGTCCTCTGCTGTAACTTGAAGCAAGTGCTTCTGATTCCTCTTGGTAAATGATGACTCTTTCCGGTCCCTATGGCAGCTTTCTTTGATACAATTGTTATCATTAGTCATCAGAAAGCCATGGTGTGAGAAATCATCTCAGCTTCTTGAAACAACTATTACTATATCACCATGAAAACCTTTGAATTGAAGGCCCAGTTATAGATACAATTCACTGAAAATAATAATTGAAAATAATAGGCACCGCTTTTTGAATGTGAGATAATTTAAGAAATTAATAAAGGAAAATAAAAACTGCTTCTTGGAAAGCAAGACCATCTTAAAGACCATCTGAAGCCTCAGTCTATACAAACACTCACCTGGGAGTACATTCCATGGAATTAAATAGGACTTATTTCTGACATGCATTAGATTGCACTGCAAGAGTAGTTTTTATTCCACTAGCAAACCAGTGACCAAATTGTGTTAAAAAAGAATGTTTTGCTCCTTATGATTATTGGGAATGATCCAGCTTTTAAGGATGAATTGGAATGCATTTCAGCTGCCACGGTCTTGGTTTCTTAGTTCATGGATGAAAGGCATAGCAGTTTCACTCTGAAATTCGAAATTCATATACAATCTGTATACTCGCCCCACTTTCGATCCTCAGCAGCTGGTATTTGGAGGCCTACAGCCAATGGAGGTATGACATAGCTATCGTGGCTTGATAGCCTATACAGTGGTACTTCGGGTTACAGACGCTTCAGGCTACAAGACTCAGCTAATCCAGAAATAGTACCTCGGGTTAAGAACTCCTGCTTCAGGATAGAAATTGCGTGGCGGCAGCGCAGCAGCAGTGGGAGGCCCCATTAGCTAAAGTGGTACCTCAGGTTAAGAACAGTTTCAGTTTAAGAACGGACCTCCAGAACGAATTAAGTTCTTAACCTGAGGTACCACTGTACTCCATTAGCCTAATCCTCTTTTAAGACCATCTAAATTTGTGGACAAGAGTTCCCCTCATCAGATGCAGAACTCTTGCCGAGTGCTACTCAAGCTATCTGATGTGTTCAACTGGCGCCTTATTTGGTCCCTGAAGTGTCCCATCCAACCTGGACTGCAGTGGAGACACTGTGGACCAGCAACCAATGGCTTGTGGAATTGCACTGCTCCATGGATAACCATTTTGAGTATACTTCCAGTCCATGAAAGCTTATGTCCAACAATATCTAATATCAAGCCATTCATTTTCAAACAATAATTCAAGAATACAGTCTCGTCAATTTACAAGGAATGTGATGCAGAACATCTGACTGACCTTTGAAAAGAAAGAAAAGACCACTATTGCTAGTGGTGATGTGTTTGAGCTTATTCCATGGTCAGCTTTAAACTTAATTATCTTCTGCCTTGCTGGTCTCTAGAAAGGGAGATCAACAAAATGGCTTGGGTTGCTTGGATTCAACACAGATAATGGTAATTTCATCACTTACTTGGCACCTGGATTATGGAAGCACTGGACTAGGTAATGCCGATGGTACTTTTGCCTCATCTTTTTGCCTTGTCTCACTGTTCATCATCCCGAAAATTCAACTCACTGATGGAAATGCACCAGTGATGCACCTTACTAAATGCTAGCCAAACTCAATTATTGACAGTATATGGAGAACACTGCCAGGTGTGTCCAAGTGTAAACATGGGAAAATATCAGGTGTTCAACTGATTAAATTATCAAGGCCACATTGCTAGCCTTAAATAATCAGAAATTATATAAAGAAAACAAATACAGGAGGTTGAGACATTAAAAGCTTGCGTGGCTATGTAGACTCAGCTTCGTTTCCTTCCATGCATATTTATGTGAGAAGCAGCATGTCTATCTGTGCCGAAGAGTCTTCATTCCTCTGATTTTTACTCAGAAGTGTAGGTGAGTGGTGTTCAACCCAGGGATCAGATCTGAAACCTGGAGGTGCTTATTGAGCCAGGGTTGTCACCAGAAGATCAGGTAGCCTCTGTGGCTTGAAGTACCTTTTGGCCTGGCCATTCCCAAATCAGCTTTGTCTGATAAACCAACTGCGACCATTTGGGAATGGCCAGCCATAGTTACCCATGCTCTGATAACAACTTCTTTGGACATTTGCAATGAGTTACATGTAAGGTTACCTTTGAAAATGGCTGCAAGATTGCTACCTCAGAGTGAGCATTTCAGTCATATTACACCAGTGCTTAGTCAGATGTTATGGCTCCAAGTCCACTTCTGGACCCATTTAAAAAACTTGGCCTTAAAAGTCCTAAAGAGGGTAAGACCATCTTCTACCACAAAAACCAGCCAAATTGTAAGATTTTCTTCAGAAGCCCTACTCCAATGAGCCCCACCAAGCATAGTGAGGTGAATGGCCATGGCCATTATTAGAGGTACTTTCAGAGGGCCCTTGCCTGAGGTTTTTCACCACTGGACTCTGAATATCCTATGCCTTCCTCCTACCTTAAAAAAACACACAAAACGTTTATAAACTTGTTTACAGGACAGCTGGTGCACTGCAAATCACAGTGCTGATAGGACACCCACCATCTTTATTTGCAGAAATCTCAATCCACAACCTGTGTACTACGCCTGGAAATTTTACATTCAAGTGTGGAACTAGACCACTACAAGTAACTCTGGCGCAGTGTTTCCAACTTTGTAGCTTAACTTTATTTTAGGAAAGTAGGACTCTAGGAAGTTTTTATGGAGCCAGGCCATTGGCCTATCTAACCCTGACTAACAGCAGCTGTCCAAGGTTTAGGACCTTAGGTAGATTCCTGGTCCTACCTTTGTTGAGTTTTGAATCAGGGGCCTTCTGCATGCAACACATAAGCTATGACCCTTCCTTGGTGAAACATTGCTTATCTAAATGACAACTCCCCCCAACCTAGAAAATTAAGTTCAGAGCTGAAAACTAACTGCACCAGTGAATGTTACTGGTAAGTGAGGGATTATCCAGTATACCTGAAGGAGCGTCTCCACCCCCATCATTCCGCCCAGACACTGAGGTCCTCCTCTGAGGGCCTTCTGGCGGTTCCCTCACTGCGAGAAGCAAAGTTACAGGGAACCAGGCAGAGGACCTTCTCAGTACTGGCGCCTGCCCTGTGGAACGCCCTCCTACCAGATGTCAACGGAAAAAACTACCAGACTTTTAGAAGACATCTGAAGGCAGCCCTGTTTAGGGAAGCTGTTAATATCTGAAGTACTATTGTATTTTAATATTTTGTTGGAAGCAGTCCAGAGTGGCTGGGATGGGCAGGGTATAAATAATAAATTATTATATATTATTATTATTCCAACCTGGAAGCCAAAAAAGGAAAATCCAAAGAAGACAGCTGCTCAAGAGCTATAATCAATGTGGAAGAGCAACAAAGATCTATTCTGCATGGCTTTCCATAGTTCTGGTGTGTATCTATCTGACAAGAACATCTAGTGGATTACACACAAAAAAGGACTTATGCCAGGAATGCGATGCTATTGCAAAACAATCAAATGCCATCTTGAGGCTGCAATCATAGAATCGGCCGCAGCATCTTAGTGAAACAAGAAGTGATGGTGCTTCTTTGCTTTGCATTGTTCAGACCACCGCAGGAGAACTTTGTCCTTTCAAGTTGGGTGTCCTGTGTTTGCTAAAGATACGGGCCACCTGAAGAAGATCCAGAGGAAAGCAATGAAGAGGCAAAGAGGATTAGAGCTGCGATTAAAGGTTCAAGGATCTATCTATCTTTAGCCTAGTGTGATATAGCTGCCATCATATATCACAAGAACTGCTCTTGCAATATATACCAGTGGCTTTATACTATTTGCAGATTATAATACTATTTGAACTATTTGTGGTTTGATATGGGGGGGGGGTAGCAGTTATCCCTTGTTTCCCAATGCAGTATACACTTCAACTTTAAAAAAAAATACTGAAAAAGGAAGAACTATATGTTTATTTGTGGTTGAAAGGACCTATGCCGGCTAGGTTTAAAAATCCTGGTCACCTCCACCTCTTGTGTGTAAACCACAGAAACTACCACCCCTAGTGTTGTAAAGGAGGTCGACTGCTGCTATGTATGCATGTACAATTTCCTTTACAGGAACCCTGTCCTACACAAGGTGCCAAGGTAAGGAATGTGTGGCCCTCCAGATATTTGCTGAATTGAAACTCCCCGCATTCCTTGCCACTGGCCATGCTGAATGGGACTGATGGGAATTAGAGTCCAATAGCATTTGAAGGGCCACTGGTAAACCACCATGGGGTAAGTTATCCGTCACATAGTCTTGTCCATCTGGGTGCATGTGGAGAACTGTTGTGTTGTAATGGCTAGAGTGCCAGTTTAAGGCCAATGAGACCCACCTCTCCACACTTGTGCCAGTCACCATCTTGCAGCCACTGTTGTGAGGATGAAATGGGAATGGGAAGGACCATGTGGCCCACACCTGAACCCCCATGGAGGAAGGTCAGGATAAATGGAATCAATAAACAAGTGTATGTGCAGAGTAGCTGCATCTTCCCTCTTGCTCAGATATTTAACTGCTAGAGACCTAAGGTAGGAAACTAAAATCTGATGAACACTTGTGTACACTGGCAATATTTTCTAAAGGCATTCCAAAAATATTGCTCCCCCGCTGCAAGGGACAAGAGAGATAAAATAAGCAGAGTGGTCTACTAGGAGCAGGGTCAGAAAATAGGAACTATCTCTGGTGAACATGGACTGGTGGGGCATGTTGGTTATGCTCATCCAAGTTCTCTTGAGTGCTGATATGTTCTATGGCTGCAGCACTAACCCCACCTTGATTTCCTTTGGAAGGAGGCCACTGGAGGCTTCTTGGTGTTTTGTAATATCTGCATTTATTTCTAAATATACAAGTTGAGCATAGACGGAGGCACAGCCTAAACAACAGGCAGCCCAAGTCCAGTGTTTCCCACATTAGATCTCCAACACCCTAAGATGCTTCCAGCATCCAAACTCAGTTCTCTGTTTGTTTCCCTCTGCCTCACTCAAACTACAGTTTGTTGTTCATTTCATACACCTAAGGTACCTAAGACCTCTGCCTGGCTAGATTGTGTATGTGTGGGTTTTTTGGGGGGGTGTCTCTGCAGATTAGTTATCTTTTCTGACCATCACCTAGCCTTTTTAGCTTCCATGGAGACAGAACACTGGGGCAGCATAGGCTATCAACACTCCTCGGTCAAGCCCAGTATTGCCTCATACCAATAGCCCTACTTACAGAAACTGATAGGAGACCCACAGCAAACTGAATTAGTATTTGGTAGCTATGCATGAACTGTGCTTCAGAGAAATTTACCTGCTGTTACTAATCTCCTTTGATAAGCTTCCAAGCAACACCGGGGCTTCCCAGAATGCAGTTTGAAAACAACAGACACCTTAAAATTGAATTAGTGGTTGAGATGCAACCTAGACCGCAGCTCATAAAGTCATATATTCTTGCCACACAGAAAGGCGTCTGATGGCAGGGGAGCTATGAGCCTGCAGCCACCTGCCAGAGTTTCATTTATTAGTTCTGTAATTGACAAGAGTTTGTGGGTGAAAATCTCAAGCATTGCTACTGGGACAGATCATAGTTTGGGTTGATTTAGGATATGAACAATTTGGCAGCACTCAATCATTACTGTTTTTTCTTTATGCAGGAAGTGGGATAGCAGCTCTGCTCCAAGACTTCTAGCACTCTGTAGCCAAGTGGGCAAGTCCCCTTTCCTCCGCCCCCATTGTAGGAGGGAGTGGTTTTCATTGGGACTGTTGTGTATAGTGAGGAAAGGGTTAAATACTCCCTGCTCTTCACAGCATTCCCGATCATGGTTGTCCCTTTCTACAATGGGGAGGGTATAGAAGCAATGCTATTTGGAAAGGAAAGTGTTAAAGCTTGAAGAAAGCTTCCACTTGGTTCCAATGAGAGAACATTTTCAAGCTAAATTAGTTTCATGTTATTATTACTGAATTTGTATCCCAGCCCAGGGTGGCAAGCATATCAATACTAAAACAATATAATGAAAATGTCTTAAGAAGAGGAGATTGCTGTTGTTGTCTAAATTGCCATGCAGGGCAGGGGACATTTTTGCAGCTGAGAAGGGAAGTGTTAATCCTTCCCTCAAGAATGCATGTGCTTTAAAAAATGTAGATATGCAGGAATGTGTGTGTTTGTGTACAAACAACTGTGTGTGAGGGGGGGAGAGCTTCACCCACATTTTTCATTAGCCCCAGCCCGGGTTTTTTTCTGGGGGGACCCAGGGGGATGCATACCCCTAAACATTTTGTGAATCTAAGTTTGGCCTCATTGAGAGGCAGTATTTCAATACTGAGTAGGAAAATGAGAGTACCCCTAAACATTTTTTTCAGGAAAAAAGCACTGGCCCTAGCCACCACTGGCACACATGTCATAAAGCCTTTGTCTCACTGCCCCACAGTCTGGCAGGTGAGGTGGCTCTCAGTTTAATCCCAACGGCATTTTGTGTGTCTCAGTAAAACAGCCTCTCTGCTTTCTCCTAAATATTTATCTGCGAGAGTTCGTGCTGTTAGACCCAGGAATGTCCTGAGATGGAAGAGGGATATGGAGCTGGGCCCAGCATTTCTTCTTCTTCTTCTTCTGGCAGATTACTTCCAAATAAAACATTTGCAGACATAAATATTAGAGAATTGGGAAAGGGAGCCACATCTGTCATCTGCTATACCCAGTTCAGTTTAAAACTCCGAATTATAGAGAGGATTTAAAATAAAAATGAAACAATACAAGAAGCCTGCAAGCTCCAACACAAGCTCAGATCCGCCAGAAAGATGAATGTGAATCACCAAGTAGAAAGATGCTACCTTTTATGGAAGAAAATTTTGCTGTGGTTGGCCTTGTTGAAATGATTTTTTAAAAAAGAAAAGAAAAGAACAACAACTCATATTAGGCCTTTGCCCCATTGTTAGTGAGCTGGTGGAAAGGTCTCTAGTTGCAAATTACCATAGCTTTGCGTTCCCGTCTTCGACCAAAACCACAGTAATGTATGCTGAAGGCTTTCATAGTAGTGCTGGGATTTTCTTTAGATTAAAAAAAATAACAAGAAAAACTGAAGAAAAAAATTGCCTTGGTAACTTTCAGTTCTGTTTGAAATCACCCTAGCTCATGCTTTTAGTGCTCAGTTTTCAGGCTGAAAGTAGTAGCTCTAAAGAGATTTGGGTTGTTGTTCGGGTTGTTGTTGTTGTTTATCGGAGACTGGATGACTCTGAGTCATTGGTTTAAATACTGGACAATGGAAAATAACACTTATCATTCACCCAAGCAGTTTGTCAGCTGTGGAAATGCAATGCCCTATTAGAGCTCATCCAATTGACCCATATTTTGATGGTATTATGTATCGATTAATTCCACTCGGTCTGAGAGCTTTGCTTGTTGTTCCAGTCTTACCCACTTAAGGGTGGCACCTCAGAAATAAACAGGGTTCACTCAAAACGGCATTAATGCAGAAGGGCACCCCTCACATTGGTGTTGTCCTCTTTGGGGCAGACATTTCTCGTGTCCCACCACCTGCATCAGGCCTGGGAGAATGTTATGTACTGAGCTCAATAGGATCCAAAATGCAGCAGTCTGATTGGTCCTAGAACAATAGGATTCAGAATGCAGCAGCCTGATTGGTCCTAGAACAATAGGCTCCAGAATGCAGCAGTCTGATTAGTCCACAGGAGCCACCCAATCCAGATCCAGGTGGAAGTGAATCCGCGACCTGATTGGCCTACAGGAGAATCCCGGAATTAGCCAATCACGTGGGACCCATTGTGTAAATAATGTATATAAAGCAGACATTCTGGGGGAACTTCCATTCCTCCTCACCATTATGAGCTGAATAAAGAGCATGAAATCCACTCTCGACTCTGAGTATATTTCAGAGAAATACCACATTGACTCTTAAGATGACTTCAGAGGGGCAGGGTTCTCCCCTCATCCAGCCGTAATAGTGAAATGGAGAGGTTTCATATCACAATGGCAAAGATCAAATACCCCATGCATCACATGTTGCTTCTGAGACATTCATACATTCTTCCTGCTCCTGCCCTTCTATTTGCATCAGTGTTCAAAAGAGCAAGGCTCTCCTGAGTTGCTGCGATGAAGGTTCAATACTTTTGTACTAAAGAAAGTCAAACTGTGGAGTTTGTTTAGGACTCTAGGTCATTGATCAGAATGCTGAGATTACTAGTCAGATAAATTAGTCTGGGAGCAAACTAGAGATTATGTACTAATGAAAACCATCAGCCTGCGTATGCCTCCAGAGAACAGAATAAATATGTTGCTGACAGAGAGTACGGCTAGTGAGTTATGATGGAGATGAAGAAATCACTAAAACTGTTGGCCCAGCTGCAGTAACAAAAGCACAAGCCAGATGTAAAGTATGTTAAAGAAGAAGAGAATAAAAACTGGAGGAGGTTCTGAAAAAGACACCAGAGAACTGACGTCAGTGGGATTCTTCTATTGGCCCTTTCACACATATCAACCAGTTTGTAAAATCCCTCTTCAGAACATTTTTTTTCCAGTTCTAAAAAATAACAGTCAAATATATAAATTAACAAAAGTCAGACGTTGAGACACTGGATGGAAGACCTATACAGTGGTACCTCAGGCTACATATGCTTCAGGTTTCAGACGCTTTAGGTTACAGACTCCGCTAACCCAGAAATAGTACCTCAGGTTAAGAACTTTGCTTCAGGATAAGAACAGAAATTGTGCTTCGGCAGCGCAGCAGCAGCGGGAGGCCCCATTAGCTAAAGTGGTGCTTCAGTTTAAGAACAGTTTCATGTTGAGAACGGACCTCCAGAACGAATTAAGTACTTAACCCGAGGTACCACTGTACTCTCTTTGGGAAGGCAAGAGAAGAAGGCAGGAGTACACATCTATAATTTGCTTGTTTCAGGCAGAGCAGGGTGTCGATTGTCTAGAATGACACACCAGGGCATTAATTTGCTCATACGTCACTATTTCTGTGAGCACATTTGTGCACTTTCACTTGCACATGAACACTTTCAGTTTTATGTCTCCAGAATCTATCTCAGTGCTTCCCATCCACACTAGTGACTGGCACTTGATGGGATGTTTTCATGTTGTCTGTAGTTGTCCCCATCCCTCAATGATTACTTCCTCACACACCATGAGCTTCAGAAATTTGAGGTCCTTTTAGGTATGCATGTAGCTATTTGTTTGCAGGTGTGCACATACCTTTTTTAAAAAGCAATAACCAGCAAACAAATCAGCAGAATCAATCAATAAAGACTGAATACAGTCTAACCTCATGAATAAAAAAGGTAAAGAACCCCTGACAGTTAAGTCCAGTCGTGAACAACACTGGGGTTGCGGCGCTCATCTCGCTTTACTGGCCGAGGGAGCTGAGGTTTGTCCACAGACAGTTTTTCTGGGTCATGTGGCCAGCATGACTAAGCTGCTTCTGGCAAACCAGAGCAGTGCATGGAAATGCTGTTTACCTTCCCGCCGGAGCAGTACCTATTTATCTACTTGCACTTTTTGGTGTGCTTTCAAACTGCTAGGTTGGCAGGAACAGGGACCGAGCAACGGGAGCTCACCCTCCCACGGGGATTCGAACCGCCAGCCTTCTGATCGGCAAGCCCTAGACTCTGTGGTTTAGACCACAGTGCCACCCTCGTCCCTATGAAACATAGGTGTTCACAAAATGGTACAGTCATGACTATTTGTGACATCACTAATGATGCAACAGATAATATACAGTAAGTGTCTATGGCCATCCTTCAGACAACAGTGTTCCATACTACAATTGCAATAGCAATGGGTGTGCTGTCTGGAGGAAGCAGTGCTTTTACTACATGCAAAATATAGAAAATATTCTCGAATAATATGTGAATGGTTGCAACAAAAGTATACCCTCAAGGAAATGCATACATACTGCCACTGCACCAAGCAAGCAGCAAGTGCACATTTGTGGCACTAGAAAGTGATGGTGTAGAAAGCCGCCTATTATTTTTATTATCACTATCAATTGGCTTTGGACAGCAATTCTGCAGAAAAGCTTCAGACTATTGCAAAAAAGGGGGGGAAGAATAAGCATTAGAGAAGATTTGATCCATTTTCTATTTTGGTTAGAGGTCTTAAGCAAGGCAAACCTTCCGGGCTGGTCATATTGATTCCCACATACCACCTGTCTCTGATTCAGTGGGTACACTCTTCAAAGGATTGTTGTGGGTACACTCTTCAAAGGATTGTTGTAGTCCCACACAAAATTGCATTCTCTAACCCACATGGCAATTCATTTCATAGCAGAAGCTCAATGGATGACCTACCATGACCCGGGTCAGGTGGAACATCTCACAGCATAAAGAGATGGGGCCAAATCAGGGTGTGAGATCTTTCCAGATGCATGTCCACAAATAGCCAAAGAGGAAGTCCAAGAAGGCTGCTGGTCCCTGAGTGCCACAGTCCCTGGAGACTTTGGCCATTGGGTCAGAAGACTCAAAGCAGAAGAAGAGTCTTCTATATCCTCCCTATTTATTGTTCCACCCTAGTCAACTCAGAGTTGCAAAAGTATTCCACTCGCTAGCTTATGGAGAGAGAGACAGAGAGACAAAGAGACAGAATAGGTTTGTAACAAGTCACTACAGTTACCACTAAATGAAGATTTTTATTCAACTTAGACCATCCTTCAGGACTATTGGAGGATGAACATCAAAACTAAGATGTTAAGAACAACCAATGAAGAGGGGGGCAATGGGGGAAGTTGGTTTTTGTAACCATCTGCAAGCCTTCTTTACACGGTTTACACAAAACACTTCTCCTCCGAGCCTGTTACATTAAGAGGGAGCGTGGGCTTTGCCAGAACACCTGGAATGACTCATTATTTAAACAGAGGCATGGCATATTTTTCAGCATGAAAAGAGTAACATGTCACATCAGGGCATGATTCAGGTCAGAAGGACTTGTGATGCTCAGCTTGGTAAATATTATTGTTATGTGAAGATGAAAAATGTCATTGAAGAAGGGCAAGTTATTATTACAGCCCTGTTTACAAATCCATGAAAAGGACTCTTTCGCTGTGTTTCAAGCCTGCAACAGCTTATGCTTTCAAAATGAAAATAAAAGAACGAAGCAAACAAGGAGTAAACAAACAAGGACTCTTTCTTTCTGCTACAGTTGTGCAAAAAGTACAACACTGAATAGCCTCAGAAGGGCATCCAGTGTACATTCCCAGTGCCACATTCGATGACTGGGGCTCAAGACTTTTCTTTTGCTCATGGTGACACTCAGAAGCTGCGTCAGGTTTTTTGGCACTTCCAGTATCCCCCACCAGAGCAAATGGCTCATTTGGCTTGGGGATGACCCTTTGTATATCCCACAAAAAAATAGTTTTGCTCATTCCCTCAGCAGAAGAAAGTCCAGGGCAGCTCTCGAGAGGCAATTCCATTGTGAGAACAGAATATTTCCAGAATGTAGTACTTTTGCAATATCAGTGTATGAACAAGCATACAAGTAAAGTAAGCAGGAACGCAGAGTGGAAATGCTAGACCTAACACACCCGCCACCACCAATTAGCCAAAGCCACAGCAATCCCTGGCGGCGGCGACGGCAGCAGCAGCAGCAGCACCACCAGACTTTCTTGCTAGCAAGCTCCAGAAACTCACACTTTTTGGCCAAATTAAAACGGTTCCCTTTCTCCGGCTGATCAAATATGATCCTTAGGGTTCTTTTGCTCCCATACAGGCAGGCAAACTCAACACCCCTAGTAGCTTGCCCTAGACTTTTTCAAGACCCTGAGAAACCCAGGGTCTGAATGCTTACTTGTGGCCTCCCTTCCTTTGCTTCTTGGTGGGACTGTCTTGTACTGTCAGTGCTGCGATGGGCCCTTCTGTGTGTGAGCCTTGGTGCAACTGCCTCCACTACTTCAAAGGACCTGTGGTGGCTTCTTTTTTTAATTACAAAGTGCAGTTTGATGGCTCATTGCAGACCAGGCCACCCCAAGGCCAAGAAGTTATCAAAGAGAATATTTATAACATTGGCAGTCACCATTAATGGTCTGCAATAGTTAGCCAACAGACATGACTGCAAAGACATGAGGGTTCCCTGGACGTTATCGTAAACAAATCTTGAGATAAAGTTGTTGATTCAAGTAAGCACAGGTTAAACAAACTTGATCCAAGGATAATGTCAGCTAGTGGCAGCCATGTGGAAAAGCCAGCTCATGCTGACATTATCACATGGCAGCCTGTGCAGGATTCAGGCCAGCTGGCGCTCACACTGAAAAAAACAAAACCTTGACCCAACTTGATCTGACGTCTTTACATGCCTGTGGGTTCTTATGGTGTATCTGATGCATCTGCATGTCCTTGGACCTTGAGTGATTTCTTCCTGTAGCTGCCACAGCTCGAGTTGGTCATCAGAGAAAGACCTTATTCTCAACTACATAGTTCATAGTTAAACATTCAATGTGGTTGGGGTTTTTTTTACATCTAGATAGAATAGTCAGATTCCACATAGCTCACACCATCCATATAACTTCACCGAACCGCGTATCTGTCTCAAGTGAGGAATTAAAAACTACCAAACTTGCCTTTTTGCTTCCCAGGTGCCAAAGAACACATACATCTATTTGATGCTAGGACTACGCACAACTGCCCTTGGCTCAGAAAGCAGCAGGAAATGGATCTGCGTCACTCTGCACAAGGCAGCTGGTCACTCAGTCCTTCTTCTGCATACAGGGATAGGGAGAAGCAAGAATAATCTTTCTGCAGGCCAAGGAAGGGACAGGGAAAGAAATACGTAACATAGAGGGGGTTAAGTATACATTGCAGAGTACATCTGCAAGAAAATGACAAAATAGTGCTGTAATTGCAGTGTGAAGAGATATAATTTTCTCCACCCTGCACCCCTGTTAGTATGTGCTGCACAGCACAGATGTCTCCAAATGGGCCACTTGCCAGCACAGTTTAATTGTGGTAACATCCTGGATGATGGATATCAAATGGGAAGGAATTGATGGCTTTGGTTATAAAAAAATAAATAGATCACAGCTCAAGGATAGTGTTCCTTCTTAGCAAGGAAGATACAGTTTATCTCTTTCATTATCTTCATATAGGGGGGCATATTTGAGGAAGAGAACCACGATCTGGATTTCTTTTCAGAGAATAAGATAATAAATCCAAATATTACAAGAAGATAAAGGTTATGGGGTGAACAGCATTCAAGTGGTATTCAGGTGAATATTCTCTTGCTCAGACCCGCAGGAATTCTTGTACTATAGAATAACAGAGAGTTTTGGTTTTTGCTTGTTCTTTAAAAATCCAGTTTCCTTTTTGCCCCTTTGAAGTTGTTGTTCCAATGTCTGGGCTGAAAGTTCAGCTTCACTTGGAACAGGGTCACGATACTTGGGTTGGAGTCCCCATATTCTCTGGATGAGACTGGGATTTGGAGTTGGAGAAATAATTGCTCCCGGAGCCAGCTCCAGGAGTACTAAATGGGAAGCATGTGGGCAAGAGGAGCCCATTGTGCCAGAACCTCTGCAGGTTGAGGAGGTTGTGCTACCTTCCTGTGACTTCAAAGGATCCATCTCAGAAGCCCTACTGGAACCACAGTCTCCCCTACCCTCAGTCAGAGTCAACAAGGCCTAAAGTAAGCAAGACCCCTTTAAATGAAGATGTTTTATTTTTGGAAGACGGAGCTGGTGTCTCAGCGCTGCAGCTGCTACTTTTAAGGTTCAGTCTGAGAATGCCTCTTGCTGAAACAACATTTGAGCTCTGCTTTTATGTAAATTCTAATTTGAGTCCTGCATGGAGCTGTCCAGGGTACTAACCAAACCTCGTCTCATCTCCGTATTGAGGCCATTGCTCAAAATGGAACCAAAACTGTCTCCAAGGTGAGAGAGTCCATCAGAAATACACAAGGAGGAACTGTATTTACAAACAAGTGAGCAATTCATATGTGAGATTATTCCCAGGGAGTTGTTCCAATTAAGGTGATGTATTGCAATTTAATCTGACCTGGATTGTTGTTTATAGGCACTTAATATCAATACAGGTTGGCTTTATGTGACTCCTTGACTAGGCCTTAACACTGGGTAGTCAAGTTTCATGATGGTTGGAGAAGATGGCTCAGCCTTATTCCACTTTCTAGCAAGCTAGCCACAAATGGAAAACAACAGTACCATTTTTGGGAAGACTAGTTGATAGACATCCTTTGTGCAAGTTCTTTAAAAGACCTTAAGACCTGTGAGACAGTGAGAGTGAGGCCTTTGTTTCGAAGGCTCTGTGAGTTAAGAACATCAGGGGTTCTGGAGATATAATGTAGAATAGTAGATCCGCCTGCTTGTTCGAGTGTCTAAGCTGTGCCTCTACATGTATGCAAGCTGTATATTTAGAAATAAAGTCAAATATTACACAGAGGATCATCAATGTCCAATCAATCAATCTTCTCAACAAAGCCTGCACCCTTGGGGACTTCTTGCTGCTCAGAGAAGAGGGTTGCATGAAACAAAATGTTCATACTAGACTCAGTTGCTATCAGTTCCCTCAAGAGATGACAAAATACAAATAAAAGAGAAAGAGGAATCTTGTGCTTTCTGCAGCTTTCTGTTTTCTGAGGCGTGCTCTGATTATTATCATTCTGCTCAGCTTGTTGATCCAATAAACTTTGCTTTGCCTGGAATCTGTGCAAGGGTTACTGGAATAAGCAGGCAAAAAATAAAACAAATATACAGAAAAATAATGTGCAAGCTCCCTGGAAACCAGACCGAGACATAGTGACCCAAGTCTCTTAATGGCAAGGGAACATGGAGGGAAAGGGAAGAGGTGATATATTGTCAGTAGGAAAGATTCTATAAATATCAGGAAAGGCAAAGTACGGAACATAGAGACACAGCATCAAAGATCTTTTGTATTAGGCCCCAGAACTTCACAAATCATTTCACACAAGTACTCTTAATGAAGCAATTGGTAGAAAAAGCTTCTGCCTGGAAATCCATTTGCTTGACGCAAATGCTTGGAACACAGTTATTGAAAAGGCGTTTGCTACAAGGCCAATCTTTGTGGTGTTGTGTTTTGGAGTTTGTTTTTTAAAAATATTTCCCAAATATGTAGGGTCATGGGAAGATTTACTCAGCTGACTTGAAAAGCACACACCAACATGTTTTCTGCCTATGAAAAAGCAGCTCAGAAAATGCTTCTGGCAAGCACAGAAGAAAAAAAGACAAATAAGAGGGGAATTTTTCATTTAACCATGAGAGCGCCTGCAGATGAGCAAAATTGAATTTTTCTATCTACCTTCTCTAATCACTGAACAACTTGGTGGCCAAGCACTTCATTCTGGTCTGGCTAAAGGCACTGTTATCACCTACAGGTGGAATTGAGTACAAAAGGACACTTTTGGCTGGTGCCTTAATAGTCATGCATGCTAAAAGTGCACTCCATTGCAAAGGCATCCACATCCATCCACATTATGAAACAACATCCACCTATAGCATCAGGGGTGCCAACTTGGGCCAGATTGTGGGTGCCCAGCGGCGCATGATGGAATGTGACGGCATGACATCACGTTGCACCGTGATGACATGACGTCACATCGTGTGCGCCACAGTGGTGCCTGGGAACCCCAGAAGTCACATCTGAGCCCCCATGAGACCTCAGACACCTCACAGGGCAAGACACTGGAAGTTGCATTGGAGGCCTCGCAAGGCCTCAGAGGTGGTTTCCGAGGCCTCACAAGCCCTCTGACGTGACTTCCGATGCCACCAGAAGTCACATTGGATGCCCTGTGGTGTGGGTGCTTGGGCCCCCAGGGTTCCCCATAGTTGGTGCCAGTGTATAACATTATACATCGCAAATGTAATGATCTCAGACAGGCAAGCAAGCCTCAATAAGAATTAATGACTCTCCAACAGTTTTATGGTACTTTTATTTACAAAAAACACATCCAGAGCTCAGCTTCTAGCCTGCTCTCATTGAAGGAGTTGGTCAGTCTCAATCTCCACCCCTCTCACAGCAGGAAGGACACCAAATTCCGTTGCACTCTGACCTTGTCTAATCTCTGTGAACGGGGACTGAGAGGTTGGACTTCCCCTTCCCCACTTCCACTAGACACACTCTCCGTCCTCTGCTGGTTGCCTAGCAACACTCTGACTGCCTCATAACTCTTCCCCTGCTTGAGAGCTATCTGTGTCTGTGACTTCTTCATGAAGAGGGATCGAGCTCCCCCTTCCTGGCTCTGTCAGCCAGCTTTCGTCTGCAGCGCTGGCCTCTCTCTCACTTGGCTCAATTTCTGAGTCTGATTCTCCCCTTGCGCTCGGTTGAGCCACATCCCTGAGAACACACATGGCACACAGGTTGGAATCTTGCCAGTTCTCTTCATTGGTCTGGATCTGTGGAACTCCTTGCCAGGGGAGGTCAATTTGCCCTCTCCCCAGACTTTTTCTAATTTAAGGCATTCCCTTCCCAGCAAGCTTTTCACCTGCCAGTGTGAAGAGTTTTCACTCAACTGCTCTCTTGTTGGCAGCACTTGTATCTCTTCAATGTTTTAGTAGTTTATTGATTCATGTTTGTGTGCAGGTTGTCTCTATGCGTGTGTATGTGAAGTAGTTTTAAGGCATAATCCTATACTGAAGATACCATAGGATTTTGCACACTCCTGCTGCACTGTTGGAACACTATGTGCCACCATCTTAAAAGATGCTCCAGAAGATCTATTCTGCCATCTCCTGGAGCCTCTTAGCAGATCTCAGGGGGCATGATTTGCAATAGATTTCTTTGTATTCATTTTCTTCAATATGCACAGGTTCTCTTTTCTTGAGACATCCAATATCACTCATGATGTACAGATTACACTGCCTAAAGATATAGCCTTTCACCACCATTAGACATGGAGTCTGACAATACGTCATTGTCCCCACCCCCCTAAAAAAAAAGTTCACTTGCAATAAATATGTGGACGAGCCGCCAGTCAAAATGGGCAATGCTGGGCTGGAGAGATAAATAGTCTGCTATTGTATAAGGTAGCTTAGATGTTCACTTAAGCATGCAAGAGCACAGATGTTTCTTAAGACTTCAAGGAGAAATTAATTTATGAGCATTACCCACAAAGTACAAGTCACCCATTCTACTGTGAAAATTATTTTCACAGAATGTTCCTATTTTTTGCAACATTGAACAGAAAAGTACAAAAGTACAGTACATCGTGGGATCAATATGGGAGGCGGGGCATTCAGATTTATTTCCTGCTCTGATTCACAACGGTTTGATGAACAAATACAGCAAAATAGCCAAACAAGTTCCTATACCTGGAACTTGGAGCAGGAAATGTGACAAGTTCTAAACTGAGGACTGACATTTCCTAGCCTGTTGTTGTTGTTGTTTAGTCGTTTAGTCGTGTCCGACTCTTCGTGACCCCATGGACCAGAGCACGCCAGGCACTCCTGTCTTCCACTGCCTCCCGCAGTTTTCTAGCCTAGCCTAGCATTCACCAAACTCACTATTTTTTTCCAGAGGTTCAAATTCTCCATACCACCAATTTCATGAGGACTTTCCCCAGGAGACTTACTGCTTGATTCTACTGACTATGGGTGCTTCTAGGCAACCTGCTTACTGACCATTCATCCTGATTTGGTTCTAGGGAGAATACACAATGCCAGCTATTTATTGAGCATTCACTCGTATTTATCTGCAGGGAGGTTAGACAACATAGTAGGGGCGCAATCTCCTAGGGGCTGAGCCCCTTTGGGCCCCCCAATATTTTGGGGAGTAGGTCGGGGGGCCCCCCAAGTCCAAAGGTGGCAGGAAGCAACCCTAGGCCAGTGGTGGCGGCAGCAGCAGCATGGCTTCAAGGGCCGAGCAACCGCGCTTGGCTCTACCCCTGGCTCCTCTGCCAGTGTGGTGTAGTGGTTAAGAGAGGTAGTCTCGTAATCTGGTGAGCTGGGTTCGTTTCCCTGCTCCTCCACATGCAGCTGCTGGGTGACCTTGGGCCAGTCACACTTCTCTGAGGTCTCTCAGCCTCACTCACCTCAAAGAGTGTTTGTTGTGGGGGAGGAAGGGAAAGGAGAATGTTAGCCGCTTTGAGACTCCTTCGGGTAGTGATAAAGCAGGATATGAAATCCAAACTCTTCTTCTTCTTCTTCTCCAACGTCCTGACATCAAACGCATGACGCCACTCCCTGCACATTGCTGCCCTTCCATTCTTCTTCTGAAGGTGACACCTATGCAACGTTGCATCAGAGCAGGTATTCTCTTACACTTCCCAGTACATGCTTCCTTTACTTCCCTTATTTCAAAAAGAGAAGTGGATTTGTTTTGCAAGACTGCAACTATAATTGCAGGTCCTGAATTTGCTGGTATGTGATTGAATCCCACCTCAGAATAGCAGCAGTCTGTATAAACTACAACTGGGTCTAGGCATATTATGGGTTTCAAAGGTGAGCATGATTTTCATCTCAGAATAAGGCTACAGACCTATGCACATAACCACTGGAATAATACCACTGTATTTAACGAGAATTACTTTTTCGGTGTTGAACTCTTGGTCTGTGCAACAAACAGAATTAACATGATCTTTCTCTAACCACTTGAGCTAAAGAAAAATATATAGCTTTTAAACTGATCATGCACAGAGACGACCCTGTACTTCTTCTTTTCTACAGACATGGCAGCATATACACCAGGCAGTTCATTTCTAGTTATTGTCCCATATTACATTTCCTTCTAGCTGAGTCACACTGGATATTTTAAGCAAGGCTCTGTGCTGCAGGCCAACTTGAAAACATTTGAAAAAAAAAGGCAGTCAGGTCACTCCTGAGGCAGGAGAGCAGCTGGCCCCTTGATGGGAATGGATGTGCAAGAAAGGGATTGTTATGGAAACATCACTTGCACGTTCTGTAACAGCACCAGAGTGATAAAGAGAGAACACATTTTAATTAACTGCCTTCAACATATTCCCGATAACCACTGCTTGTACACACAGTGCAGAACAACATAGCAAGGCTGATGATACTTCAAACTGAGAAACAAAATGTCATAAGATTGGACAAGAAATTAAGTTGTGAGAGGCATCCTTTTCCCAGTGGGCAATCTAGCATCGCACAGGGCACACAACCCCTATGACAGAGCCATGTAGCTGCTCTGGGCATGTGCAGACAATTTGATTCTGCTCTCAGCTGTGCTGGTGTAAATCAGGAGGCGTTCAGTTTCTGATGTAGCGTTCCCCATTGTAAATGGATGGGTGTGTGGAGGAATGCATAATGGTAAGGGGGGGGGAATGACTTCTCTTTTATTTGTTCACACACACACACACTTTATTGCAACATAATGGTGAAGCATAGGCTCAAGTTTAACGAAAGCAATACAGTACAGTGAGAAGCTGAAGAAAATGCTGGAAGTGGACAAAGTAAATACTTTGTTATAATCCTTTTCAGGTAATTTTAGCTGATGGTTTTTTCTGCCCTAGGCTGTGGGGCGGTGTGAAAATAAATGGAACCCAATGAATTGGGGGCAGGGGCAGGGAAGAGAATTTGGGGGAAATGTTCAGGGCGTTAGAATTTTCCCTCAATAATTTATCGTATGAGGTGGTTAATCTTAGCAAAGTCACTTTACTGAGCAAACCTGAACAAAAGGTGTCTAATTTGAGAAGAAATGTACACAGGTTTGGTTTTGCTTAAGTCGGGTCTTGTACATAGCAGGGAGCAGTTAAACTAACCATACAGGGGGAAAGTTCCCTTAGAACTACACAGCCTATTTAATAAATAAAGGAATAATACATATTAGGCAATAGAAAACAAGTATGAGGCTGATTTCCACAGATATTAGATTATGCCTGATACAACAAAAGAATACCTTTAGGGTATTATTATTATTATTTTATTTCTACCCTACCCATCTGGCTGGGTTTCCCCAGCCACAACTTCTCTCCCTGGTTAATTAACTGATAATGACACGTGTTGGCATGGTAATGCCTTGCATGTTATATGATTTGGTCCTCTTCCAAAGGTGCAGTCTTTCAATCATAGGTTAGGCAACCGTCTAAACATCCTTGAGATTTACAGATGCCAAAGTACTATCAAATGATGTCCTAGTCCTTTGCAACTTGACACAGGGACAATATAAGGGCACTCATGGTGGCTACACATCTAGCACTTCATTTTTTTTTTTTTAAGAAATTTTTATTAATTTTCAACAGTATAGAAAACAGAATAGACAACAAAAGAAAAAAGAAAAAAAGACATACAAACAAACATACATGACTTCCCCAAACCTTCCCATCACTGCACCCTTATTTTTTAAATTAGCTTTAAGCAATCCTTCTTTCAATTTTAAAACAAGAACTTTCTTTAAATTTTCTTAAGTTTAAACTTTGACAGCTATAAATTCTCTAATTTCATAGCCCTTGACATCTTATCATTCCAAAATTTTACAAAAGTTCTTAAGATACACTTTAAATTTTTTCCAGTCCTCTTCCACCGTCTCTCTCCTCTGGTCACGGATTCTGCCGGTCATCTCTGCTAGTCCCATATATTCAATCACCTTGATCTGCCATTCTTCCAGAGTAGGTAGCTCTTGAGTCTTCCAATACTTTGCTAGAAGAATTCTTGCTGCCGTGGTTGCATACATGAAAAAAGTTCTATCTTTCTTTAGAATCGTTTGGTCGACCATGCCCAGGAGAAAGGCCTCCGGCTTCTTTACAAATGTCCACTTTAGGACCTTCTTAATTTCATTATAGATCATTTCCCAGTAGGCCTTAATTCTTGGACAGGTCCACCAAAGATGATAAAAGGTTCCTTCACATTCATTACACTTCCAGCACTTGTTATTGGGCAAATGATATATCTTTGCAAGCTTGACTGGGGTCATGTACCACCTATAGATCATTTTCATTATGTTCTCTTTTAGGGCACTACATGCCGTAAATTTGATACCTGTGGTCCATAACTGTTCCCAGTCTGCAAACATAATATCATGTCCAACATCCTGTGCCCACTTAATCATTGCTGACTTTACTGTTTCATCTTGAGTGTTCCATTTCAGCAGCAAATTATACATTTTAGACAAATTCTTAGTATTGGATTCCAATAGTTCTGTTTCTAACTTTGACCTCTCCTTCTGAAACCCTAGTCTCCTGTCTTGCTTAAACATCTCATTAATCTGATGATAATGTAACCAGTCTCGAACTTTAGATTTTAGTTTCTCAAAGCTCTGTAATTTAGGCTTTTCACCATCATATTCTATAATTTCATAATATTTTGGCCAATCTGATTCCATATTAAGTTTTTTTACCGCCTTGGCTTCCATGGGTGACAACCACCTGGGGGTTTTATTCTCCAACAAATCCTTATAACGAATCCACACATTAAATAGTGCTTTTCTGACAATGTGGTTTTTAAAGCCTCTATGAACCTTTACCTTGTCATACCACAAATATGCATGCCAGCCGAAGTTGTTATCATATCCCTCCAAATCTAAAACATCTGTATTCTCAAGAAGTAGCCATTGTTTCAGCCAGCAAAAAGCTGCTGCCTCATAATAGAGTCTTAAGTCCGGCAGGGCAAAGCCCCCTCTATCCTTTGAATCAGTTAAAATCTTAAATTTTATTCTGGGTTTTTTGCCCTGCCAGACAAAATTAGATATATCTTTCTGCCACTTCTTGAAACAGTCCATCTTGTCCAAAATTTGTAGTGTCTGGAACAAAAACAACAATCTCGGCAATACATTCATCTTAATAACAGCAATTCGGCCTAACAAGGAAAGTCTTAGTCTGGACCAAATGTCAAGATCTTTCTTCACTTCCAACCAACATTTCTCATAATTATCCTTAAACAGATTCATATTCTTAGATGTTAAATTCACCCCCAGATATTTCACTTTTTTTGTTATTTCCAAACCCGTTTCCCTTTGGAAACTATCTTTTTCCTCCATTGTTAAATTTTTTCCCAACACCTTTGTCTTCTGTTTGTTTAATTTAAAACCTGCCACTTGACCAAATTTTTCAATAAGCTCCAATACCCTTTTTGTACTGGCTTCTGGTTTTTGTAAGGTCAAAACTAAGTCATCTGCAAATGCTCTTAACTTATAATGTTTTGCTCCGAGCTGTATCCCTTCCACCAGCTGGTCTCTTCTAATCATGTTTAACAGTACCTCCAGGACCGATATAAACAATAGGGGGGATATTGGGCATCCCTGTCGTGTCCCTTTTTCTATCGGGATCTCATCCATCACCATACCATTCACAATTAATTTGGCCTTTTGCTCAGAGTATATTGCACCTATACCATTTTCAAATTTTTGGCCTACCCCCATCCCTTGCAGATTCTTCTTCATAAAGCTCCAACTAATGTTATCAAAGGCTTTCTCCGCGTCCACAAAGATCAAAACTGCTTTTCTGTTTATGTTCGTCTCTAAAAGCTCCAAAATGTCTATAATGTTCCTCACATTGTCTGACATATGTCTCCCTGGGAGAAAGCCTGTTTGGTCTTTATGAATCTCATCCAATAACACTTTTTTCAATCTTTTTGCTAAAATGTCTGCAAAAATTTTATAATCCACATTTAAAAGTGAGATAGGGCGGTAGTTCTTAACTTGGTGCTTCTCAGTTTCTGTTTTCGGTATGAGTGAGATAAATGCTTGCTTCCACGATTCAGGAGCCTTTTTCCCCTCCAAGATTTGATTACACACTTCTTTCAATGGTTGTATTAGCCATTCCTTAAGTGCTTTGTAGTACCTTGCGGTCAATCCATCTGGTCCTGGTGATTTCCCCAATTGCATACCCTGGATGGCACCCTCTATTTCTTGGTCTGTAATTTTCTCATTCAAAATCCTTTTATTATTTTCACTGATCTTTGGAAGTCCATATTCTTTAATAAAATCTTCTATCTCTTGTTCATTCTTTGGCCCTTGTGCATATAGTTTCTTAAAAAAACTTTGAAAACAATTACTGATCTCATTTGGTTTACTAATGAATTTCCCCTCTACCTCGAGGGATGTTACCGTGTTCAGCTTTTGCCTCTTTTTCAATTGCCATGACAGCAGTTTCCCACATTTATCTGCTGACTCAAAAGTCTTTTGCCTCATTTGTTTTATTTTCCATTCTATTTCTTGATTTATCAGTTCCATATACTGAGTTTGTTGATACTTTATTTCTCTTAAAATCTCTTGAGACTTAGGTTTAGATCTCAACTTCTTTTCTCCTTCTTTCATCTGTTCCCAAATTTTTTCTTTTCTCTCATTCTGTTTTTTCCTTTTTATAGAATTTTGTTGAATTAGGAAACCACGCATCACGGCCTTACTAGCATCCCACACTATTCTTCTTTCCACATCTGATCTTAAATTCACCTCGAAAAAGTCTTTCAATGTCTTTTGGGCCTTTTTGTAAATAGCTTCATCTCCAAATAGGGTGTCATTCATTCTCCATCTGAAGTTTCCAGCTGTTGTCAGTTTCATGTCCATCCTTATTGCGTTATGGTCGGAGCAGGTTTTTGGGCAGATTTCTGTCTTTTTACACATCTAGCACTTCAGTACTAGGTCTACCAGCCCCAGCCTCAAATCATACAGTGGGCAGGAGTAATGACTCAGCTAGCAGCCTAGGAGAAGGTGACCTTCTACAAGCACAAGAAAAATGGGAAGTTTTCCAATACATAGACACCATATACAGATCTATTTGCATAAGTAAATGAACTTTCGGTTGGTCTGGACCACCACCTGCATCAGCCATTCCAAATAACTGCACCGAAAATATTGCTTTGTTTTCTTATGTTTTACTTACCTGTATTCCCCTTTTCATTATTTCTCTTCAAAAATCCGTAGAAACCTATAAATAAACAAGTTGCAGGACATTTGTGGGATGGGAAGTCAGCTCCTTTATGCTCCTTCTTAGCTCCACCCCCCCCCCCCCGCTATTCTGGGGTCGTGGAGCCAATTTGGTCAAAGGCAGTGTATGCGTTGCTGTTAAGCTCTCTCTGAATGGAGGAACAGAGGTAAATGTGGCAGTGCAAGTTCTTGGCTCACTGGCCCCCAAATTGGTCTAGATCTTTGCAACGGCTGCCTTTGGCACCTGCTAGTGCGAGCCATGCTATTAACATCTTGTTCTCCCGTTCCAAAACACCATCTTGAATTTTGAGTACTCCCATTCCCTGATGTTTGCTACACAGTGGCGTAGCGTGGGGGTGCAGGGGGGTGGCCACACCGGGCGCAACATCTGGGGGGGCGCGCTCGCACTCGCAGCTCTCTGCCCCTACCTGGCTCACGGGTTAGGGGGCGCAAATTACTTGCCTTGCCCCGGGTGCTGACAACCCATGCTACGCCACTGTTGATACAGAGTGTGTCTGTAGAGTATCGGGGTACAGTTGCTTCTTTCAGGCTGCAGACATGCTACGCCTTTACAGTGCATACAAAACTCATTTCCGCCCCCTCAAAGAATTCTGGGCACAGTAGTTCATCCCTCACAGAGTTACAGTTCCCAGCAACCCTTGACAAACTACAGAGGGCTCATAATTCTTTGATGAAGGAATTGTGCTTCAAACATGCTTTACAGGTATGGTGTATATACTTAGGTTCCAAATGAGCTTGCTGTCTTTCCTTTCCTCTTTCTCTCACAGTACCTGGTAAATTTTAAAAATCACTTTTCAGAAGCCTTGCTAACTATAGGAGCAGGATGGCCTGACCACAACTGTCCTATCAGGAGTTTGTCTTTCTGTGCATGGATATCTTGACCTTTTCACATTACACCCAACTGGGGCATCATGACAATGACAGAAAGGATGACTCAGATGCTGTGAAGTGTAGCGTACAATGTACATAACATGTTATGAAAGAACACAGTGTATGTTGTTTCCTTTTACTTCCCTCCCACCTTCAATTTTCTCCTCCTCCCAACCTGCTTGCTTTTGTCTCTGGGAGAGAAGCTGAGTCATTTCCCAGCTGAGCCTCTGCTCACTGATGTGCCTTCTATGATACCAATGCTTTGAATGATGAAGGGCTGAAGGGAAGTATCCAGAGTGTTCCCTCGTCATGTCTCCCATCACAGCTGAAATCAAGCAATTATGTATTCCACCCTTTCTCTGCACAGAAGAAAATGAAAAGCCTGCAGATATCACAGTTTCTGCCTGCAAACAATGTGGGCGTCGAGAAGGAACAAGCAAACAAATCCACATATTGTGGGCAGCGTTATTACAACCGGATCTTTATGCAAGCAAATTATTTCATTGGAAAAACAGATCCTGAACTCTTTTAAGTTTTGGTTCTTTCAAACCCATTCTTAATTGACAAGCAGAAACAGCAATGGGGATGGCAACACATAGGTATGTTTTGATACGCCTCTCTGCAGTTCTACCTTAGGCCAAGAAGCAATGAAAAATTGTTCCCGTACTTTAATGAGCTTCATCAGAAGTAACTTCAGAGAACCAGTTCTTGACAGCGGGGGAAAGTGCTCAACCACAATGAATTGTTGTCTTAAATTTTAGTGCTTAATTAGCAATCTCAGTAATGAAGTCAGGAACTGGAAGCACCTGGGAGGTAAGAGTATTAAGGGTCAAATGACATGTTACATGTTACAATGGATCTCCCATTGTTGTCTGTAAGTGCAAGGAGAGAGTTGTCACCCCTGGATGAGCCATAAGCCTCTGATTCCCAGTTTTCTCTCTTTTTTAAAAAGTCCCTAGCTCTTGTATAGCCTGAGATTTGAGGCAAATAGTTGCATCCAAAGGAGCATTGAGTAACCATCCTGTCACCACAAGTATTTCCACTTGTGCAATGGGACTTTCCCCTTCTTCCTCCCTGTGCCCCCTAAAACCAGTGACGGAGGAAGGGGGGGTGTGGTCCGCCCTGGGTGTCATCACTGGGGTATATGTGACAAAATGACAAAAATATGAGGTTTTTTTTAAAAAAATGGGGTTCACGAAACTTTTTAGTTCAGTCAACAAACGTAATGGAGCGTGGCTGGCACTGGGCACCGCACTGCGGGGGCTGGCACAGCAGGGCCTGCAGTGTGCCCGAGCCATGTGTCTCTCCTGGGAGTGACGTGGCGGCTTGGGCACCTGCAGGCTCTGTTCTGCTTGAAACGGCAGCATGGGGCTTGAGTCTCCCCACTGCCTCTTCCTCAGCCACCCTACAGCTGAAGGGGAGGCAGCGGAGAGGCTCCAGGCAGTGTGCCCCAACCACATGGCTGGCTCACCCTGCCCCCAGCTGCAGGACATTCGTGCCGCACCAGGCAGCTGACCGGCTAGCTACTCTGCTGTCTAAAACTGTTTTAGCAATATGTGCAGGAGAAGGAGAGGAAATCCTTGCACTGATGGGGCACATTGGTTGGATACCGCCCTAAACATGCAGCTTCTCAGGGGTTGAATAACTCCAAATCCTCCAACATTTCTCCAGTGAAAATAGGGACAGTGGAACATTCTAGGATCAAATCAGGCCCAGGTGTTTGGTGATTTTTCTCCCTAGTCAGCTGGTAGCTCGAAGTTAAGCATTAAAAGCATTTAAACAACAACAACAACAGCATATTTCAGAAATTTGGAATAAAGGACTTTTGGTGAAGTACATTTCTGCATAAATTGTGTGAAGAGTTTAAATACTGTCTTTCCCTTTTTTCAGAGAGCCAAACCAAATATTTAGAGCTATGATGCCTTGAAGAAGAAGAAAACTATACAGACAAGGGGGCAAACTAAATAGACTGAATTAAACTTGTTGAAGGAACAGGGTTTCAGCCTTTACATCCCCAGTTGAAATATCTGTGTCTATAGCAGAGGCAAGAAGCTGAGATCAGCATGACTTTATAAACAAGTGTTGTATATTAATCATTCATATAAGTCAGAAGGAGCCTGTTAAAGTTGTAGTGTGATTCAAGTTTTCAGTATTAATTGCCTATATGACACTATTAATGCACAAAGCACTGACGTTTTGCTCATGTTCATTTTGGGGGAAAGTAGGAGCTGATGCTTACCCTGCAGGGGGAACAGTGTCAATGTGAACACACACTTCAAAGCACATTTTTAATAAAGCAGCATTTGAAGGTACACTTGTTTCCCCTGACTTTTTAAGAAATTCTCCTTCATTCCTTTCCTGTTACATCGTTTCTTCTTTCCTGTCCTTGTCCGCTAGATTGTAAATCTGACAAAACAATTGCATTGCATTTTAATGATTGCCAGACATCTTGTTTGGGAAATGCTTTGGAAATAACCATTATGGGGATAGTAATGATTAGAATGCCCTGTTGTGCCTTTCTCTGTACCCCAAAGCATTTCAAGTATTACAGGCACGAAGAGAGCATGTCCACTTTCCTCTTCCTGAGCACCTGACTGCCAAGGCATCTCTGTTCCATAAAAATGCATCAAAACCTGGCTTGCCAGGTGAGCTCTAAGTGACATGAACAGCGGGATGTGCTAATAGAAAGTGGATTAAATCCTAAGAAAAAATAATACTGTACTACACTCCCTGCTGCCCCAAAAGAGGAATCCTTTGAGGCACAGGAGCTGCTTTTGTTCCTTTCACCAACTCAGCAAAGGCCCCCGGTGTGTCAGGTAGTTACAAACCAACTCAATTGGCCAATTTATTTCCTCTGAGACTCTGTGGTTTCCATTTGCCATTAAAGAAAATAAAAAGAGAGGGAGGGAATGAGAGAGAGGCAGCGAGCACATTGGGTTGCATGTATGCACTTAAGTGCATAGAGGTATCACATTCTTCACAATCTGCCCCAGAATCTGATGGAGGGATTAAGCTGGTCAGCTGTAAACTCAAGAATGGAGTTTGGCTAGACGAACAGGCAAGGTAGAAACAAGTGGATGAAAGAGGGTTCCTATGTCCTGCAACAGGCGTGTGGCACAGGATGGGGGAGAGCTCTTGTGCTCCTCTGGGTTCCCATAGGCATCTCTGGCCGCTGTGAGGGCAAGATGTGGGACTAGAGCCAGTGTGGTGTAGTGGTTAAGAGCGGTAGATTTGTAATCTGGGGAACCGGGTTCGCGTCTCCGCTCCTCCACATGCATCTGCTGGGTGACCTTGGGCCAGTCACACTTCTTTGAAGTCTCTCAGCCCCACTCACCTCACAGAGTGCTTGTTGTGGGGGAGGAAGGGAAAGGAGAATGTTAGCCACTTTGAGACTCCTGAAGGGGAGTGAAAGGCGGGATATCAAATCCAAACTCTTCTTCTTCTTCTAGATGTGCATCCCTCTCTATGAGTTGGGGGCTGAGCTTCTGAAGTGGGGAGGCTGCAAACGCCAGACTAGGACCTGGGAGACCAGAGTCCAAATCTCTGCTCAGTTCCCTGAGGGACCTGAGTCTGGTTGCAGTCTCTCAGCCTCACCTACCTCACAGGGTTGCTGCGAGGACAAATTGGGGAGAAGGAGAACCATGTGTGCTACTTGCAGGAAAGGTGGGGTCTAAATGTAGTAATTAAGAAGTAAAAAGATGTAAAGATACAGCTGCAAAGGATCCGTATTTATATCCTGGCAGAGAGCCACTGCTTTCTACAAGATGAGTCAAAACACTTGTCTTGTAGGTGTTTCTTTCCGCTTTAAAAAAACCAACTAGAAGCAGAATGTGGTAGTTTGTTTTGTTTTTTACAGTTACAGTAATTGCCCTTCCGGAAGACCCGTATTATGTAAACTTGTGTGTACAAATAATGATTAACTGAAGTGTTTACATGTTAACTGTTGATGAAACTTTTAACTGAACATTTCGTTGCTGGAAGCAAACACTCAAGAGTTGTTTGTCTCTGAAAGCTGCTTTTGCAAAACTGTGCCAAGTGTGAAGGATGCACACGGGAGCCCCCAAATAACCCAAACACCCCATCTGTTCTGACGGGGTCAGAAAAGGGCAACCAAAATGATCCACAGATGGAGCCATTTCCATGTGAAAATGGTAACAATATTTTTTTACTTAGGCTAAAGGTGGTCAGTGTGTAAGGAGGGGTGTGTGGATCTGAATTTATGATATGGTTTATCTCTGTAGATCATGGCATGAGTATAAGATTGACATAACTCTAACATGACATGAGACCCTCCATGATTAGCTTTGGTGACTATGGAACCATCCAGATCCCAGCCCCCTGCTGGGATATATCCTGATTTCACCCACATCTGCCCTATAAGATGAACACATGCAAGTGTAGTTGTCAATTACAGGATACTCAGCCTCTCAATGGCATCCACCCACACAACGGTAAGGTCATGTAAAGACAAACACAGACAGAGATGGCAGGTTGCTCACTATCACAAGTCTTTCACCTTTTGTTAAACAAACTGGTTTTGTTAAGCTACTGGTATGTCTTGGCAAAATGTATAAAAAACCATTAGATGCCAGAGTTAGTTAGCTCTCACACCTCCAACAGGACAGAACTTACCCTCACGGCCCTTCACTTCATCAAATCTTTGAAAAAGGTTTGGACACCACTGCAGTTTAAGGACAGGTACACTTTCTCCCCTCCCCCCCTTCTAGTGTAGGTTTCTGGCAAAAGTGTCATGCCCTGCTGCTGTAGGGCTTTCTGAATACATGAGTGCTGGCGGTGCACATGTGAGTCCAAATACACACATCGGGACATGAAAGAGGTATATCAAAATATGCAGAGAAAGATGATAGGGAGGTTCTTCTTTTAATAGCAACAAACTGGGGTTGTCCAATGAAGTTGAATCGTGGAAGATTCAGGGCAGACAAAAGGATGTACTTATTCACACAAAGTTAAGCTACGTAATTAGATACTCCCAAGATGTAGTGATGGCTACAAATTAGGACAGGTTTCAAGGAGGATCAAGCAAACTGAACTACCTTGTGGTTTCCCCCCTACAATCAAGCATTATATACATTTTATTAGATGATAGATAGATGATAGATGATATAGATGATAGATAGATAGATAGATAGATAGATAGATAGATGATAGATAGATAGATAGATAGATATAGATAGATAGATAGATGATAGATAGATAGATGATAGATAGATGATAGATAGATGATAGATAGATAGATAGATAGATAGATAGATAGATAGATGATAGATGATAGATAGATAGATAGATAGATAGATAGATAGATAGATAGATAGATAGATGATAGATAGATGATAGATAGATAGATAGATAGATAGATAGATGATAGATAGATAGATAGATGATAGATAGATAGATAGATAGATAGATAGATAGATAGATAGATAGATAGATATAGATGATAGATGATAGATAGATAGATAGATAGATAGATGATAGATAGATAGATGATAGATAGATAGATGATAGATAGATATAGATAGATAGATGATAGATAGATATAGATAGATGGGTGAAGAATAAGACTCTCAATGTGTACTAGTCACGATAGACATATATTACTTCCGTGATCAGAGCCAGTATGCCTCTGAATATCTGTTACACAGGTTAGAGTGGGATATGCTTGTGGGCTTCCTATAGGCATCTGCTCTGCCTCTTCTAGGAACAGAATACTGGACTAAATAGGTCTTTAGTCTGATTCAACAGGGCTCTTATTTTCCTATTCACCAAGTCCCAGCTTGCTCGCCTTTATCTGTCAGGTTTGCCAGCCTTAGTATATGGCAAAATGTATTAACCCTCACCCATGTACTACAAGTCCCAGGCTGCAATATGGTAGGGGATAACAGTAAGACTCAGAAGGTCTGAAAAGGTTAAAAACTACTGGATTAGACCCACTCACATGTACAAACATATTGCAAGTCTATGCCTTCCTTTCCCCCAGGCTACTCCCCAAGTGTACATTTATTTGTATGACTTGTGCGAGGCCTAAAATAGCATCTGTACTAAATACCAAAATATAGGGGGGGACATACAGTGGTCATGAACGGGTCATCACTTGAGGTAAATCTAGTATACAAAACCACTGGGAATTATAAGTGCTACTGTTGCAGTTGTTCTCTTTGATTCCAGAGCTTCCAACTGGGAGTGGAAAAAAAGAGTCGAGTTTTCTGGGGAAATTGCTTTGGAATTTCCCATATCTGCTCACAAGACTCACAACAGATATGAACTTACAAGGAGCCTGGGTTTTCCCCCCCTTTACAGTAGAGCCAAACAATTAGGGGAAAACCCAAAACAGTTCCCAAACGTCCCAAATTTCAGGATATTTTAACAGAAGAAACAGCTGGGTTCAAAGAAAATAGCCTCTTCTGTACCATTCTTTATACACCATACATTTCAAAAACATGGATCCTGGGAACTATAACTTACCTCTCACACTGTTTGAGAAACACCCCTTTAACTCCTTAGGTCATTCTCCCTTAATACTTTAGGTTTCATTTCCCCCTCAAGGTTCTGTTTTTCTGGGCTGAACTTTTGAACCTCCTGTAAGCCTTTGAGGTTCTAGGGAAGAACAGCCTCAGAAAGCAACCATTTTACAGCACAGAAAAAACACACAAAATGGCTGGATTGTTTTCATTCCTTGGCAATGATGCATGCTGATAAAGACCAATGATGAATTATGGGAAGAGACATTTATATCTTTTTGGAGCATAGTGTGGACTTCAGATAAAGAACTAACTTCCAGCTGATTAGCATGAATGAAAGAACTGGTTGTTCAGAAAATGGAAGCCTGTAACATTTATACGTTAATTTGGAACGGAATAATAAATTATAATTCCTAACCGCAGGATGTTGCGAACAAACTATCCAAAGTCGTTTGCTTGCACTCATTGATAGGCTGACTTAAGAACACACTGAAATAGCAAGGATGTGCTAATGTACGTCTGTCATTCTCACTCAAATATATATACGTAATAACCAGGGCTTTTTTCCAGCTGGAACTCATTTCCTCTAAGGTGGGTGTGATAGAAAAAGCCAAGATGAGGGCAGGAGTGGGTTTTTTTATTCCCCCCACAACCCCTGTTCATGAAGCTGCCATCTGTGCACATTTGATAACTGCCCTGAATGTACATGCTATTCTTAAGACTGAAGCAAATGTGGCTTGTTTGTGAAAAAGACTCATCAAACAACAGTACTTTTAGGAAACTACAGGATCATATGGATTGTGGCTAACAGCTATGCAAATATGGCTTTAAAAATTGGCAGTGGGAGCACAATGGATGTGGAAGACGCAGTAATGCGAACTTAGTTATGCTCAAACTCTACAGTCTTCTTTGCTCTGTTTCACAGACACACAGAGACCATTCACAACCTCCTTGAGAGGTCCTGTATCAAGGAACGATCTTTTAACAGCTCCAATGGAGACACATCCCAAGATATTAGCACATCCTAGGATGCCTCCATACAGGTGTTTTGGAGTGTTTTGAGGAACCTTGGGGAAGGGCTGTAGCTCAGTGGTAGAGCTTCTATGGTCTGAGCATGCTGAAGGTCCCTGGTTTAACCCTTGGCATCTCCCGGTAGGGCTGGGACAGAACCTGGTCTGAAATCCTGGAAAGTCATTGCTGGTCAGTGACAAATAGGGATGCCAATCATCCGGGTTTCCCCAGACACATCCGGGAATTGGGAGCCTAAAATGGCATCCAGGGGGGATTTTCACAGCCCAGACAAATGTCCGGGAAAACCTGGACATATGGCAACCCCCTTTGGGAAGTATGTTTTCCATTCAGAATTGAAGAAAAATGTCTTTTTTGCAGATTTTGCTGAAATCGCCGGCTCATCCCCTTTGCCGCCTCCCACCCACCACACACCAAAACTGCAGCCCACAGCTGCCAATCCCCCACTCACCCATCACTGATTGCTGGATCACCAGCCCCACTGCTGATTGCCCCACCAGACAATGACACCTCCTCCACCACCACCTCAGGTCTGGATTTTTCATTTTTAAAATATGGCAACCCTGGTGACTATTCAACCTGGTTTATTCTGCAACATGCAACTGACACAATGACAGTGCATTAGTGGTAGATTCATACTGAACCACCCACCCATCATTCCCCTTGTTTTATGATGCTTCCACAATAACCATGAATGCACATAGAGGTGGTACCTCAGTGTTAGAGCACCTGCTTTGCATACAGAAGATCTCAGGTTCAATCACCAGGGAGGGCTGGGAAATACTTTCTGTCAATCCGTGTGGGACAATATGGAGCTAGATAGGCCAACTGATCTAATTCAGTATGAGGCAGCTTCCTATGTTCTGAGGTTCCTATTTATGTACAAACAAATATATATATTTGTTGAGAGAGCTAACAAATTGTAGCTACAATTTTGGACTAGGAGCTGGCAAACCAAGGTTCAAAATCCCTGCTCAGCCAAGAAACTCAATGGATGACCTTGGGCCAGTCACTCATTCTCAGGATAACCTACCTCACAGAGTTGTTGTGAGGAGAAAATAGAGAGGAGGAGAACTATGCACACCAGCTTGGAGGAAAGGTGGGGTATAAATGCAATGAATAAATGAATAATAAAAACGGATGGCTGGATTGGAACTTGTCAGGTTACAAACTCTGCCCAGTTATTGCCTCAGGGAAAGTCACAATGATAGTTCTATTCACACAGAAAAACACAACAGCAAAACATGCACTTTGATTATTTGTGAAGCTAATGATGACAGGAATGACTGGAAACAAATATATGACAAGAAAAATACGTGGCTCCAAGCAAACCCCAGTTCCTGGATTTTGATCCCTGGGCTCAGCGTTTCCTACTCTTACATCTCCTTTTTCTGCTTCCTGTGTCCCTGAGGGAACATGGAGCACAACACAGCTGAGGCCTGTTGTTTCTGAGAGGCATCTACTCTCTGGGCTCTCAGTTCTAAAAAGAACTGGAGAGCAATCCAGGCCTCTTCTGGAAAATGACCTTGGACACTAAACTGGATTAAAATAACTGCTAGCAGTATGCCTGAAATGGAATAAATAGTTTTTTCTTTTCTTCAGAAGTTCCATTAATGGGGTAACGGTGAGCAAAGAAAACCATGTAGAACATTTTAAAAGGACATCAGGAGGCGAGAATAAAAAAGTGAAATGCATTGTTTTGTTTAGCGGAAACTGAACCAGCTGAATAAGTGAGACAAAAGTGTTCTTGTCTGTAGCACCGGGATAGGGGGAACACTTCTGGGATGACAGCTATGCCATGTTTTCAGACCAAGGGAAGTTCAAGGCTGCGGTAACATTTGAACCAGGAACTTTCCATTCTTATCTGCTGTGCTTCACCAGCTTTCAAGGTGAGATGAAATAGTTGACTGCAGTGAGCACTTATGTAGCATCAGACAAACCAAACATGCACACGCACACAAAAAGCATTGGCCATATTTCTTTTTCTGCAGAATTCAAAGTATACAGTTAGGACAACCGAAAAATCAATTCCTTGAGCAAGAATGCACAAGTTATGTCTGCTGTCTTGTGCTTCCTACTAACTGAAAACATTAAAATGCCCCATCCTTTGCCTTATTTGGAGTTATTTTCATCTTTTAGCCATGAAGTGGGATTATTTCCCATCATATCAGCATATTACATAATCTCTAACGATCCTTCCTCCCCCAGAAACCTTAGCACCTGTGGAGAAGGGAAGCCTATTGGAACCCTGGAAGTAATCAGAGACAAATTGAGAGGTAATTTGCTGCACTTATATACACCGCACTACTTATAGTATTATCAAATCATCAAGATGTTCCAGCTTGGTAAAAACCAAGTTAGTTGAAGCTGAACAATCTAATTGCAGAATCATCACCACCATCATCAGCCGTCACCATGCAGGTTGGGGTCCCTGCTCTGAAGAGCTAGGAACATATAATTTGACCTAAGAGAAACAACAGGGGAAAGGAACATGTGATTAGGTTTGATTACAGGCTGAGAGCATGTGCCAAATACTTTCCTTTGACACAATAGTATTGCATTAGTGGTAGATTTATTCTGGACCATCCACACATCATTCTGCTTTAACAGTTGATCTGGGATGCTTCCCCAATGTTATTCCATTATTGCCACCTGGAGGGGGAGGAGGAGAAGAAGAAGAGGAGGAGGAGGAGGAGAAAGTTTTGCAGGTACTAAGGAATGCAGTGGAAGACAGGAGTGCCTGGCATGCTCTGGTCCATGGGGTCACAAAGAATCGGACACGACTAAACAGCAATAAAGGAAGCCATAGGAACCAAAATGTTTTTGGGTATTCTGTGTTAGCAAAATAGTTGGATATGTGATTTATGGGCACCTTCCTGTTACGCCTGAGAAGGGCAGATGAAGAAGTTCAAGGAGAGGGTGGGGGCTCATCCTCAGAGATAGAACTGTTTTTCTGCTTTGCCTTTTCAGTTAACAACTTTTTAATTTAAGTCTTATTGAGTGCTTTCCTGGAGTGGCCATTAAACCACATAGTCCCCAGGTGTGCCTATCGATTAGGCTCAGTTTACATATTACTTCTTCCACATGTGGGCAATAGGAGAGTCCTTCCTGATAGCAACGCTGCACGCATATAGAGAAATATAGTCACAGCCTCCAGGATGCAATGAAAGCTAAGGGTGGGGGCTGCTGTCATGGGGACCGGCACATGTGTACCCCCTGAACCCCTCTGTTGTCAGCCTGGCATGCTGGAATTGAGCATGCAATAAGGCTGGCATGCCTTAAGTATTACTCTCCCTGTGGGTACCCTTGCCATGACTAAGGGCTTTCCTGTGGCCAGTTCTTGGGGTGACTAAACCAGCTCTTTGTGTCTTTGCAGTGAGGCAAGTGCAGTGCAGTGCCATAGTTCCTCAGCAATGGTTTTCTGAGTTCATTGGGGTATCTCTCTGTTTGATAAGGGTGCTTAGGAACAATTTGTTCCCTGGGCAGCAAGTAATTTACTCAGTAATTTAATCAGATAGAAGGTTGCATCTAGAGCTGTTGCAATGGCAACTGTGGCATCATGACCTAGTCACCCCAGAGCAAGATGTTTCTCATAGTAAA
The DNA here is from genome assembly GCF_964234715.1 of Podarcis melisellensis. NCBI lineage: Eukaryota > Metazoa > Chordata > Lepidosauria > Squamata > Lacertidae > Podarcis > Podarcis melisellensis. The sequence continues at coordinate 52,252,122 of NC_138528.1, forward strand.
GTGTTTTGGTTTTTTTTTCAGAAGGAAGGTGTTACCCCCCAAAGAAAAACAGCTGTCAAAGGACTGCCAGCCCTGCTTTAGACTTTTTAAAGGCCTTGCATTCTGTCCCCTTCACCCCAAAAAGGCCTCTGTTGACAACAAAGATGAAATCATTTTGTTCCCCAATAATGTAGTTCTTCCCGTCAGATTCATTTACTTTGGTTTCCCTTTGTAGCTTCCTTTTCTCCCAGCTCTGCTTCTTGTCCCTCTTCCTTTGTCCCTATAAATCTTCTCTCGCTTGTCTCCTTTTCTTTGGGGAAGCCACCTGCCTGTCCCCTTTATTACGGGGCTTAAGTAACAGCTGGTGACGCACAGACTCTGCTGCAAAATGGTTCAAACATGCCTTGACTTTTGGAAAATACACAGTAAACAGGGAAATCAACTCCGCACCCCTCCCCGATGTTCTTGTGTTCCTGTTTGTCCAGAACTAGAGCATGAGTCTTTATTACAGTCGTGACTGAGAAACAAATTGCTTGGAGCAGAGCAGGAAAAACTTATTATGCACTCAGCAAGCAAGACTCTGGCAAAGGGATGTTTCTTTTGCTCCAGCTGTTGTATCTTTAGCAATCGTAAACTAGCCGGAATCAACAGGAAAAAAATAAAGTTGGGTCCTGTTTTTTTATGGTGGTGGAAGAAGTCGTGGCCCACTAACATGGCACAGGCATGGCCAAAGGTCTGTGAGGCCATTATCACTAGTTAAGATGCTAGAGAGCAAGAGAGAATTTCAGGTGATGCAGTTTTTCTCATCGGTGTATGAAAACCTGTCCTAACCACTAATTTATTCTGTGTAGTTTTTAAAGGTTCTAGAGGCCAGTCCTGATTTGCATCTGGTCAGAGGTGCCAGCTTGTGAGGGGAACATGACGTTGACATCCCGACATTGCACTTGTATCTTCAGGATGCTGTGAGGAGTTGGGGGAGGGCCAAGTGCAGCCCCCTCCCCCAGCTTCAATGGCCAGCTGTGCCTCCCCCACTGTATATGTGGGGGCTCCCTATGCATCTTGTAAAGAACAGAAATAGGAAGGAGACACCTGCCATCCCAATATCCCCACATCCATCCTTGTATGTTAAATTAACTCCCCCCAATCTCTGAAAAGGGCTAGAAAGAGTGTGTTGAAACCACTTCTATCATATGTACAACGTCTCTCTTTGCCCCTGGGGCATGCATTGACAAATAAGGACTTGGATTTCTGGTAGAACAATCATACAGAAGAAGTCTGCCTATTGCACTTCTATCTCCAGCCCTTGCCTCAGTCAACAGATCAGTTGACCTCAGTCACTGAGATTATGAAGAATACACACCACAGATCGGGATAACATCCGTGGCCACATACTGATCCATGATAGTCCCCACACCTCCCTGACCCATATGCTGCCACTCTTCTCTGCCTCTGTGTTGGAAATGCCTTTGCTCCACCAACTGGCTCCTCAAGATTGTTGCCAAAGGTAGATATCTGCCAGGAAACGCACATGGCATTTATTAAATGCCCTCTTTTGTTCCAGTGGTGTTTTTAACCTGTTGAACTGGCCCTCCAGATGCACATGTTGGTTCATCCAACTTTTTGAAGATTTTTCAGCATATGGCAAGGTGCATTGTGGTCTAGAATTGCATCAGAGTATGTGCCTCACACACAGACATAAGATGTCAACATGAATGAAATAACTTGAAAAAATAAGCACTTTGTACTGACTTAATGTCACAAAACTTGACTGTGTGAATCAGGCCTCAGCCACAACATAATGACTCATGAATATAAACACAAGTGAATAACCTAATGGTGAGTTTGCACGCACACACTGCTCACATCATTTACCATGTGGTGAGTCACCAGTGATGGTATATGCGTTCCTTCTGCTAATGTTGCCTTGGCTCCCATTTTGGGTTATTTGCCTCAGGTGGTCAGTGGTGAGTGATTCATCACAAAATTGAGTGATGCTAGTAATTTGAATATGAGTAACTTGGTACAATATTTTTTCATAGGGAAACCACCATGACATTACCCTGTAGCTCTTCCATACTTACGCATGCTTATAAATGTGCACCCAAGTGGTGAAAATAGCCTACAACCATTGGAAAGGTGAGCTTTCAATCTGTGTAGTTGTATGACAATTTAACATTGCTTATCATTTTCTTTAAACTGACTTAGAGGGAGATGAGAATTGATGATGACATTTGTTATATATTCAGTGGTCTGTGCTTGCCTGAGCTTGAGTCTGGACTAAGGATTCTGAACCCCTGTGTTCTGATTCGACACATGATATCCAATCACAGAACATTTCAGGATTTGGCACTTAAACTCTATTGGCTCTTAAACTCTGAGTCATTATTCGCAGCTTGGAAGTTTAGACATCCAATCATGTTGGAAGTGGGAGTGGCCCAGGCCTCCAGAAATGTATATAAGCAGTTGCTTTGCGCCTGTTGTCCAGTTATGTTAATTCAATAAAGGTTCTTGCTGTTATCACTGTGTCTTGCCTCGTGGGAACCCACCTACACTTCAACATTTACCTGTAAAAATTGTTCATAGCAACGTGGGAAGCTGTCTTCAACCAAGTCTGACTATTTATGTGATGTAACTCAAAATGGCCTGCACTATCTGCCTGCAGTTGATCAGACGCAGTCTTTTCTAGCCTAACCTACCTCATAGGGTTGTTGCAAGACTAAAATGGAGGAGGAGGAAGTATATACACTACCTTGAGTTCCTAGGAGGAATGGTTAGATATAGGAAGCAGTCTTATATTGAGTTCCTAGGAGGAAAGGTTAGATATAGGAAGCAGTCATACTGAGACCATTGGTCCATCTAGCTTTCTGCTGTCCACACTGACTGGTAGGGGCTCTCCAGGGTACATTTCTAGCTTTACCTGAAGATGCCAGGGACTGAACCTACCTTCTGCATACATGAAGAATGCCACTTCTTTTCCTTCTGTTCTCCACCATATTTATAACCATACAGCAGAAGATTCATGTCTATTATCCTTTTTTGGTTGTCTTTTAGCAGGAATCTGATGCTGAACTGATGGTTTATGAGCAGGTCTCTTAAGACAAACTGTACAGAGAGCTGTCAGCTCTTAAATAAAGTCACAGGCAGTAAGCTCTCATTCTAAGACACAAGGAGTTTCCTTGCACATACCACTTGCCTCCTGAATTTCACACCCCAGCTAGTAGCTGCAGAAAACAACCCCAGCTATTGATCACTGGTATAATAATAATAATAATAATAATAATAATAAGCCAAAGATAACATTGAAAAATTTGTCACAAACAAGATGGTCCTGCAGAGAAGTTGCTACACAAACCATTGTCTACTACGACTGTATTTTGGAAACCTTAATAAATATTGTCAATGAATACAAAGGAAGTTAGGAGCAAACTTTCTTTGTCCTTTGACTGACTGCAATGTGAGCGTTAGGCACAGCCGGCATTTAAACTTGCCTGACAGACTGGAGTGATAACGTTCACTCTCAGGTCTGCTGACCAGGCTCTGCCCCCACTGACCCTAATGTCTCAACAAATGAAACTGACCTGTAAAAAATGTTACGGGGGGGGGGGGAGAGACATTGCACATACTTTTGTAAACCAAGAAAATCTTTAATAAAAATACATTAAAAAATAATAATAATTGGGCCATTCAAATTTAGATTATTGGTGAGCTAAACTGCCTGTGAAGTGGCCAGCTGGGAAATTTACCAACTCCTCGTGGCCCTGGAATTGAGGGCAGCTTGAGAGGTGCCTTTAGAAATGGCCTTTAGAAGCAAACCCTTTGGTTAAAAACCGAACAAAGCCCTGAAAACATTTGAAGTATATTTTATGGCAATATTCTGGCATAAAGTCCTTCACAGATTTTACTTTGTCAACAAAGTCCTGCAAAAAAGCAGACCTTGATGTTATGTCAAGGAAAAAGTCACTTTTTTTGTCCTTGACATGTGGAACAACTCTGAAGAAATGGAAGAACAGAAAAAAACAATAAATAAGAATGAGTCATCAAGTGGAAGCCACATATTCCGATGAAAGATAAAGAGCATAGGGACACAAATCTGTTTTCCCAAGTGGAAAAAGTGACAGCAAGCCAACAGGGAAGGACAAATTCAGACTGGAAAAATACTACAGTATTTTGGATAAACTTCCAATGAAACTAGATAGAATATCAATGATGCCGTCGTGAAAAGACTGTCATCTTTCCCTGTTCTCTTTCTAAAACGAAATCTTGACAGAAATGCCATTGGATAATCTCACAAGTGAATCATTGCCAATAAAAATAAAAAGATATAACTTTAACAATAATATACGCATATACAATAATAATATATATATATAATAATATAATATAATAATATAACTTCTACAATTATCTGAATGTTGTTTGTCATTATGTTTAAGTGTTCGTTTATTTGTTTTTAAGTTATCAATATGTGTTACCCACTGCAAGTGAATTCGTTTTTTCCCTTGAAATCTTAGAGATATAGTATCTTAACATGTTGCTTCTAATGTCAAATACAGGTTGTTGTTTTTTGCCGGGGGGGGGGGGTAAGGACTACATGCATATTTACTTCTTTTTTAACCAGGCCTGCTCTTAGTTTGCGTCCTCCTTCTGCTTTGCATCAAAAGCAAATATCTCTTTTGTAAACTTCTTGTGCACCAGATTCTTCTTGGCCTGGCTCAACCACTCTTTCAGAATGTATTTCATGCTGCATGTCCATCCTGTATCCTTTGCCCCAACAGGTTATAACCCTACCATTTGACCCAGGAGCTCCTGCTCTTGTAACTCCTATTGCAATGCCACCATCTCACTCCCCTATCGTTTTTCATCCTTCTTCAAAACAGGCTTCTTCTGCGAATCAAGGCTACTACTGCCCCAATCTTTTTATTTCAGCAAAATGAATTGTATGTCTCCTATAGTGCTTTGTAATTGCCTGTAACCAATGTCCCTTTGTTCCTTTTTTTGCATCTGTTTTAATGTTTGTCCCTTTTATAAAACAGTAGCCTGCAACTTTGATTTACGTACTTCCTTGGACTCCATCCAGTGGATGATATGTAAGTACCGTAAGTAATTTTAAGAATTATCCACCACCTTATGGTGGGGGCTGGTATTGCATTTTGGTGTATTTCTTAGCATTTTCATTTAACTATGGATCACTTCTAATAAATCATATATTATATAGAACTTTTAAACATTGGCGAAGCGCTTTAAAATCTTTACTCTTATAACAATCTTGCAAGCCAGGTCACGTTCACTGTTTTTTTTGGGGGGGGGTTGTTTTTGTTTTTTGAAACTTATGGCAAGATATAGAGAAGGCTGTAGCAATAGAGTGACCTGAACCTACTTATTGATAGTTCTTTCTATTCTTTGGCTCACACTGGCTGTATAATGGCTGTATGCCTTGTTGGAGAAATGCAGGGGAGCAAATCCGTTATAATATAGGACCATGTTTTAGGTTGGAAGTTTAGAATATTTACTTACAGATATGTAATCATTAAGAAAAGGAAATTGACTCTCAGTGTCACCCCCCCCCATATAATACACTTTCCCAAATTAGTTCTAAGGCTTATTATACACCCCAGAAATGGAAGCAAGCAACTTCCCCATTTCTCTCAGTTCAAGGTTCTTAATTTATGGAATGTACCAGGTGAAAACGGCCTATGCTCTTAACACAGCAGGAGGGAAACTTTGGCTCCAGAAGTTACTGAACCACAACTCCTATAAGCCCTGGGCATGAGCTATGTTTGCAGAGGCTGATGGGAACTGTGTATAGCTGTCAAGTGTCCCTTATTTGGAGGGACAGTCCCTTATCCCAGCGCCATGTCCCGCTGCTGTCCCTTATTGATGGATGTCCCTTAAATTTCCCGGGTTTCAAAGGAAGCAGCTCCTCTCCCTCCCTCCCTGCCGACCAGGGAGGAGGGAGGCTCCAACTGTGTTGCTTGGCTGCCCGCCCCGCCCCCCTCTCACCAGCCTCAGCCCCCGGGAACCCCTCCCCACCTGGACTGGTGGGAGCCTCGGGCCCTTCCACCACCATCCTCCTCGCGGCTCCCGCTCCCGCTCGGCTGTACTGTGGCTATGCCGATGATGGACCCGAATGAGATGGGCAGCCTGGCATGGTCTATGAATTGATGAGGAGCCTTGAGAGGAGAGCGAGGGCAACCATACAGAAAGCAGTTCAGAGAGAGGAGGAAGAGGAGGAGGTGGAGGCGCGGGAAAGTTTTCCAAGGGCTACAAGGGAAGGACCGCAAGCGCTTCTCCCATAGATTTGTAGTGGTAGTCTAGCATAGATGGTCTGATCTGAGGGCTTACTTCGGGCGCTATTTCCCCCTCCCCCTTCCTCCCGCCCCACCTGATGGAATTGAGAGCTGCAGATGAAGCACGAGAGAAAAGATACAGAACTGCAGCAGCATCTTCATAGCTTGGACTTCGTTTTGCGCAAAAAGTGGTTGCTGCTTGTAGTTATTTAATTGCAGTGTTTCATTGGCTGGTGTCTTGAGCAGCAACCTCTGGAAACGAAGGGCTAAAAACCGGCGCTGCCCTCCAAAACTATCTTGTCCCTTTTAACTGGTTGACTAAAATCCCTTATTTTGGCTGCTAGTCCCTTATTTTCAAATCTGTAAGTTGACAGCTATGGAACTGTAGTGTAGCAATGTCCAGATGGCCAAAGGTTTTCCACATATGCTGTTATGGAATATAGTGAATGTAATGATATAGCTTGTAATTTGTTCACTTTGCAATTTGAGGACTTGCCCTGGAGTCACATGGCCTGGTCAGTTCCTAAGGCCTTGAGTTTCAGTTCTAGCAAAGGGTCTTAGAGGCTCCTTTTAATAAAGCCCCTTTTATAAAACTGCTCCTCATTCTTGGTGCCTGTTGTTGGACCCAGAAGCATTACAGTGAAAACTGGGCAGAGTGGGGGATCCAGATAGGGAGCTTAAAGTGTGTTTCCCAGATTATTTTGATTTAGGCAGACTGGTTCCTGTGGTTACAACATTTAGCACAACCATCTGCTGAATTACAGTAATGGTGCCCAAGAGCTCCAGTGCCCACCTTAGAGAGCTTATTTCTAATCTTTTTCACCAGGGCAGGAGGGATGAAATAGCAATGTCTGCTTTCAAATGTGAAATACTTGAACCCAACAAACCCAGCATCCTGCTCTTGAGTGCATCAAGTAAAAAGCGCAGCAGCCAAATGGAAAATGTGAGTCTTCTGGGATTGTGAAAGCAAGGATTATTTTGTTTCTAAACTATAAATCAGGCAATGCACAGAGTGGAGGGGGAAGCAGGCCACTGGAACCATCATCAGGCAGAGTTACAGCTTTCAGTGGTGCTCACTTGAGAGCTAAATGCTGGGTTACGCCTGGATAATGTTCAGTGATGGACACCAAAAAAAATGTAATGGGAAGAAAACTGAATGCTTCACGTGGAATGTGGTTTTCCTCTTATTTCCACCACTGCCCCCCAGCTGAGTAAGCTATCAGCTCAAAAACAACCCAGCAGAAAATAAAGATTCACTTTTCCGCATAGTAAAATATATAGAATACTTTTCACTAGCAGATCAATGATTGTGAAAACTTGGGAGAAACCTCAACTGAATGTTCTTTAATCAGAATACAAAAAATGTTATAATGCTGTTTTGAATGGGTATTTCAGAAACTTATCCAAACTTACCTGAGATATTGGTGCTTAATTTCAGGTTTGTCACTGGAATATGCATTTTTCCACCTACAGCCCTCAACCGATTTTCCAGATTGACAGTAGGCCCAACATTGTTTTTCTCCTGTCATCTGGAATTCAGGACCAGACATTCAGGACTTGGATATTCTGTAATTTTGCAAATTCAGATATACCAAATTGGCCCGAATATAAGCCGCACCTGAATATAAGCCACACCTTTAAAGTTCAAGAGTGAAAAAAGACAATACCAGAATATAAGACCTATGAGTGTGTTTAGTATTTGGGAAAGTGGTTCGGGATGAAGTGATTATGGCTATATGAATATCTAATTCCCACACCAGGTAATCTCATCCATGACCCTCACCCTGACTCATCCTTGATGATGTACCATACTTCAGTCCTCACCTGCAGGCGTATACGTCCAACTGATGCTGCCTACCATTTGTGTCATTCATACCTGGGTATGACTAAACTGAGACCAACTTAGCGGTTGTCACCAAAAGCAGGATTTGAAGCAACTGTCCAAGCTGCATCCTTTGAACGAAACTGGAGCTCAAAATATCAGAGCTCAAATCTCAATAGATCAGTGGTACTGTTATCTTTTCTAACTCCATCAACAATGCTCACCCCATTATACTTCAGTACAGATTGACTAGGGGCTTATCCACACACTTACATTTCCTCCACTATTTCCAGGCACAGTCTGCAATTTAAAGCTCTGTGTCCAAGTGCCTTTATTTTCCTCTTTTAGCTTTCAAGCTTTCCCCATGAAAACCCTCTCTTTAAAGTTCAGTCAGAACAAACTTCAATCCGTGGAAAACTCCAATTGACGTTTGCTCCAATTCAGCTTTAAAGAGTGAGTTTTCATGGGCAAAGCTTGGGACAAAATAAAGCAAAATCCTCGGACATGGAACATTGAAGTGTGGAACTCTGCCTAGAAAGTTCAGAGCAAAGGTAAGTGTGGATATGGGTTACTATAATGGGTTACTATAAACCACGGAAAGTGTCTTTGCATGTAGCCAGCAAAGCAGTCAGATGTCTAGGTTTTTGGAGCCAGCTGGCGTTGAGGTGACTTGGGGTTGGTGGAGGGGCACCAAAAGTGTGCTGTTGCTTTATGAGGCTTGACGCTGCTTTAAAGACTAGCACTGCCTGTGACGGTGCCTGCTTAATCCCTTCTGTTCAATTTATGGATTTGGAAATAAACAGATGTTACGAAAACACTGTAAGGTGCCAGAACTGTCTCCTTGCAAGGAAACAGAACCCATCAAAGGCAGCCTATGACACTCCCAATTACTCCATGAAATGGGGAATGCAAAACCAGCCTTTACTGATCTGGTGCAGGGGCTGAATGGAATTTTAGTCCAAAACACCTGGAGGGCATCAGGTTGGCAAAGGCTGGCAAAAGAATACAATACTATGCGAAACAAGTTCTTAGGCAGTATGTTTTCGATTGCACCGTGACTTGCTTTTCAATAAACACTTTAGTAAACACACATTTGTGTTAAGTAACTGAACACTAAATAGCAGCATTAATAAGAATTTCACCTTTTCCTGTGGGATGTTCTTTTCAGTCCTGCTTCTCATTTAGCTGAACAACACTTCTATGAATGTATCATTCTCTCCAGGAGAGCTCAGTAATGGCAAGCCTGTTAGGTATATCAGGATTAGTATCAATTATGATTGTGCCCACCAGGTGAATAGATGCTATGCAAACTACAGGATCAACCATCAGTTCACACCTTAACCCTTAATTACGTATTTTTAAAGCCTACTTGTTAATCTGGAAAGTCACTGGCATCATGGAACAACTTCTTTGTGTAGAACAAAAAGTTTGCATTTTCTAAAGAACAGTAAAACGGAGCTGGGCTGAAGCAACGAGAATCAGTGCGGCCCACCAGGCATGTCTGTGGCCACGGCCATAGCCAGGATTTTTGTTAGGGGGGCAGGACTTTGTTAGGGGGTCAGGACTTTGTTAGGGGGTGCAGGACTTTTGTTGGGGGGCAGAACTGATGCGATTGACCTGTTAGTTATTTCTATTGTTTTACTTGATGGGGGGGCAGTTGTCCCCCCTGCCTCCCCTTGACTATGCCCATGTCTTTTATGAAAGGATGGTATGCACTGCTGCTAATGCACATCTCTTGATTCTGCCTCAACTACCTTGTGGTTGCCTTTAAAATCATGCCCCAAACCCAAAAACTGGTTAAGAAACCAGCATCTGTCGTCTCTGAAATCTCAGCTTAAATTCACACAACGCAGTAGTGTATTCTTTCTGTCAGAAATGTGATTTTAAAAAAATAAATGCTTCTGACAGCACTTCTGATCGTACGTTATGATCAAGCTCTTTCTTCGTCATCTTCTGGCGAACAGGCAGGCACATCTGGTGCAGACTTCTGGCAAGTCAGAGAGCATAGCAGAGAGGCAGTGGATGAGTGCTCAGAGCATATTGGGCATTGCCCGATAGCCATCAATATTTATATGCCTGCTTTTTTTAACAATTGGCAGTTAAAAGCCTCCTCCCAAAAGCCGTGAAAGAACTTCTCTCATGGGAACTGTGTTTTGCTTTGTTTTTAGCTTTCCCACTGGGACGCGGGTGGAACTCTGGTCTAAACCACAGAGCCTAGGGCTTGCTGATCAGAAGGTCAGTGTTTCGAAACCCTGCAATGGGGTGAGCTCCTGTTGCTCGGTCCCTGCTCCTGCCAACCTAGCAGTTCGAAAGCACATCAAGTGCAAGTAGATAAATAGGTACCACTCTGTTGGGAAGGTGAACGGTGTTTCCGTGCGCTGCTCTGGTTTGCCAGAAGTGGCTAAGTCATGCTGGCCACATGACCCAGAAAAACTGTCTGTGGACAAACGCTGGCTCCCTCGGCCAGTAAAGCAAGATGAGCGCTGCAACCCCAGAGTTGTCCGCGACTGGACCTAACGGTCAGGAGTCCCTTTGCCTTTACCTTTTACTGTGCTAGGTTGTAGGGGTTCCCTACTGCAAAATGTTGCAGTGTGCAGTACTTCAGAAAGTCAGGCAGCCATGACCTTTCCTAAGATACTCCATCACATTCCCCTCAGTTTTCTACTCCCCTCACAACAGTCTGCATTCTGTACCAACTGAGCATAGTCAATCTTAACTCCTGGTGATAATTTTTGTAGAGAAGATCAAGCCAGTTAAGAAACAAGTGTTTAGTGTGTGTGGTTTAGTGTCAAATAATGTTAGTTAAAACACAAAATATTAGGTAAAGAAGCTTAAAAATGTTAATCTAGCCACTACAGAATTGCCTTTTATCTTGGGTCTGATGCTGCTGGAACATCTTACTCTTGGCCTTGCCCCCATATCCCATACTGATGAAACCTAAGCATGATTTTAAAAAAGAAAGTTTCAGTCCACAGATTCCCCATGCAGTGCACTATTCAGGGCAGCAGGTGTTTTTTGCAATGCACCTGTTAAACAAACTTGATTTGATTGCCGAGCAGCTTATTCAAGGTCTCTGTTTTGAACAACACGCCTTTCAATTAACTGGGGAAGGGTTATTCATTCAGTGCACATACCATCACAAGCTCTCTTACCTTTTCCTTTTGTGCTTGTGTAATTTCAGGATCTTGTGTTTTACAGGGTTGCACAATAGCTTCCTAATAGCATTGCCAAGAATGCTAGGTTTCAGAAATTAAAGACAAGCTGTATCCTCAGAGCCAACGTTACCCTGGATTAAATATATATATACCTGTGTTTCAATGGCAAAATACACAGGCTGCACATAAATTGTAATTAGCTGTCTATCTACATAGATTTCTGTGCATTATACATGTAAACAGGGTGACTGGACCTTATAGGACTATCGGAAGCTTCCTTCTACAAGATAAGACTAGTTGTTCCATCTACTCCAGTACGCTCTACTCTGCCACTAGTTTTCCAGAGCCTTTCCCATCACCTGCTCCCTGACCCCTTTTAACTAGAGATGCCAAGAACTGAAACTGGGAGCTGAACTGAGTGCATGTCTGAAATTGTGCCCACTTCTACGTACACAAGGCCTTCACATTTGGAAATGGAACCGATTCTGTTTTTCCCCATAACTCTCTGTAGTCTGATCAGCAAGGCAGGCACATTGTGGTTGTATTCCCCAGGCCAGGTAAAGAGATAACACAATACTCGGTACATGGGTGTGAGTGAAAATAGGTCACAACCTTTTACTGGCTACTGTGTGGTGTAGTGGTTAAGAGCGGTAGATTTGTAATCTGGGGAACCGGGTTCGCGTCTCCGTTCCTCCACATCCAGCTGCTGGGTGACCTTGGGCTAGTCACACTTCTCTGAAGTCTCTCAGCCCCACTCACCTCACAGAGTGTTTGTTGTGGGGGAGGAAGGGAAAGGAGAATGTTAGCCGCTTTGAGACTCCTTCGGGTAGTGATAAAGCGGGATATCAAATCCAAACTCCTCCTCCTCCTCTTCTTCTTCTTCTTCTTCTTCTTCTTCTTCTTCTTCTTCTTCTTCTTCTAGGAAAGCAGGGTTGCCATGGCATTGAGTCAGGGTCCATTAACCTCTAGTACTTCCTGTCTGAAGCCTGATATGCCATACCAACTGGGAAAAGCCATGGGAGTTGACCAGGGCACAAAGACCCAACGTGGTGCAAACCATATGACTGGAATCCTGTTGTTCACCTGAGATGAGTTGCACCAGGCCCAGTCCACTCCAAGTTCAGGGCAGGAGCCTGGGCGCCTCTTCAAGGCCCTTCAAGAGGGTTCCCCTATGTTTCAATCCTGCTCAATGCCATTTCCACTCAAGTTGCAACAGTTCCTATGTAGAAGACACCTAACAATCATCTACTATCAACTGAGAGAGAGAGGCAAAAAAACTCTCAGCGAAAGGCTATGGGTGTCCTTTCAGGCCCTGTCAAATCAGCGGCCACTCAACACCTCAGTGGAAGAATTTAAAACCAAGGGAAGGTTGGGAAAATTCACCTATGAGGTAAGAGAGAAAGAATGGGTATTCTTTTCCTCTCTGAATGAAAGCTGCAGAAGGGCAGGAACTGAATCATGGCTATTTAAGCAGTACTGTATTCTGTGCCTTAATCATACATCCATATTTGTACCCTTGTAAATAAGCCACCACTAAGAGTACATTGGTTTTAAGTTCTCTCTAAGGTTTAGGCCACATTTTTTAAATGACACAACACTATATAATTTGCAGCTGTATTCACAGAATGGTTCTTTTATTATTCAAATGCCAATTTTTCTTCTCAACCTTAATTTTTCACCATCTACTTTTAAAAAATTCTTACCCCGCAATACTGTTCTGGCAGGACTCTTGAGTCACAAAACCTTTACTAAACACAGGTCAGTTTATAGCTTTGGTTCCCAGTTTGGTTCCTTGAACTTATGTGGTTTTAAAGGATAGCTTGCCAGTACTGATTTTATTTACCAAAAGATAAAAGTCTTATTGATTTCCTGTTAACTATAACAAATACCTGCCTAATTGGTCTCAAATGTTATAGCCTAGGTTTGCAAACATTTCATCCAGCCTCTGTGGTTCCCTCTTTGATGGCAAGTTTATATGCTGGTGTAACAATGTTATACAGATGTTTCTGCCTCAGCTCTATGTCTGTACAGTTAATATAATGACACTAATGCCACACAGGAACAGTTAAAAAGGACAGGATGAGGTAGAGGCTGCCAATGACTTGGCATACTTCAGAGTGCAGCAGCTATTAAAAATTGAGCAGCAAAATCACTCAGCAGTGGCTGCTTCTTTTCTTTCTTTTTCTTTAAGTATGAAGAAATTGTGTTCTCTTATTATTGAATGTCTCTAGAATTGTGCCAAGGAATATAATCATGCTGCTTGTTCCTGTGCAGCCCTCCTGGAGGATTATGAGCAGTTGAGTTAGGACCTCGTAAAGTTTTCAGCAGCACAATTGCCAGGACCCAGTATCAACAGTAATAGGCAAATAAATAACATCCTCTGAGCCATTTTCAGTAACCCAAGAATCATTTTGCAAGCATGTCGTGCTATCACCTCCCTTTCCTCCTCCACTTTCTCCTTTTTCACTTCCCTCTCAAGAAAGGAACCTTTCTACACAGGTTTTAAGTACAAACAAATAACCTAAGCCTCCAAAATACAAATATTGTGGGAGAGAGAGAGAGAGAGAGAGAGAGAGAGAGAGAGAGAGAGAGAGAGAGAGAGAGATGATAACCACCCAACTGAAAATAATGCATTATCTAGGAATATTTGAATTTTCTTTGAATCCAGTGTGAAGCCTGCATTTGGGTGAGGGGTGAGAGACTCTGCAGTCGCCATTAGAGGATGGTTGTTTCACCTGAGTTGCCCCACCCTCCAGCCCTAGTAACCTTCATAAGGAAGCTGCTGTAATGTGAAAAAAGCCTTCTTCTAGTGGTCAACACACAGCAACTGAAGCAGGGTCTGAACCCACAGTGAAATGGATCTTAATTATCAGTTTCTCCCAGGAATGCCTGCAGCTGCATCACCACAGCCTGAACTCATGCCCCCAGCAGCTAGCTTTCATCAGCCATGGATTTTACTATTTACTATTTACTACTGAACTGTGGGGGACACGGGTGGCGCTGTGGGTTAAACCACAGAGCCTAGGACTTGTTGATCAGAAGGTCGGAGGTTCGAATCACTGTGACAGGGTGAGCTCCCATTGTTCGGTCCCTGCTCCTGCCAATCTAGCAGTTTGAAAGCACGTCAAAGTGCAAGTAAATAAATAGGTACCATTCCGGGGGGAAGGTAAACGGTGTTTCCGTGCACTGCTCTGGTTCGCCAGAAGTGGCTTAGTCATGCTGGCCACATGACCCGGAAGCTGTACGCCGGCTTCCTTGGCCAATAAAGCGAGATGAGCGTTGCAACCCCAGAGTTGGTCACAACTGGACCTAATGGTCAGGGGTCCCTTTACCTTTACCTTTACTGAACTGTAATGCCTCAGAACTGTGAGTGGAAAACAACTTCAAACCACAGACTAGGCCAAGAAGTATGGATCATCTCAGCGTCCATAACGAAGCCAAAGATTGCTGTATTACCTCTGGAGCTGTATATTAATTCCTATAGTACTACAGGGTTAAGAACTTAATTTGTTCCGGAGGTCCATTCTTAACCTGAAACTGTTCTTAACCTGAAGCACCACTTTAGCTAATAGGGCCTCCCACTGCCACCACACGATTTCTGTTCTTATCCTAAAGCAAAGTTCTTAACCCGAGGTGCTATTTCTGGGCTAGTGGAGCCTGTAACCTGAAGCGTCTGTAACCTGAAGTGTTTGTAACCTGAGGTACCACTGTATCTGTACTCAGGGTATTTTAAGAGTTGACATAAAACAGATCCCTTCAAAAAGCTTTCAACTGAAACTGCTACTTGGAAGATGAACAATGAGAAGGGAGAGCATAGAAAACAAAGGCATGTGGGTATAAATCTGTAATATGAATATACTAAGTGAATTTATACCAATATTCCCATACACAGCACCCACAATTAAGTTCAACTTCTCATCCACATCGAGCATTTAACAACAAATAATAACCTCTAAGAAACTTGTGAAATGGAGCCTCTTGTGGGTATGCTTTGTCTGAGAGGGAGGGTCAATGCCCGTTTTGACATTTGAGATCGAGATTGAATTGTATATGAAAATCCTCATTGCTCTGCTGATGCCTAAAGGCACCCGTTGTGAACTGGTGGCTCTCCAGATCTAAGACTCCCAGCTCCTATCAGTCTCAGCCAGCAAGTCCAATTGCCAGGGGTAGATACAGGTATCAGCATGCCTTCCCAGTACAAATGTGCTAATATTCCTGATCAGATTAGCATATCAAAGTGTTTCTCCTAGGGATCATAGCTCAGTGGTAGAGCATCTTCTCTGCATGCAGAAAATCTCTGGTTCAATCCCTGCCATGAAGGCAATTTCCCCCTGCTCTTCAACTAAACAGGCTCTCACAACAACTTACACAGCAATACCAATCAAAATGACCTCTGTACTCAGGCTTATAATCTAAGAGACAAAACAAAAAAGTGGGAGGGAGAGGTGAGGAGGGAGGAAAAAGCAGCAAAGCTAGGTCTCCTCTCTGAGGAAGCAGGGCATTTCAGATCTGCTATCCAGCTTCCACCTACTTTTAATTTCATTACAAGTTTGCATTCTGTTGTATACTATTAAATATTTCCATCTGTTTGTATCCCCACCCTCCATGGTAGTATTTAGAAAATGGACACAAATATCAGCATAAATGAATTAGGGGAAGAAATAGGCAAACAAATTTGATGAGTGCAATTATTTCTTTTAAACAAACATGAAGGATCTGGACAATTGTAGCCAGTTACGTGCCTGGCTTAAGGGAAGACTAAGAAAACATGGCACTAGACGGGAACTAGCTCAGTGGCACAACTCACACTGTGCTTGCAGAAGGCCCCACGTACATTCCCCAGGGTCTCCAAATAGGGCTGGAGAAATCTCATGTCCAAAACCCTGGAGGGCCACTGCCAGTCAGTATAGAATTGTAGAGTTGGAAGGGACCACTAGGATTATCTAGTCCAACCCCCTGCAATGCAGGAATCTTTTGCCCAGCATGGTGCTCGAACCCATGAGCCTGATATTAAGATTCTTGTGCTCTACCAACTGAGCTATTTTTTTTAAAAAAAATTCTTTTTATTGATTTTAATTTACCAACTGAGCTATATGTGCTGCCTCAGCTAGAAAGACCAAGACAGCTTCCTACTACTGAGGAGGGAGGGTTTTTCCTCTATACTTCATCAGTAAATACCATAAAGATATGATGAACTGCCTGCTTTGGTGTTCATGAATGCCACCCAGAGAGCAACAATCAGAACTGATACTAAAGAACTATGCTGAACAATTGATCTAGCTCATAATACACAGTGCATTTATTCACCGGTTTCTTTCTTTTCTTTGCAAAATAACAGGAATGATATTACTTCCCCACATACCTGCTAGAATCCTTTGTATATTAAGGCATAATGCTGCATGATAGAACTTTTGGGATTAAGATGGGTGATTGCATTCCTATCGCAGGAATGTCAAACTGCCTGCCAAGCAATGAACGGTGTTCAATAAACTGTCTAGACAGGCCATATCCAGAAAGTTTGTTGAGCTGAATGCCCAGCTTTTCCTTGTTTGTTTGCACAGATTTTAAATGGCTTCTCCCCAAAGATGCTCTTCTGTTTGTGAGTTTTAAGAAAAATATGATCACTGGTAAAATGCAATTCCCACTAGGAAGCCCATCTGGGTAATTCTTATGTCATCTCTGATGAAAGCTACATAACCCCTCCATGCTCATACCATGGTGACTGTTTTGGTATTAGTCTCTGGGTTTAACTTGTGGCTTTTACCTGTGCTTTATCTAGAATTTTTGAATGTGCACTGCTCACAGCTTTGTGATTAAGCAGTCTAAAAATCTTTCTAAATAAAGGTGATTTATTTGGGGGGGGTGGCTACCTTAAAAAGTTGTCCTGCTTTCCCACTTCAAGGGATCACGGACTTCTTAGCCTAGCAGGCTCTCTACATCTTAACTACAGTAGCTTCATTCCAAGGGAAAGTTAAGCTGCTGAAATCTCTTTCATCTTAAGGCTGTGTTAATGGGAGATGTTGTGCCTACCAAAACTCCCCCCCCATGCAGATACTCATAAACACAGCATCTTTCAGAAGGGGACGCATGACAAACTTGTTAGACCATCATTTTAAGGGAGACAACCCCTTCCCCATCTTAAACCAGCTGGCTGTGTTACTTTTAATACCAGGACACCTCTTCTTTAAAAATAAATAAATAAAGCACTTACATCTGCATGCAATTAAATAAGTTAGCATTTGCCACTAAACAACAACCTTGTTTTTATTCTGAAATATTCTAATCGGAATAATGAAGCCTTTATAATATTCTCTCCCTCCCTCCTTCTCTCCCCCGCTGATCTGCTCCTGACTAGATTTCCAAATGGAGTTCTTGGAAGTATAAAGCCAATGCAAATCCTTTTCCTGCAGATGCTGTTGCTGCCTACCGCTGTGTTGCTGTCTGCAGTCTGGCAGTGCAGCATCGCCTGCCCATTTCTGATGGCATCCCAGCTACATACAAACACAGCCATGGGAAGCATACAGGTAAACAGCCTCCTTAATGCCTGCTTGTGTAGAATAGAGAGCTCCAAGAGGAGAAGTTTTATCGGCAGCCTGAGATTCTTTCTCACTGACTTTACCTTTTAACATTTTTTTTTTACCTAAACCCTTAACACAAACCTGCAGAGCCACATTGCTTGAGTCATCCTAGGATGCAGTAGCTTGAATCCTACTAGAGTCACAAAATGCTTTAAGTGAGCATTGCCCTGCTGTAGGCTTACTTAAAAGCTATGGACAAAGGGGCAGTTTTGAGTCTCCAAACGGCCTCACAGTGGGATTTCCAGATCACAAGTAATGCTGGAAATATCTGAGAAGAAATACAGATGACTTTTAAACAATTATTTCTTTTTAAAGTAACTTGGAAGTGGAGCATGCTTGCATTTAGGATGGTTAGCTTCCAAGTTACGTGATATTTCTGCATTCAGGATGTATAGATTATGAGTGTGTGCATATGTGCATATTAAGAAGATAGTTTAGTTGTTTTCTATGGTAAGAGGAACATTTGGCTCGTTCACACATTTCCTTTTCTGGCTTTTGTTGTAGAATAAGCACAGTATCTAGGTGGTAAACTTAACGCATCCATAAAACAGCATAAAATACCTAGTCAACCTCTGGACATAATAACCCATGATATGTAAGCTATACATATCAGCAAGGCCTTCTAAACAGAAGACTCTTAAACCAGCATTTGAAACAAAATACTGATGGTGATTTCAGAGGGTTTTTATTACAGAAACTGATGGGGAATATATCTCACTTCCTTGCCTGTCTGGTTGTTAATGGATTTTTCTGCATGATGAACTCTAAAAAGTTTCTTGCATTTCATTTTGTTTGTTTGGTAAAGTGAAAAATGCTGCTCTGCTGACACACTGTAATCCAGACTAGAAACATTTGTCCTATAACCCAGAAACTCTTGGCTTCCTATATATCTTGCTTTTGTCCTATTCTGCGGTATTTAGTGCTATTCACATCTAGGCTCTAAGTGCATTCTGTTCTGCAGCATCACCTCTCAGCTGACACTACACTCTTCATCTCTGCTAGTGCCTCTTCTTCCTGGGGGATTTCTGGCACCAGCTCCCACTTTTATCTTTTCTCAGAAACTTGTGTTTTGAGGATCCCCCCCCGCCTCTCAGCCCCCTCCCCAAATCCAAACAAGCAGAGTTAAGGACCAGTCTCATTCATAACAACTGACTTCTAGAGAAAGAGAGAGGCCTTTACATGAACGTTCCCTTGGGCTATTAGAAAAAATCCAAAATATAGTGTCAGGATTCCAGGAGCATATCTGACGAAATGAAAGGCTGACATAGTGCAGCGCTTTGCTGACAGATGGTTAGAAGTATGTGTTGAAGGGAGAACAGACATTAGTATTCTGATGCTTAAGAAACTGGGAGCAGCAGTTCTTACGGGTCTCAGCACTTTTAGAAGCACACTTCCCTGCACAGATGCAGTAGTTTAAAATGAAAGGGAGAAAAACTGCACATGCATGATTGAAGGGAGCAGAGGAAAAGAGAAATATAGGCAATTTCTTAGTTTTTACTAGGATGGGAAGCAAATTAATGCCTCTTCCTAGAGTGCAAGCATCCCTCCCCAAAACTCCTGTCTTGCATAACAAGAACTGCAGCACTGTATTGAGTTTCAAAACTTCACAACCCTTTTGGGTTCCCAGAAGAGAAAACTGCTATCAGGCATCGGTCAATAAACTAATCTCAACATCAAGAACTCACCACTTAAAGTTGTTATCAGAGTCACTCTGCAACATTACATTGCAGGATGTTTTTTTTTTAAACTGCTCTGCATTCCAACTCTCAACTTATATCTACAGTATATTAATCATTCCTTCATTTTAAAGCACTGTAGTAAATACACAGCTTTCTGTGTATTGCTTCTTCAGAAGATAAAAACAGTATCTACTTACATATTGTGGTGTATATACAACCATGATAATTTATGAGGGGCATGTCTATAAATATTATTACAATGCATAAAGATCAAATGCAATTATCAATCAGTCCCAGGTGCATTGTGCAAATATATCAGTTTTATTTCTCTTCTGTGGAAATAATTACAGACATTCAGGTATAAACATTTTAAGTTAATGCAGTCCAGAGTTTAAATGCAAAAATAAATATAAAGTCCAGCAGCGGATTGCATCCATAAAGCATCTCATTTTTTTTTAACAGTTAGAAAAAGATGTGCAATTTTTTATTTATTTCCCCTTCGTTTTCTAAAAAAAGGGGGCGGGGGGGGAGAGAGAGAAAAGCTCAGTCAAGGTAGAAGCATACATACAAGCGCTTTCTTTAAAAAGATTTTGACCTCACTTGCGAACTGCCCTGGGCATCTACTACATTCACACCGGATCTTTATCAGAGTTTTAAAGAAAAGAAGGGAAAGGAAACGAGGAGGTGGCGACTCGCACGCTCTTCCCAAAGTCTCTTGTCTTGTTTGGATGGGCTGTAGGAGGCAAAACAAGGAGGGGGCGTCCGTTCCCGGCGAGGGAAAAGCCAAACAACCAGAAACCGTCCCTTTCGGCTTTAGAAAATAGACTCTGCGGAGTTCCTCCCGGTTTCACTTCCTTATGGAGCGCGGGGCCAGAGAGGGGCGGCGGGTGTCCCGTCCTGTCCTGCCCGCTTCTCCTGCCCCCCTCCCGGGTCCCTCAGAGCGGGGAGTCGGAGTCGCTGGAGTCCAGGCTGTTCCTCAGGCGGCTGCAGCTGCTGAGCTTCTTCTCCCTCTGCTGCAGGCTGAGGTTCTGGGTGCTCCTCCGGAGGCACTCGAGGGACTGCAGGAAGGACTTCTTGGCTTTCTCCTCCTCCATGGGGGAGACCCCTTCCTCCTCCACCTCCTGGATCTCGTCGAAGGTCACTGGCTGCGTCTTGAAGCGCGACTGGCGGGGTCTGCGCAGCTTGCCCCGAGGCAGCTTGGCCGGCCGGGTGGGCTGAGGGAACTCCTCGGCGATGCAGACGAAGTGCGGCATCACCGCCTGGTAGCTCGAGCAGATGCCCATCAGCTCCGCGGGCTTGGCGGCGGCGGCAGCCATCGGGCGGGGGAAAGAGGAAAGCGGCAGAAAAGGGAACGCCGAGAAAGAGAGCGCGCGCGCCAGAAAACGAGCGCCCCGAAGAGCGCCTCGCTCTTGGGTCTCGCTTTGTGCTGCTTCGTATTCTTCGCTGCCTTGAGGCGTTTCTCTCTCTAAGGCGAGGGAGACCCGGGCGAAAAAGGCGGGAAAGCCGCCGGAGGTGGGGCGAGAGGGTGGCTTCTGCCGCTTCGCAGCCGAAAAAGCGCGCTGGGGAGGCGGGTAAATCCTGCTGGTGGCGGCGACTGGCGGAAAGAAGCGCGCGCTCCGCTGGTGTCCCCTCGCCACGCTGCTTCCGCGCCTGGCTGGAGCTCCCCGCGCTCCCCGCCGATATATATATACCCCTCGCCTGCCCACACAGGAGCATGCTCAGATGACAAGCAATGCCATTTAAAGGCGCTGAGGCCGCTTCCCTTCCGCCTGACGACGTCGACGCGCGCTCCCACCGCCCCTCTCCCTCGCCGCCGTGGGGGGATTGCTCTTCCAAGGAGCGGCGGAAAGCCCCGCCAGCACCCGCCGCAGAAACGGGGAGGGAGCGAGGGAACCCGGAAGGCGAGGCGGAGGTGAGGGGGAGAGGACGAGGGACGCGCCAAAACACGTCGCCCCCGCCTGCTGGGGGAGGGGGGTGTTCCTGGAGAAGAAGCGGCCCCTTTTTCGCAGGGGGAGGCGGCGAAGGCAGCCGGGAAAGCAGGCGCGGAATAGGCGCGATGGGATCTTCCGACTTTCTTTTTTTTTAACTTTCAAGCAGCCGCAGGGAAAAATGGAATCATAGACGTCCGACTTGGATCATAGAATTGTTGGAAGGGGTCCCAAGGGTCATCTAGTCCAACCCACTGCAATGCTAGGGGATTTTATTAGCAGCGTTTAGGGGGGGGGGAGGTTTAAGCGTGTGAGTGTGGATTTAAATCCCGCTCCCCACATGGTCCGTTTCCGTCCTCTTTGCAGCCCCAAATTCTGGCTGCTGTTACCCCACTTGCACTGGGGACGATTTTCACACACAAACACGACTTAAGACGGCCAAAATGATCAGTGCAGACATACATCGTGTCGCTTGCAAAGCAACGCTTGGTTTTGTCAACCCGATTTGGAAGGAAGAGGGCTTTGGGATGGTTGGTCTGGGGCTCCGTCGCTTCAGCCCGCCTAACCCTTGCCTTGTGCTGCAAAACGGATCCCCACAAATGGCGAAGGGTTGCATTTGGACGGACTGCCGTGTATGTATGGAAAACACGCGTTACTCCAAGACACGGGTTGGGATCAATAGGGCAATTCCAAAGAAGGCAAATTTCTATGGGGGGCGGGGAGTTTGGGGCCACAGCTCTCCCCCAAGACGTTTGGCTTCTGACAACGTACTTTATTGATTTTTAGTAAGAATATTGCTAATCTGTCCTTCATCCAGGGCATAATACAATATACTCCTATACAATATACAGATCTCATACAATTACATAAAACAGTCATGCAATTTCAGTTGTCTGCAGTGGTAAAATAGACATAGAGTTGGGAAAGACGTCAGAGATTTTGGACAGCCTCTGACAGGGGTCTGGCTCATTATAAGACAGTTTGACATGTTCATATAACATCACCTGTAAAAGAGAGTTGCTGCATCTTTCCAGGCCACATTTGCAAATGATGTGAGAGGGGCACATAACATGATTGAGCAAACATGTTTTCAGACTTCAGGCTATGCTTGCCTCTCAAAATCACACTGACACCTTATTTGCTATGTATTTAACCCCCCACCCCAATGTAATAAGAAAGCTACTTGAGAATAACAGTAGCCGAAGAAATATTTTTTGGCTAAACATGTAACATCAAGACGACATTTTAAAAAAATCATGTCAAAAAGATTGGATTTTTAAAAACACTATATTTGACATCCTCAATGAAAAGTTTATCTTCTAAAACTTACATTGTTGTTTTAATCAGCTACAAAAAAACACACAAAAACATAGGAAAGGATCACATATCTTGTCCACAACCTTCAAAAACTTGCTCCAGGCACCTCTCCCCTGGAAAGCTTTACCACAACCCAAAGACTGCATTAAACTGTGACTGAAGTTATTGCATCACCAGACTTAATTCTTGGCTCCTTTGTGAGCAGAGTATATGGCATCAAATTGCAGGTGGGGGTGGAGAAGCATGCTAACTTGACAGGGCTAACCTTTGGATGTCTGTGTTACATCTGCACTAACATCAGTGAGACTTGCCTGGCTTCTAAAGAGCGAGGCTGGTATGGCATATACTAAGATAGGGACAGGGAAGCCTCGAATATTAGAACACTAAAATAGCATTGATTTTTCTAGATTTTTGTGTGTATATACACAAGTATCGGTGTAGTTGAAAATATATTGAAATTAGCAATTAGCCTGCAGCCCGCGAGGTAGGACATACCCTTTAACAGTGTGGTGCAGCTTGATTCTGTTGATAGGGGAGCCTGAAGTGAATTTGTTGTTATGTACATTTTCTGTTATGATTTGATTGGCCATGACAGTGTCCCTTGTAGGGGTGGAGGACCTATTAAGATGATCTCCCCCCTTTCCAAGAGCAATAGAATCAGAATTATTCCTGAATGGTCTGAGGAAATTTTCTCATGGATAGGGTTGACATTCCTGTCAAGGCACTAGTCTCAGTGTAGAATGGTGAGATGTGCAGGGCTACCAACATCATCACTCTAGCAGGGTTTTCCAAACTTGGGTCTCCAACTGTTTTTGGACTACAATTCCCATCATCTCAGACCACTGGTCCTTCTACCTAGGGATGATGGGAGTTGTAGTCCAACAGCAGCTGGAGATAAAAACCACCTCAATCCAGCCATGAAGCTCATTTAGAAGGATATTGTGGTCAACAGGTCTCAAAAGCTGCAGAGAAGTTGATACAGTATAAAAGAAAAGTAGATGATGTGGGCTGTAAGCTTTGTTGGCAGCTCCAGCCCCATCACCTTGGAACCCTGAGGGAATGTTCAGTGGCATGTATTTATTTAATCGATTAATCTTTAAACTCAAGTGAATCAGGCATCAGAGAACTTGAGCAAGTATGCTTGAGCTCATTTGCTCACCTTAAGCTCTGAAGGTGCATGTTCAGAACAAAGGGCTCTATCCAGTCTTGTGCCATCAGGTTTCTACTGGCACAATAGGATTTTAATCTCTCCTACTCTCATGGTTCCAAAAATCTGCTCCTACCCTAACTCTCTGGAGGTGATTTTGAGGGTGCAGGGGGGTGGGCTGGCAGGGACAGAGCGGAAGAGGCAGCATGAAATAGAAGACTTGAATGTACAGTCTTCCGAGTCCAAAGTTAATTTCAAGGATTCCAAAGATTGTTCCATTAAAGCAGGAACAAATGGCACCATTTTGTCCCTTCTTATGCAAAATCACAGAGTTTTGGAAGACAAAGTGAATGTTTGCTTAGAAGATACCTGGACTGAGAGCAGACAAGAAATAAGCAGGATAAGAAAAGACTTTCAGATTCAAGAAGGGGTGGCATCTACTGGAATCATTATGGCCTTGCAAAAGTAGCAACAAGGCCTTTTGGCAGCCTGTCGAGCTACAATTAACTTCTGTGGTGGTGGGTGGGAAGATATATTAGCTGCCAACAGGAGAAGAAATTAATGATTAAAGTTCTTTGCTGCAGCCTCTCAGCTCCTTGGCTTTTAAAAGCATCTTAGGTTCAGGATCAATGGCAAGCTATTTTTGTTGGAAATACAGTTAAGTTAATGAAGCAATGATAGCATTGTTTTTTTCCAAAACAAAATAATTATTTATGCCTTAAATGCATTTCCTCATGAATAAATTCTGTCAATGTCCATGGGATTTAGGAATATAGATGCAGAAACTTAGGCTGCAATCCTATACATACTTAATTGGGAGTATGTTCCATTGAGCTCAATGGGATTACTTCTGAATAGACATATACTGTATATGATTGCACTATTAATCCCTCAGATGAAAGTCCATGAGAGAAGCATCTTCAGCTTTGATCTGAAATACAGCATACACTTTTGTTGACATGTAAGAAAATTTGCAGCTCATACACGTGAAAATAAATATTCCACAATGGTCCTTACTCGAGATTTTAATGGAAAGCCTTAATTCATTTTGGAATTCAAGATATAGGAACTGATCAGAGTAACTATTATAGGAATGCCCAATGGGATTTTTTGACCTTTCCCTATTAACTGCAGGCTTTTGCAAGGAACATCACAAACTACTTTGAAACTCCTTTCAGTTTCAGAAGACATATGCTATGCAAAGAAGGGGAACTGCTGTTCAGAGATACTGTAAGCAGTCAAAACCCCACTTTGGGTACATGGCACTAGTCAAGTGACTAGCCAGGTTTCTCAAGCAAATTCACCAGCAGAAGATGCTCATGAACATTATCCATTTCCTGTTGTTTACTTCCAGCATCTAGCAGTTTAAAGCATCTTTGAACAGTGTTTATGGGTTTTTTAAAATCACGGCTAGTAGCTTTCTGAAGCTTATGAAAGTTACATCCTTTCCTTTGAAGACAAGAATGAAGCATTACTAAGCAAATGCACAGATTTACCAATGTCTTGCTTTCTTAGAGCAAACCCTATTATTTAACACTGCTGAGCATTTCTGTCATGTTGGACTGGAGCTGCTACAGAGAAAGGGCTTGACGAGAGCAATTTTCCTCTTATATAAACAGATGTTTGACCTGCCTTAGCAACAGACTTATCAGAAAAGAATTAAATGCTCTGCACAAAGCACATTTGATTTCTAACCCATAATTAAATACTAATCATGTTCATTCTTCCCCTTCTATCCTTCACTGTTTTCCTCCATCTGGGTTGAGCCTTACCATTGTGATAATAAATGACTTTGGATAATTTTCTGTTGAGTCAGGGTACCATCACCTGTGTGAAAATAAGAGAGATGCAATTCACCAAGCAATGGGACTACATAGTCTCTATTTATGTCAGTTTGGCCCATGTGGAAATCCCCCCCGGGCCCCTTTGCAACAGAAGCACACAGCAGTTGGGGCCAGTGGGTTTGGCCCAAGGAAGCCTACATGTTTGATGAGACAATTCAGTGAAAATATGCAATGATGCAATCTTCCAACTTGAGCTTGCAAAGTGCACTAGTGTCTATATTTGTTCCTGTGGCTTAAGTCATTGCTTTAATCTAGATCCATTCTGGTATCTGGAAATGTGACACCTGACATATAGATGACTGATATTTCATGCCATGTGGTTGCTCCAAGCAAGTATATTCCTTGCATAGAACAAATTCAATATAGCATATACATACAGACCATGCTTGGCCAGGATTGCAGGAGACAAGCATTCGCCCCTTGTCTATATCTGGTAATGTCTGAAGTGCTGCATGTTAAATAAAATTGATAACTGGTGTTAGGGTTTCTGGCTGCTTTGCAGTTTAGAGCTAAGCAAGTGTCTAGTTTGTTAGCTTAGCTATGCAGATTTTGAAGAAGTTTTTAAAAGTACTGTACGGAAAGACAGGTTCAATGAGCAAACATAATCTCTGTGAATTCTGCACTCTCCCAAGAGTCTGCAATGGTGTTATTGGGCTGAAGAGCTATATTATCAATCTTAATTGTAAGGCTTGTTGCCTTGTGTGTTTAAGATTCTTAACAGTAAACTCCATAATTTTGTATGCAGAAGAGTTGTCAACATTTTAATGAAATGGCACTAGAGAACACATCTGCAAAGCAATTTTATTCAAACAGAGAACTTTATTTGAGGCTATTGAGAAGCAGTTAATGGTAGGTAACTAGGGATGCGTCAAATGTTCTCAATTCTTTTTGTTTGTCAGATTGAGAGCAATGTTTTAGCGCAACATGTTTTTTTAAAAAAATATTTATTTGCTGTATTTCTACATCACACTTCCTCCAAAAGGAGCCTAGGCTGATGTACAACAAAAGATAACACAAACAATGCACATCAATAGATAAACACATACAAAGTACCAAAAGTATCTCTAAAATAACAAAGTCTTTATAAATGACTTGGATGAAGGAATTGAGGGGATGCTCATCAAATTTGCAGATGACACCAAACTGGGAGGGGTAGTTAATGCCGCAGAAGACAGAATCAGAATTCAAAATGACCTTAACAGATTGGAGAACTGGGCGGAAGCTAACAAAATTAATTTCAGTAGGGACAAAGGTAAGGTTCTGCACTTAGGCTGGAAGAACCAGATGCATATATAGGATGAGGGACACCTGGCTTACTAGCAGTACATGTGAAAAGGATCTAGGGCTCTTGGTGGACCATGAGGCTGTATCAACAGAAGTATAATGTCCAGATCAAGAGAAGCAATAGTACCACTCTATTCTGCCTTAGTCAGACCACACTTGGAATACTGTGTCCAATTCTGAGCACCACAATTTAAGGATGTTGACAAACTGGAACATGTGTAGAGGAAGACAACCAGGATGATCAAGGGTCTGGAAACTAAACCTTATGAGGAGCACTTGAAGGAGCTGGGTATGTTTAGCTTGGAAAAGAGGAGACTGAGAGGAGATATGATAGCCATCTTCAAATATCTTAAGGGCTGTCACATGGAGGAGGGAGCATGCTGGTTTTCTCCTGCTCTGAAGGGTAGGACTCGAACCAATGGCTTCAAGTTGCAAGAAAGGATATTCAGACTAAACATTCGGGGAAAAACTTTCTGACAGTAAGAACCGTTCAGCAGTGGAACAGAATCTCATTAGAGGTGGACAACTCTCCTTCCTTGGAGGTTTTTAAACAGAGGTTGGATGGCCAACTGTCATGGATGCTTTAGCTGACATTCCTGCATTGCAGGGGGTTGGACTAAATGACCCTTGGGGTTCCTTCCAACTCTATGTTTCTATGTTGTAAACAGCAGGAAGGACAAATTCCAGTGGAAGGGCATCCAATAGTCAGGATGCCACCACAGGTTAAGACCCTGCTTTGCATGCCAAAACCATGAATCCTAGTGGGGAAGATATGGAAACCCCCACTCTCATCGATCATAGGGTTTGAATAAGCTGATATTGGAGGAGGCACTCCTGCAGATACCGGTACTTGGATTCTAATCTGTTTAGAGCTTTATAAGCCACCATCAAAACCTTGGATCAGGCCAGTAGCACATTGCAGCTAATACTGTGCTTTTAAGATTGGTGTTACATGCTCCCATCCCACTGCCCCAGTTAATAACTGGGCAGCAGCATTCTGCACGAGCTGAAACTTCTGGGCTGTTTTTAAGGATGGTTCCACATCAATAGCCCAAACTGCAGTAGTCCAAACATGAGGTCACTACACCATGGTTTAATGATATCCCATTCCAGAAATGGCCATAGCTGTTGTAGCTGGAAATAGGCATGCCTTGCCATCAAGGACACCTGAACGTTCCTTCAGAGGAACGTTCATAACCACTGTGACCTTGATGGCAAGTAACCCCAACTCACAGAGCGATTCCAGGAGGATACTGTGGTCCATAGCATAAAAAGTCAGAGATAGGTGTACTCTCTCTATCCCTGTTGATGGGTGAATTAGTTGTAATACAGATCTATTTCAATTTGGTTCCAGCAGCACAAACATCCTCCTCTAATTAGTTCTATTTTTCATAAGCTAATATATCATTTTTTTTCTGAAATGGAGCATAATTAGCAGTGATTCCATTTTAGTATCTCAGCATGCCAGTCCAATCCTTTTGTGTACTTCAGCACCAATTAATGGATTTATTCTGGGGGAGAATGTGTCCTGTTTACTTCAGTTGCTATCTGCTTGCAATAAAAAAAATCAAGGTTAATCTGCCCCAGAGGTAACAGGTTTTTGTACACTCTCCTTTCCATCATTCTTAGTTATTCCAGCCTTCTTTCATTTTTACATAAAAACTGATCAATGCCAACAACCCAACTCTGACAGGTTGGCATTAAAATGCACTCAGTTCAGAAAGCTTTCCATCCAATTCTGTTAACACTGCAGCAAAGCCGTTCAAAAATGTTCCATCAGACAGAAATAATGTTGTGTTTCCAGGCTACAAAACACTTCACTCTAGTAAAATGTTGTCTCCTTCAAACCTCCAGATCAGTCGTGTTTCAATAACAAACAGGCACACTTTTATGGAATAAATATTTTGTGGCAGTTGGGAGATAGTTGTGTCAAACTATCTACTGCATCTATTTTACCAATCGTCTCTAGGGAAAATTAATTGAATCTAGTGGCAAAGAGAGAAGCTAAAAAAACCCCAAAGTTCAATATGATGGAACAAACTCATAGTCCTCCTTTCAGAAAACATCTTAGGATATAGGGTTATATAGTTACGTTTTGAGCCTACCTTTCTCCCCACAAAAAACTGATATATGAGAATGAAAAAAAATCGCTGTGCATGTTGGAGTGTTTTGAAAAATTGGTGAGAAACAAATGCACCATATAAATAATAATCTATGCCAGGGGTCAGCAAACATTTTTAGCAGGGGGCCGGTCCACTGTCCCTCAGACCCTGTGGGGGCCGGACTATATTTTTTGGGGGGAAATGAACTAATTCCTATGCCCCACAAATAACCCAGAGATGCATTTTAAATAAAAGCACACATTCTACTCATGTAAAAACACCAGGCAGGCCCCACAAATAACCCAGAGATGCATTTTAAATAAAAGGACACATTCTACTCATGTAAAAACATGCTGATTCCCAGACTGTCCGTGGGCCTGATTTAGAAGGCGATTGGGCCGGATTCGGCCCCCAGGCCTTAGTTTGCCTACCCATGATTTATTCTATGTCTTCCTTGTGGACACTTCTGGAATGCTGACTCTCACTCATGGTAGCCTGCCGCTTGTAGCACCATTTGTATTTTGGATGAATTTAAAAACTGGAATAATCTGTATAGAAATCTTCAATGAGGGGCAGTCGGGAGATAAGGTACAGTGGAGAGGGCTTTAGTTTCCTTCCAACTATGATTCTAATCTATATGAAACTCCTTCCACTGAAAGGGGGGGAGGCAGAAGATGGGCACTAAATGGCATTTGTGTGCTTAATATATATGGCAGTGAAGTCTCTATTCATATTTTTAAAAAACACCTATTAAAACCAGTAAAGTAAAAGCAGTACATGATTATGCAAGTGACAGCATCATAGGACGAGTGTTTCCTGTACAGAGACAAAGCTGAGACGTTTGTTTCTGAACAATGAAAATGAAATGTTTCAGCACAGACCCTGCCACAGCAAATTACTGATATATTTCAGTTCATTTTGCTGACAGATGTCAGAGTGAATAGCAGCTCTTCTGCTAAACCATCAATGGCATGCTGCATTCTCAATAATTCAGGGCACATGGTACAAGTGTACTTCCAGCAAACAGAAGCAATTGGAACTTTTTTTAAAAAAAATCAATCATGTTGTATCTGAACATGATTTCAAAATAAAAATTAAAAGGTAACAGCTACATAAAATTGTGCCTTCTGAATCTGGATTCCCTTGCAGCCATGGAGCAAAGCAGTCATTTTCATTCTGATCAGCACTACTCATTCATTTGTAACACTTACAATTGCCACCCACTTCCAAAGGCTTGAAGGAGCTTAACATATACTGTAGTTTTCAAGTAAACTCCCACCTAGGAAACTCCCAGAACCAAATGTGCTTAATTTCAGCAGAACAGCATCATTTGTAATCAAATCATTCTATTAGTCCACATAGTTTCATACTATGCAACTAGCTTCAAGACTGTTCTGTAACAGTCAAGCATGGCAAGACATTTCTTTTACCCCACTGAAGTGTATGAAGGGGGGAAATGGTGAAAAGGAACTCCAGAAGCAACCAGGGATGTCTTTCCCCTCAAAATTCTGGTCTTGATTGTAGCAGAATCCTCTAGTCAACAGTGTGAAATAGGCAGAAACTGACATGCAAGCGCATTAGAGTTATAGGGAAATGTTTCATCCTTGTTCATAACTGAAGTTAGAATCCAAATTTAACTTTACGGCAATTTTAGAATTAGTCAAAAAATAACAATTTTTTTTGCATAGAACTGTGCTGTGCACCTTACCTGCACAGCATATCTCTATCTATCTATCTATCTATCTATCTATCTATCTATCTATCTATCTATCTATCTCAATTTGATATTAGCAGTAGCAGTCATTCTGATACTGGATTTCAGTAACTTTCCAGGCAACAATACTGCCCCATGACTGGAGCTACATGCCTGCTATTTCTCAGTGTTGTTCTTCAGGCAGGACAGAGTAAAGATGAGCCTTACATTGTCTGGTAGTTTAGGGAAACATCTTTCAAGGACTAAAGTTGAATTACATCCTTTGAAATAGTCCGCTTTAAAGGGGGAAAATAGCTCAGCTCAGTCAAGTACATCCTCAAAGAAAGCTTTATTGCAAAGCTAATGCTAGCCAGCAGGAAAGAAGAAACAAACACAAATGCCAAGCTCAGCTTCAATGTAATCCTTGTAACAAGAGCAAGACATTCTTACTCCAATCAAACAAACGCTCTTATCTCTGTGCTAGCAGAGAGCCAGGAGCCGGCTGGAGATGTGACAGTAGGGGAAGAGCAACGTGTGTTCAGGTGAACCAGAGCAAATGCCACATTGATCAAGATAGAATCAACCCTCAGCCTTTCTCGTTGGAGCCTGTACAACATGAACTATCCTGATAGGAGGAAACAGCTATCACTGAAGTAATGGACAAGATTTCCCTCGCTCCCTTCACTGGGCTGTTGTGTGGGACCATTTTCTTCCTGCTGCCTTGTCAGCCTGTCTGAGAAAAGCAACTAGCTCCAGCTTTCCAGAACAGGCAGTTCTCACAGCAGGCCATTAAACTGAAGCGGAGTTTGACTTGAAAAGGCTACCCAACATGGGTCTCCCAGGACCAGCTTTACCTATAGGCTTCCAGTTCTGAACATGACATTGACCATCCTCCACAAGCTCAAGATACATAGAGCCTGTTCTCTGATGTCGATCACAGACCATAGGGTTGTCTCTTTTATGTTTAGGGAGCCTTCAGCATATGCTTTAACCACTGGTTTATCTCTGCTGTGCATTTCGTGGCTAGGCAATACAGTGGTTTGCTACACTATTAACAACTGGCAAAGTGCCCATTGTTATGATGAGCAGAGGATGAAGGGAAGGTTTATATACTGTGAAGACCTGCAGAGTGGAGAGGGCTGGAAGCCTCTGCAGATAGATATTGCACACTCTTACACAATCTCTGCCAGCCTGGCCACCTAGCATGAAGAACAGAAAATAGGTTTTGCTCACACAGTGTCTCCCAAAAACCCCCAACCCCAAACAGCACATTGTGGGGGGAACCACTTCTCCACATGGGAGTAACCATTCAGTTTTATGGGAGAAAAATAATGGGTTATATTTGGTGTCACTTCTGAAGCAGGTGTGTAATACTTGTAGAAGCAGCTGGTGGGGAAGAATGGCACCAAAGGATTAAGTACCCTCTCTCCAAGCATTACTGCTCAAAAGCAATTTGGGGTAAGTGAAAAGGTAACAGGAGATCCAGTCCACAGGTCTCCAGCATAAAGTGTAGTTTGACCTCAATATCTTAGATGTCTGCTTGTCCCTTTTTTTGTTTTTCTCAGTGGAAAGGTCAAGCCTGAACAACTGTTTATTTAGCAACAAACAAATGCAGCAAATATCAGCCCCAGCTCATATGAAAAACCTTGGGACACATAAATTCACAGAAGTGGTTTCGGCTTGAGAGGGTGCGGCAGTGGTCCACAATTCAAGCAAACAAAATGTGTTGCTATAGAAACAGGGCGTTTAAAAGTAGAACACACACACAAAATCACACCAGTAAAAGAGCTTCTATTTCCAAGCTGAAAATGTTTATGACCAGAAAAGGCAAAGTGAGTTTATCAACGTGTTCAGTTAAGCAAATGGTGCTAGTACTTGATGAGATATTTTAGGCTGCACAGGCACTCATCATCATCATCATCATCATCATCATGTCATCTACCATTCATAGGGGAGGAAACATGCTGCCTTGGGCTAGGCAGCGCTGTGTTTTAGTTAGTTCTAGCGCTCCTTAGCCTCTTTTCTGCCATTTGGTATCTATGGCACTTGCAGTAGCACATCAGGTGACTTGGCCAAATTGATCACTCAGGCTGTTCTCTGAACAAGCTTAACAGGAATGGATGGAATGGTGCCAGCCTGGCAGTTTGATAAAAACACACAAGTGATTTCAAAGGATTTAATCTGATAACACAAATGCTTGAAAAGCAAGAGGAGCAGTGGAAGTGGTAGAGAAGCTGGAGAACTAGAAAGTCTGGATTTACTACTTAGAACAAAAAAATACCATGAAGCATCCTCACTCACCCACCTCAAAGTGCTTTCCTTTGCTACAGAAGTCATGCCTTAGTATGAAGCCTTAGCAAAGAGCCATTGCTTCTCCTGTGCTTACAATGCTGTTTTCCAATTCCTGACCAGCGGGATATATCCTTATGTGTCTTCTGTTGTTGGCCTTACAACACGGCTTCAACAAGAACAATCCCTGAAAACTGATCAACCACACAAGGAGAATTGTGGGGTCGTTCTGCTAAGTGGGCCACACAAACACATTCAATTCTACAGTTTGAAGAGAAATAGAAGCTATAAACTCTGAACAGATACATCTTGTATCAAAATGTCATGTTTCAATTTGGGGCAATGAAGAATCATGTTAGCATTCAGGGACAGATGGGTTTTGGAATTTAAAAGAACTAAAAAATAAATAAATCATCGTGTACAACTTAACTCTTATTCTAAAGCTGAAACAGTCAAGAGCCCTTGACAGATGGCAACGTCTTACAAAGTTCCTTCTAGGAACACATCTTCAGTGGAGTGTTTCTTACAAGTATAACATTTTTATCTCACACAATATGAACAGCATACACAACTCATCCATCAGTTCAATCTTTAATTAATGGAAGGATTCTGTATACCTTCAGTTCCAATAAATTCTTGTTTATAAGCAAATTGCCATAGAAACAGCTGCAAACTATATTTGAAATAAACAACTGGAGTTTTCCCCATTTCATATATAGGTTACACTTCTCATTAAAATAATTAAAATAATAAAGCCTATGTTGATTGCATATCTTCATGCACAGTGCCTCAGTCCAAAGGCAGCATTTGAAGGAAGACTTTTTAAACCCAATGTGTGGTACCAATATAGAAAGCAGTGATGGGGGCTATGCTTCTTGATGGTGGCTCAGTTTACAGTGCTCAGAGGATGCTCACTCTAATGGGTAACCTATGACCACTTAGATGCTGTTGGGACTAAAACTCCCATCAGCCAAAGCCAGCATGGCCAATAGTAGTGTAGCCTAACAACATTTGGAGGGTTACAGGTTCTCTAGCCATGCTATAAGTATGGAAATGTTGGGACTTAGACATATTCAAGGGTATCCCCCCCTATTGCAAAGGGTAGACTTAGGGGATAGAGGACGAGGCTGATTTTGATAAAGCATCTCCTCCTGCCATGTTTTCTATTCCCTCCCCCAGGCTCCATTGCTTATTTTAAATTAGCTGGGCCAAACTATGTAACATACATACCATCTAATTTAGCCCCTAGTATGGACGCTAAAGCAATCCTTACACCAGGGTAGTGAGCAAGGTGCTCTCCAAATGTTGTTGGACTGCAACTCCCATTATCTCTGACCCTTGGCCATGCTCGCAGCAGCTCATGGGCATTGTAGTCAAAACAACCTCTGAAGGGCACCAAATGGGCAAACCCAGTCCCATAAGAATGTGGGGTGAGGCACAGGGACCATTAGGGGAAAGAAGTGGCACAAATGAGCCTTGGATCCTAAAGCTAATAGTTCACAGAAGGAATGTTTCCTGTCCCAAACATCCCCAGAATCCCATCCAACACTCTTCATGGGGCCCATGAACCTCCTTTTCAAGATTTCCTTCCATAGAACCTTCATTAAGGTAAACTAATCATAGTCATAGATTCTAGCCTACAAGTACTGCTGATTCAATAATTACTGTGGACAGTATTTAGACAGGGGTAATGCACAGCCAATGAACAACTAACACCTATAACCACAAGGCAGCAAGGGGGGGGAAAGCTAGATAACTTCATTGCTACCATTGAATTGGTAGTGAAACATACCCCTAAGCAGCAGGAATAGATCAAGGCAAGCATAAAGCAGGTTGGAATCTGCAGGCAGATTTCTAGGTAATCCAAAGATCAGCAGGGGTTTCTGGCTTGTCATGGTAAAAAACCTTTTTTCCACCCTAAGTGAGGTTACTGAAATCAAGAAAGCTTTGGGAAACAGGAGACAATTTACCTGTGAAAGGGTATGTATGTGAGCGCAGGCACTGAAAACCAATTCCTAGGCTGAGTATGTACTCAGATCACTTTATTCTGCAATTCTATGCCTGGCACCATTTTGCAATTGGTTCTCATTGCTGGCAGTCAGGGTTCTATTGGCAAGCAAAGCAAGATTCTGCAAGAATAAAAGCTACCTACCCTGACATAGACTGGTCTTGGTGGATCATTCCCAAATCTTACAACCTGCCAATTATGTGTTGCCTTTGAAAAGTATACTGAATGGACCCCAAGAACAGGGTGGGAAGCAGTGATTTATAGATAAGCAGTACAAACCCTTGCTTCCCCCAAACCACTATGGAGCTGTGTATTCATTCCACTGCTGTGTGAGATGCATTTCAGTGCAATTAGGCAATTCTTGCCACTTATCTGCATCTTCAATGCCAGGGTACTCTGAGACATACAGAGGTGGTGGTTTTTTTAAGAATGTGCTGCAGGATGCTCCTAGGAGAGGCCAGGACACTCTCCAAATGCATTAGAATACATTTGAGAATAAAGTTGAGATAGTAGGAATTTTTCAACAATTTATCAATTAACAGCATGGAGAGCACCAGTATGCACAGCACGGGGCTCTGAAGACAGGGATACCGTTTCCAAATCCTATTACTGGGGCATTTAATGGTTTCAGGAGACTCAGTTCTTTATACTGTGCTCACATACACTTCAGGTTTTTGGGAGACAGGCCTTATGTGTGCTACTGCAGTACCTCAAGTTGTGATTTGATTATTCCCTCTGGGGTTAACTGAGAAGAGTCTTATTCATATAACCAATTTTTTATGTAGCACAGTACAAACAAAAAGCCCAAATGTAGTCATTCTCCTCTGTCAGGAAAATCCTCTCTCAGCTTGCCTGAGGGAAAACTTGTTAAAAGTGGTGCTTGCAGATTAGCAAGAGCTCAAGATATTTGATTCAAACCAGTCATACTAAAATTAATGCTCTACAGGGAAATTTGTTTCTCAATAAAACAAAAATAGTTTACCACCAAGCACTACACATTAGCAAACAGTACTAGAAAAAGGCATCACTCATCACTGGGAACTTGCGGCTGTTACAGGCTCTCATTATAGCAGCCTCTTTCTTCTCTCCCTTCAAATGCTGGCATCATAATACTGAACTGAAATCAGGCTTGTCTCACCCAAACCAGCATTAATCTCTGGCCTCACAGCAAGAGCACAGTACCACAGAACATTTCATTCATGTGCGCATTGCCTCAGAGTCTGAATACATTGTCCTAAATGTCAGATTTACACGGGCTTCCCTGGAGTGATATTCCTTGGGTACGCGATGCTGGAACAAAGAACCAAAACAAAGTTAATCTGCTATCCATACACAAAACTTTACTGTAAGTATATACAAAAATATCCATATTCTTGTCTATCTCACAACTTCAGTCTGGACTTACTTTTAAGGCTAAATACTTTTTCAAAGCTTTTTTTGAAAAATACAAACAAAAGCTCAATTTCATTTTGCTTTGCTTTTTGAAAGTTATTTCTCCAATATTAATATCCGTTATTGCCACATGAGATTGCCACACAGTGCTATTTAAGCAAAGTGTTACGAGGTTTCTATCCCACTCTTACTGGTTTATCAGAAAGGATATTATAAAATTATAAAGTAAGATCTCGGAGCTTTGTGAATTGTTGACTGTTGCACAAGAAGCAGTCCAATTCCATAGGAAACAACTCTCCATAATTCCCACTCCTGAAGGCATTTTATTTGTTCGTTCACTTTCAATCTTAGGTTCTCCAATGATTATGCCTTGTAGAAATCCAGGGGGAAGAAATGGCATCCAACCCCGGGGAGTTCAGGGGGGAGGTGAACTATTTCCACTTCTGTTTAAACAGTCTCACCTGCCAGTCTTCTTGAGCTGCTCCTTCCATCATAAGCAGCGTCCCATGATCCAATGGTATATGCACCCTCTGCACATAAGTAAAGTCGTTGTTTTCTTCCTGAGAAGAGAAACATTATGTACAGCCAGTGTATAAATTAACAGTTGAGCGAGGTTAGCCTGAGAGATAGAAACTTCCCAAGGTGTCCCAGCAAGCTCCACTACTTAGTGGGAATTTGAACCTAATCCATGGTTCCTAATCCAACATGCTAACCGCTATACCACACTAGTGTATCAACTACAGGCAACTCCCAATTTACACAGGGGTTATGTTCTTAGACATCGCACACGTAGATTTGAAACACCATTGGGAAAGCCTGCAAACACCCTCTAATGCCATGGAAACTCTTGAAGAACCCTTGAAAAAACCAGCAGCGCTTACCAGACCACCAAATTCCACCATAATCGCTCCCTCCAAACCTCTTTTCTCAAACTCTTAACTCTCCACAAGGCCTCAAAGGTTGGTGGAAAGCATCTCAGGATTGCACTTGCAAAGGCTTTCCTGACTCTTTTAGGGCCATTTCTGCCATTTTTATGTCACTTTGGCACAATGCACACGTCAATTGGATGCACCTACATTGGAGCTGCCTGTATATCAACTCTTGCTGCGTGTGGAGGGGATAACTCCATCTCGTCAGGTGGAATGTGTTAGGCAGAGCTGGAGAAGCTGTGGCCCCCAGGTTTGTTGGTCCACAACTCCCATCAGCTCCACCCAGCATGGCCAACATTCACATCAATTGTTTAAGGCACTAATACCCCACACTTCAGTAAAAATTGGTTCTTGGGGCAGTTTACCAAAACCATGATTGAGGTTGTAGCTCAATGACATATGAAGGAATGCAGGTTTCCCTCCCTGATCTAATTCTCAGCACTGCTATCCACTTTTTTAACAGCTAACCTGCTGTACCTAAATGTATCTGGCCCTGTTTTTGACTTACTATAGTAATCTTTTTCAAACAAGGTTCTGCTCCAAAGAATCTTGAACATTATCTGGAGCTCTTGAATGAGAAGCTCAGCAATGGGGCTTGGAATCTAACAGCATCTGGATGTCTGCAGGTTCCCTATTCCTGATCTGTACTAGTCCTTGGGAAACAGCAGGCACAAAACATGTGTTTTAGAAAAGTATATTTGGGTCAGATGTAGTATGTTTGGCACAAAACCAGATTGGGAGAACTGGCAAAGACGAAAGTTACCATTTTTTGTTTGACAGAAAATCCCAAGATCAAAGAGTTGAATATGATGCTGGGAACAAGCAATGGATCACATGTCCCATGAAAAGCTGAAACAGCTGCCTTTCACAAACTGAACTTGGGGGATAAACAATGGCATTAACACAAAGCAGGGCTACAAGTTTACTGGGTAAAATCCAGCAACTGGCCTGGACAGGGGGCAGAAATCAAGGAAACTGAAGGCATTCTTTGAAATTCATGTATTTGTAGCATCCACTTGATGCTTAAAATGCTTCAGAAACAGTCAGGATTGTGTTTCTTACAATGGTTACCCACATCTCCGAGAACCTCAGGAGTATATACTTCCACTGTTGAAAGCTGGGAGACCAGGGTTTAATCCCCACATGGCCATGAGCTCCTTGGAGAAAAAGGTGGCATAAAAATGTAATGAACAAATAATTAAAACCAACCTGTACAGTGGAGAAATGATGCTGGTGATGGAAAGGGGGAAAACATTGGGGAAAGATATACGGCTCTGTATATCTGTGATATAAGCAGAGGTACAGGAGCAGGCTGGCACTGCCAATTCTATTGTGCTCCTCCCAACATATATATCTCAGGCTTTTTTTTTAAGTTTAGGGTCAGCATAACCCTTAATTGGGGCTAGTGTTGATTAATGAAAGTCAACAATGCAAGAGTCATCAACGATGCATGATCTGGCCCAGAAGAAGGTTGCCAACGTGCTGTGCAGCACAGACTTGGCTGGATGATGTGTCTGAGCAAAACAATTGCCCAGATGGCTTTGGCAGGATATTCTATCAGGCATCAATTGGGGTGGGAGGGAGGCGGAGCAGCAGTCATCTAAGAAAGCAATTTAGCTGACATAGGAAGCACCTAGTGCAGATTTTATCCAAAATGACTGCATCCCTGTAAGAGAGCAAACCAGCCAAGCTCCCCATTTTTGCACTGTTATCATGCATGCATTCTATTACTACAGTGGTGCCCCGCAAGACGAATGCCTCGCAAGACGAAAAACCCGCAAGACGAAAGGGTTTTTCGGTTTTTGCGACGCTTCGCTAGACGATTTTCCCTATGGGCTTGCATCGCAAGACGAAAGCCCATAGGGAAATCTCGGGGACCTTTTTTTAAATGCTGGCGGTGGGGAGCAAAGCCTTCCCCCCCCCCCCGGACTTCAGAAGAGGTCCAGGAAGGCCGGCGGGGGCGAAAGGCTTTGCTCCCCACCGCCAGCATTTTAAAAGCGGTCCGGGATAGCAGGGAAGCGCTTCCCGCTATCCCGGACGGCTTTTGAAGGCAGGCAGGGGGGGCAAAGACTTTTGCCCCCCCTGCCTGCCTAACCGGGGGCTTTTAAATCGCCCCGGGACTGTCCGGGGCGATTTAAAAGCCCCCGGACGGCTTTTGAAGCCTCCCCCCGCCGCCCGGCTTCGGGGCATCGTCCCGATGCCGGGCGGTGGGGTAGGAACGCCTCCCCCCGCCGCCCGGCATCGGGGCATCGTCCCGATGCCGGGCGGTGGGGCAGGAACGCCTCCCCCAGCCACCCGGCATCGGAACGATGTCCCGAAGCCGGGCGGCCGGGCGGGAAAGCCTCCCCCCGCCGCCCGGCTTCGGGGCATCGTCCCGATGCCGGGTGGTGGGGCAGGAACGCCTCCCCCCGCCGCCCGGCATCGGGGCATCGTCCCGATGCCGGGCGGTGGGGCAGGAACGCCTCCCCCAGCCGCCCGGCATCGGAACGATGTCCCGAAGCCGGGCGGCCGGGCGGGAAAGCCTCCCCCCGCCGCCCGGCTTCGGGGCATCGTCCCGATGCCGGGCGGTGGGGCAGGAACGCCTCCCCCCGCCGCCCGGCATCGGGGCATCGTCCCGATGCCGGGCGGTGGGGCAGGAACGCCTCCCCCAGCCGCCCGGCATCGGAACGATGTCCCGAAGCCGGGCGGCCGGGCGGGAAAGCCTCCCCCCGCCGCCCGGCTTCGGGGCATCGTCCCGATGCCGGGCGGTGGGGCAGGAACGCCTCCCCCAGCCGCCCGGCATCGGAACGATGTCCCGAAGCCGGGCGGGAAAGCCTCCCCCCGCCGCCCGGCTTCGGGGCATCGTCCCGATGCCGGGCGGTGGGGCAGGAACGCCTCCCCCAGCCGCCCGGCTTCGGGGCATCGTCCCGATGCCGGGCGGTGGGGCAGGAACGCCTCCCCCAGCCGCCCGGCTTCGGGGCATCGTCCCGATGCCGGGCGGTGGGGCAGGAACGCCTCCCCCAGCCGCCCGGCTTCGGGGCATCGTCCCGATGCCGGGCGGTGGGGCAGGAACGCCTCCCCCAGCCGCCCGGCTTCGGGGCATCGTCCCAAAGCCGGGCGGCCGGGCGAGAAAGCCTCCCTCCGCCGCCCGGCTTCAGAACGATGTCCCGAAGCCCGGCGGCGGGGCGGGAAAGCCTCCCCCGCCGCCGGCATCGGAACGATGTCCCGAAGCCGAGCGGCGGGGCGAGAAAGCCTTTGTCCCCCCTGCCTGCCTTCCCAGGGGCTTTTAAATCGCCCCGGACAGCGGAGAAGTCCTCCGCTGTCCCGGGCGATTTTAAAATGCCGCCCGCCAGAAGAGGTCGGGGGAAGGCGTTTTCCATAGGAACGCATTAATTGATTTTCAATGCATTCCTATGGAAAACCGTGCATCGCAAGACGAAAAACTCGGAAGACGAAGAGACTTGCGGAACGAATTAATTTCGTCTTGCGAGGCACCACTGTATTAACCACAAGAAGATCACCATCACCACTACTTATATCCACCACCACTACTTATATCCTGCTTTTCTCTGAAAGTGCTCAGAATGGCAGACATCTTCTAAAGTGGCTTACAGGTATACTTCATCTAAAGCATGAAGATAATTTTTCCTTAGTGGCTGCTGTGACTAAGAGGAAAGGGAGAGTACTATACTATTGTTAATAAACAATATAAGTGGAGACCGTATGGAGTCAAACCCATTTTTCTTTTTTATTCCTCTTATGACCCTCCAATTCTGAGTTAAGTGTTATATTCCACAGATATTGGGTCCACGTTTCTGTGTGGAGGAGAGGGTGGTTTTCCCCCAATTGGAAGTAGCCGCTTGTCTTGCTGCTGTCATAGGAAAGACCATCAACTCTTTATGCTTGACATTTGGATTGATACCATTTTCCACTGATGGCAGGGCTAACATGGGATCAGGCACAAGATGTTGCTCCATAATAGCAGATGACAATGAAAAAAAATGCAAGTCCAGAAATCCTCCATCATTATATTAATTCACCCTAGAAGCCTAGACCCTTCAAACTGCCCCATTTCTTCCTTTACTGGGAACCCACAACAACTTTCCCTTTTAAGGCATCAACCCGGGAGTAAGTTCTAGGGAACACAGTGGAACTTACTTCTGAGAAAACATGTACAGGAGTTCACTATTAATGCTTCATCAGCAAAGCAAGAGCCTTTCTCTACAGTTCCTGCTCTCTGAAATATCTTTTTTCTTTTGTAGACAATGAATAATTCTTACAAGTACAGGGGACTGGACCTTGCTCAGTGCCTCATTGGAAGGACAAAGTTAAACAGAGGATGAGTTTCCAACCATGTTTGCTCTTTGTATCTCTAGAGTATCATGGACATTGTTATCTAACACATATATAACCCAACTCCTCCTACCACCCCCTTGCAGCTGTTTCCTTGGTTACCAGCAAAGCAGCAGAGCTGCTGTCTGCCATCTAGCTATTATAGTTCAGTTTCATAGCTTACACTGCAGTGTAGATTTAAAGCTACTAGGTTAACTGCATTGGACTAATTCCTTAAGCAAATGCAGGGCTCTGCAGCAAAACTTCCCTACGGAACAGGGAATTTCTGTAGAACTTAGGACCTACTGCTTAAACCAAAATCTTGTATATACCAGGATCTTTCTAAAAATAAAGGCCTCTTTACAAAATTAGCCACAGTGAACATCATTAGTACATGCAATGAATCCACACTAGTTTTTAGAACCCTATACTCTGTGTATGCATAATAGCGCATGTATAGAGACTTTGCAAGGAGCCACAAATGACTCAGTTACATATCTGTGTTAAATAATACTCTGGATCATAAATCCAGCATTTTACAGAAGCATCAATGCCTCGGGCTATTCACCATGCCAACTTGCTTAAGGGGCTTGTGTGTCTGTCACTTCAGTACAGAACAAACATTGATTTCTGGCTTATTGCTCATGGTTAGTTTCAAACAAACAGACCATGATCTTGATTTGGGCCACCCAACAAGCCATACTATGACGTGCTTGAAATATGCAGGTGTTACATGGAAAGACCCAGGCCACTGGAGGAAGCATATTCACTATTAAGCCAGGGTTTGTTTGTTTCATTAAATTTATACACCACTTAATTGCAATGATAGAACAACTTTAAAAAGTTTCACTATGGCTCATTGGGCCATGTGAATGGGGCCTTTATAAAAACCAATCAATAAACATTACAAACCAAGCAAGACTGAGAGGAAGACAGCACCCTGGGAAGGAAGGTAGGATCTAACTGGAGAATCACTCTGTCACTATAGAAGACACTATGGAAGTCACCCCAGCCGATGCCACCTCTGTAACGGCTAAAAATTAAAGCCTGTGGGGCTGTAGAGGACGATCCAATGCTTCCTAGAGTGGAGGTGGAAGGATCCACCACTTCCCCCCACAAGAAAAAAATTGTAGATGGGTGGCAAGCCCTTTGTGCTCGCCTCTCAGAAGAGGAGGGAGGAATCTAATCCCCCCTTCTTCTTTTTTTGTATTTCTACAAAGAAAGAACAGTAGAAAGAGTGAAGTAACAGAAGAAGAAAATTGCTAAGCCAAGATGAAGGAGTAAGGCAAGCCAAAGCGGAATGTGACTGCTTGGTGGAGGCAGGAACAAAAAAATGAAGAGGGTCCAGAGTACTTCCTATAAAAGCTATTCATGCCTTTGTCCACTAAAGGCGCAAGCTAAATTTTATTTATTTATTTTTTTAGGTTTTAGTAGTTTTTTATGCTGGTAGTTTTATTCTACTTTTGTAAGTTGCATTTTATGGCTTAAATTATGTATCTTTGGTAAAGTTTATGAGTTGCCTTGAAAACCTTTATTGGCTGAAAGAAAGTATAGAAATAAACTCTAAAGAACCAAACTACAGAGCAAAGTAATTCCAACTAAACATATAATCAGAAATGCCAGTAGTGATTGATAGGACACATCTAGGATGACCACTGTAGTATTCCATCGCCAGTGAAAAAATTATACTTCTTCCAGATTAAGTTTGTTCCCACGGCGCCTTTTTACACACAAAACATATTTCCCCTCTTTTTTCCTCCTTGCCCAGACTGAAAGAAACCTAAAACGGTTTTTGCTAGCTGAAAGAGCGACTGTTTCAAGGTAAAATGCAGCTAAACAAGTTTTCCATTAGACTTTATTTCAGGGAGAGACCAAGTAATGCAATGTTTTGAACCAAGTTAGTGAGTAAATTTGAAAACGTAGCAGAGACCTCTTTTGCATCCATAATTGCAGTATTTACTAATGCAACCCCACTTAAGCAGGGGTTATGTTCCTGGTTACTGTGCGTATACATGAAATTGCATATAGTGGGGAACACCATCTAAAAAGCCTCTAACATCTTCCGAATTTCTGAAAACCCTTTAAAAAACCAGCAGCACTTACTAGCTGCTGCTATTTCCCCCACTGTTTTTGTACCATTTTTGCTGTTTTTGCGCTAGTTTCAGGCTGTTTTTGCCCTTTTAGCGTCCTTTAGCAGTTTAAATCAAATTATTTATTTCCTGGCCCCATTCGTATATGTGGTTGCACGTGAGTCAAGCACGTGTAAGTCGGGAGTTGCCTGTACATAGACAATTATTACATCACTACAGAAACAATCACTACCGTCAGGCAACATCACCACTCCTATACTAGCAGGAGGTGGAAGCAGCTGAGACTAGCTTCAAAGAGTTAATGCTCTTTGAGCCCACCCTATAAGTGTGGTGTAATAGTTATGCATGTTGAACAAAGACCTGGAGACCAGGGTTCAAATCCTCAGCCAGCCATGAAGTTCACTGGGTGACTGCCTCTCAGCCTAACCTACTTCACAGTAAAATGGGGAGGAAGAGAATCTTATATGCCACCAGCAGCAATGGCCCAGGGACTACGGACTACCTGCAAAGAAACCATGTTACACTATGTAATTTAGAATAACCAAATACAAGGTCAACTCTGTAAAGGCCTTTCAGCTGGTTTACACAGCTCCCTACAACGTAGAAAAGCCAACACACTTACAGGCAAAGGTTTCTTCCTCATCTCAAACACCCGGGTGGCACCAAGGCTGAGGGAGGCAATGACAGGGTTTCTTCCCAGCTCAGGCTCATCATCACTGTGCCAGTCAACACTGTCCTTCTCGTTTCGATATAGGTTGCACAGCAGA
This sequence comes from Podarcis melisellensis, assembly GCF_964234715.1. NCBI lineage: Eukaryota > Metazoa > Chordata > Lepidosauria > Squamata > Lacertidae > Podarcis > Podarcis melisellensis. The sequence goes on from NC_138528.1 coordinate 52,296,723, forward strand.
GAGTTGAAGGAGTGCTTCGTGAAATCTTCAATGCGATCCTTCAGCATGGTCAATAGTGGGTGCCACTGAAAGTTTGTTCCCACAGAAAAAAATGGACAGAAAAAACCCCGGATTAACATGGGAAGAAGTACAAGTCATATGCAGAGGGAGAGATGGGGGCATGAAAGAAAGATGCAAAGCATCAAAGGGAGATTTCCAGGGCATCGAAAGGCTTGGAACAGCTGGCAAAAGGACCAACTGATCTCAATCCATTGTTAGAGAACACTGAATAATGGATCAACTGCTCCAGAACTTTCCACGCCAGCTTGTGCCATGTTCTCAGCAGTTTGTTCATATGCATTAAACTGACATTAAAAAACATGCCTGGGGGCTATGCCATCAGCCAAGGCCTCATAATGCCACTCCAACACTTCAGCCAATGTGGTCAGATTGGCAGTGAAACAGAGGGCCAAATGCAGCAGCATAGGAAAGGCATGTGTAACCTGTCACTCTTGTGCACTTCAGTTTTGAAGCTGTGCTGGTATCTGTGCACTTCTCACACAAATACATGCTCCTTGCCAAATAAGTGTTGTATTTTCATTGTGCCAAACACACCTCCAATAATTTTGTTGTATTGTACTGAAAAAGGGGGAAATGGTGAGGAAAAGGGTAGAAGAAGAGAAGTGGGACTATGAAGGGGCCCAATTTAGCATCTTAACTAGAAAAAGCAGAAAAAGTTAATAAACTGTTAGAGAGTAAGAAATGGGTTTTGCTATGTTTGGGGCATGCACATGTATTACACATTAGTTTATCAAAGTGAAATAAAAGTTGCTTAGCCTCTAAGAGTTGTCAAGAACTGAATCCATTACATATTCTTCTTTGGGGCTTACTAGGAACACATCCACACCCATATATTACCATGCTTATTACGCTATTTTATTCTAATTGCTTCTCAGACATGTTATACCACATTTCTTTATTCCTTTCTTGCTGTATAGTGAGCTCTGCTATTGTTGTCTGTATTTTTAACTTTATTTAAAAATAGAATTCCATGAGCAAGTCACATGTGCAAGGGGAAAAAAGCTATTTTCATTTTGATTCAAAACACATATTCATAACCTCTTCCAGTTTAGTTGCTGGGATTTTTTTGTTTTTCACAATCTGAAGAGGTGCTAATCTTAACATACCTGTATAAACACCTTCATGAAAATCATAGAGCTGGCATTATTACACCAACAGTATTTTCCAACCATAGTATTTTTCTTATAATCATGTACCACCTACCTGGAGCCTGTAAATTGCTCATAGAACTCACTGAATGTGTGCACCTGCACTAAAATATTTAAACTAGTTTCAAGCCTATTAAATTTCATGACCCATAACTAATGAACAACTGGAGAAGTTAAGAGATCCCCTAATGAAGAACTTACAGTGCTGTATCAATAGCACAATATCAAGGGTGTACCCTAGGCAAAAAGACGTATTTTAAGCTAGCTGAAATTCAAGTGTAGAGGCAATCCTACCTGGGATGGGAGAACTAGCCCCGATCTCCCATTCTAACATGTCACCTGACAGCAGGAATACAAAGTGTTTTGATCGCTGTATGATTCTCTCTCCACTTCCCCCCTTCACTGCAGCATTCCGGTTAGTGAGCTCAGTGAACAAAGAATCTCAGAAGGCAACAGGCATTCTTCTGTAGCCAAGGAGTAACTGCTGTCCAGTTGTTATATTAAACTTCTATCCTACTCACCCTTCCAAAAGAGCCCAGTGCGGCATCACAACAGCTGTACTGCTCACTTTTAATAGTGAGATTCAGATAAAAATACTGTATTGTATGCAGGCAAAGTTATTTTAACTTCTGCAAGTACACATGTTCAGACATATATACATACATCAGCATTTGCCTTCATTGTTAGCCTGGAGTAAGTATATGGAAGTTCACCATACCAAGCTGTGAGTCTGGGTTCATCATAAGACAGATCTAGAGAGAAAGAAAGGAAAAACAAAATATCTGTGACCTCCATATAAGTAACCCATATATTGACCAAAGTACTTGGTAAAGATCCTTGGCTTGATAAATGAAGTTTCCTCCTCCCCAGTTCCATCTGCAATTACTCTCTCTGCATTTACTCAAAGATCAGTAAAAACACTCCTTACACAGAGAAAGAAAGCCTATCGATCCACTTAGCCGAATATGGTCTACATCAAGGGCAGCCATCATAGTTCACTCAAGATGTTTGTTGGACTACAATCCCCATCATCCCCAGCCAGCATGGCCAATGGTAAGGGATGACGGGAACTGAAGTCCAGCAACAACTGGAGGACATCACATTGGCTGGCCTACAATAACTGGCAGCAGTTATCTAGGGTTTCAAAAAGAGGCATTTCCAGCCCTACCTGAAGATGCCAGTGATTGAATCAAGCAGGCACTTCAGGACATGTTTGATGTGGCTGAGGGAGAGATTTTGTAGGCTGTTCATATTATCTGCTGTGTCATCTTGCTTGCAATACAGGACTATAAAAAGATACAACACAACTGCCCCCAAGTGGACAAAACTAACAGAGCATACTTCTGCCTGCAGTAATAATAATATATATTGGTACACCACAGCTGCAACTAGGAGATGTATTTGAAGGTTTTCCTTTAGGGAAAGCCTATCAAACTCTATGAGCCACTGTTGACCCTTGGTGATAAGCACAAATTATGGCCTTGGTGTCAAACCCAAAATCTCATTGTCAGGCCCTGTTCAAGGGGCAGCTAACTGTAGGACACGCTTTTGCTACAGATTGTGGTTAACTGTGATCCTCAGCTATTAGAAAACCATTGGCTCAGCAGTCACACTGTGCTGAAAGCACCAGGGAGGAACAAAGCAGGTTCAAGCTGCTCTCTGGGAGACAGCATGTCTGAGCAGCCCCAGTAAGCCATCGTTTGACTTACTGTGACATGTGAACAAAGCCATGATGAATAGAAGGAGCATTCTAATATTTTTCAAAATATGCAGGAAAGCATCCTTAGAATGCCCACGTGAGGAATGGGAAAGGACAGTGAGAATGGTCTTGGTCTCCTCGACCTGTTCCAAATGGTACCACTCTCAGTGACTGCCACTGCTTGGGACCTTCACAGCTGCATGGCCTCAGCCACCAGCTTTCTCCTCCAGAACCAGGCAGCTGTAATGGGCCGGGAGCGACTATATATTCTCTCCCACATCATCCACCACCAGGTAAGCTCGTCCAGGGGTGCATGGGCTTCCAACGACTCCAAAACTGCTATAGCCAGCAGTGACAATGGAAAAAGGGGCTAGGGCTAAAGCAATGTGTCAGCCTAGTGGGTCCTGGCAGATGCCACGGTAACAGCAGGCCTGGCCACAGTAAAAGTGGGCAGTTAAAGGAGAATGACTGTACCATTACCCTGCCTGATGTGTGTTCTCTGCCTCCAGGGGATCTCTTGGAGGAGTTGTTCAAACATCCAGTCTGCTTCGTTTAAGTCAATGAAGCCAGGAATCAAATGAATCCTAGCACAGGAAAAACTGGATTATACAGGAGCATTGCGAGATCCGTCTCCCAAGCATTTTAATGTACAAATGCATTTCAGTTTAAGTGCAAGTGCTAACTTTGACACATGGCTGTCATTCAAAGCTAGTTAGCAGTTTATGATTTTTTAAAATCTCTTTACCAAAAAACTTTATTAAGACATCTTCAACAGACCAGCTTGCTATCAGTGTTTTTTTCCGTAGGAACCTGGAAAAGTACCTCTAACATTAGATACTGAAAATGAAGCTTTTATGGCATATCCAAAGAATATTTTTGAAAATGTTTCTATGCTGCCAAGCGCATGCAGGCAATTAAAAAAGAAAGCTCCTCTTATTAACAGTTAGCTGATGATCTCTGATTTTAGCTTTCATGTTGTTTTACTGTATATAGACATTGTTATAAACCACTTTGATATTTTTAATGAAATAGCGGTAGTTTTATAAATGAATATATAGATAAAATGTGACCATATTTTGAAGAGAAAATAAGGAAAATACAGTGATTCACAGGAAGATCAGTGGAGTAGCTAGCTCAGAGATTTTCCAGCCATTTCTGCTTCCAGTCATTCAGGTAATATGCAAGTAAAACTTGGGACGCAAGAGCCTTTCCCTCTATTACTGTCTAGCGTAGTCCACATTCAGTGCACTGAAGTACACGCTTTCTGTAGCACCAATGCGCCAGCCAATTCAGTACTGGCCAGAGTCTAACTGCATTATTCTGCAATAATAACAAAGGAGAGTTTTTATCTGCTTACCGAGATATTCCTGATGGCGATGTGCTGATCTCATACACACCCTGATTCCTAAGAACAAGGAGGAAGAGAAAATCAGACAGGTATGGTTGAGCAGGCATACGTGATTCAGAATACCAACAAGGGCTAGGGAAAGAAAGTCTACCAAATGACCACTGAGGCCATTCTTTTGCTGTGGAAAAGCTAATAGGAAAGAGAAGGTGTTGTCCATATCACTATATGTCAGAAGAGCACCTTATTCTACAATGAATTCAAGTTGTACTTACTCTATTCTTTTGGGCTCTGGGGGTCTACGCACCACCTAAGGGGAAAAAACAACAACATTCTGTACAGCAGGCACATTTAAGTAAGTCAGCTAAAAAGGGGTAATTTGGTAACCCAGTAATAATCCTGCATGTGTCCTAAGTTTTCATGGATTGGTTACTGTAAGCAGCATTGGCAGCCTTTGAGCTGGACGGTATATGTTATTTATTTAAAATATTTCTAGCTCGTCCTTCATCCAAGGTTCTCAGGCAGGAAACGGTAAAACCGCAGTTCGAAATAACAATCCATAGCAAACATGAACAGAATAAAATTCACAGTACAATTCATCATTAAATGGTAGACTACAAAATCCAACTGAGTATTAACAACCTCCCAAGGCCTAAGTGAACAACCATGTTTTAAGCTGGAGTCTAAATGGAAAAAAAGGAGTAAGACCATGCTGAAATTCAGAGGGGAGTTCCACAACCAAGGTGCCACCACTGAGAAGGCCCTTTGCGACACCAATGCATAACGTATGATTCCGGCAGTGGGTTGCTAAGGAGGAGCTTCCCGGTAGATCTTAACACCAAGGCAGAACTATATAGGGAGAGGCTATACTTCAAGTATGCCAGCCCCAAGTTACTTAAGGCACTGTAAGTCATCAGCAGTATCTTGAACTCAGACCAGAAAAGTATAGGCAGTCAATGTAATTGTTTAAGAACAAAATTAAATTTGGATCCAACTGGTTACTTCACTCAGCAACTGAGCAGCTGTATCTTGTGCTAACTGCGGTTTCTGAGGAGTCTTCATGGGCAACCCTATGAGATTGTAGATTACATTACAGTAATCTAACTGGGAGGTTATCAGAGCACGGATTATTGTGGCCAGAAGCTTTCCCCATCCAGAAGCTGGGAAAAAGCATTCTGTACCACTAAGGACACCTGAGCCTCTGGTGACAATGCCAAATATATGAGTAGATCCAGAAAACAAACCTGCTCCTTCAAGAGGGGTACAACCCCTTCAAGAACAGATTGAATACCTTATACCCAGACCCTAGCACAGCATTTCTGTCTTGTCAGGATTCAGCTATTTAATCTCTACCTCTTCTGGGGCTTTAAAAACAAACTGCCTTTCAGGTGGAAGCTGCTCCTCTCTTCTCACCCGGGACTGTGTTGTGCTTGCAAAGGCTTGGTTCCTGCGGCTGGAAGTTCCAGAAGCTAAGATAGAAAGAGAAAGAACCAGCCAAATCAGTTAATACACATTACTTGGTATTTCTGGTACACTTGTAAACAGAACATCAGAAATGTAGCTTTGAGAGTGACTCCCAAAGCCAAAGATCCCAAATCCCTTCACAAAAAACATACCATTTTTTGGAGAACTGTATGTAAAATAATAATAAAAAAATCCACTGCACAAGTGCCATGTATCTAGATCTTCAAAGCCTGCCCATGTAAATAACTACAAGATGAAGCTTTCCTTCTATAGCCTTTAGGTATAATACAAGCAGAGACATGATAGCCTAGCAAACATTTGGGTGGAGGAACTATCACCCCCCTTTACCCCCTAAAGCCTCCCCACCCCCCACAAAATGGAGATAAAATTGGATTATGAAATATTTTCTTTTACAACGTTGAACAAAATGTTTGAGACAATGTGTTTATATATTTCTTTGCCAAAATTATTTCTAAAACTGTAACAGAAAAGACTTTCATATAAACGTATGTTCAATATTTGATTATTACAATTCCATTATGTGATCAGAGTACAACTTTCAAGTGCAACAGTAAGACATGTTTCTGCCTACTTATGGGGAACCTTCATTGTCACAAGCCTCCTTTGTTTGTGGCCCTCTTCTAGCTAGCATAGTTGGTGAATCTCTTTTTGTCTTCCTGAATATGTCTTACAAGAACTGGGGGTGGGACAACATACAGAGCAACCTAATTTTGTTACTATCCCAATTCAAGCTGTCACAAATCTGTTGAATCCAAGATGCAAAGGCAGAAATGTAAGTGATGATAGCACTACTTCTGAATTTGACAAAACAAGCAGCACACTTAGGACTTGATATTGGAAAGGTGCTTTCAAATGTTGCAGAATACAGAACACCTTCAGGTATCTAGCCAAGGAAGGAAATCTGGAATTCTACCAAGCATATACTTCCTGCAACGCTGTGGCAAAGCCTTTTCACAACATAGCCTCTTCCTTCTTACTTCAGATTTCTCCATCTTCTGCAGCATGTGAAAGAAACTGGGAAATGTTTGGAAATACGTGTATCAAATCAAGAAATAAGCTGGCATGTGAAAGAGTAGAAGCTGGTTTCAGTCTGGGCAAACCTTGTTTTTAGAAGTGCATGGTAAATTTGACAAATATGAAGAAAATGAAACTGATAGCTTATAAAGAAAGCCTAATTAAATTTTATGCAGTATTCATGTACCTGAATAAACTGTACTTTTAATATAACAGACAAATAGTAATTCTATGGTAAACCAAGTTATACATAATGCAAAAGAAAGAATGAAAGGTTACTCTGGGTACCTTGAATGCATATACTATTCAAACCTGAAATCAGTCTTGTAATTGTCTTTTTACTTCAGATGTTTATCCCTAGGAAGCATAAAGGTTTATGCACACATATCTTCAGGCAGACTTAAATCAGTATGCTTACTAACTTTAGGCAGTTAATATACTAACTTATGCTATTTACCTCAGGAAAACTTCTTAGGAAAAATTGGAGCAGCATCTATTAAGCAGAACCCCAGATATTGGAATGGCAGAGGAAAATGTTGGATCCACTGACTTTTTGAACAGCAAGTTCTCTCTCATACACACAGAGCACACCCTATGCCAACCACCCAGTCAAACTCTACTCATTTTTGGCCAGAAATTCAGCAGAATGATCACCACATATTGTGCTGTAGGTGGAACTTGTAGTCCTATTTGAAAAGCAGGAAGAGATGCCACCAAACCAAGCATACAGACCTGTTGGGGCCCAAGGCCCGAAGAACAAAGAAGATTATTCCATTCCCTTTCTTTCATCTGGTTTGGAATGGTGCATGCTTTCTTATACAAGGAGCAGGATAGAGGATACAACATGCCTTTTGGTAATAGTCTACAAAGTTGTATTAATAAGGATTATCCCCTAAGGTTAAGGGGCTTAAGAACATTATACAGATCCAAGCTTAGGACTGGTAAAGAAAACCAGACACTTTAAATTTTGTTCAATTATATACATCTATATAAAAACAAAAACATGATCTTGCCTGCACGAGAAGCTGCTCTGTTATTAACTGGTCCAGCCCAGCCCCCCTGCACTCTGGCTCTTTGCCTTTTATCTTCCATTATCCTTTAGAGTATCTTCCAGACCCTGTTGCAAAGGATTTAGCTTTCTTTTCTGTTTTAAAATATAAAGGAATCATAATTAAGCACATTAAGATATCCACGGATTCTAGAGAGGTGATAGAACATAGCAGATAATAGCCTGTCTATAAGCCACAGGACCCCAGTTCAAATGTTAACTTGGGCCACATTCAAATCATACATATAAAGCTCTATGATACGATTTTAAACAATCATGGCTCCCCTCCTAAAAAAATTAATTCTGGGAGCTGTAGTTTGCTAAGGGTTTAGGAGACCCCTATTCCCCCCACAGAACTACAATTCCCATAGTTCCCTGTGAAGAGAGACTGATTACTAAACCACTCTGTGAACTGTAGCTCAATGAGAAAAATAGGGCTCCACTAACAATTCACAGCACATATAACAAACGACAGCTCTGAGAATTCTTTGGGGGAAGCCGTGACTGTTTAAAGTAGTATCATAGTGCTTAAGATGTATAATGTGAATGTGGCAGCCTTAAGACTTTACTTACCTGGAAAGTAAGCACAATTAAACTCAAGGGTAAATTTCTTCTGGGCAGATATATGTAGGTTCATTCATGAACACGCTGCACGGCCTCAGGCAACCTACTCTCAGTTCCCAATGTGTGATGGTTACTGTGTCGAACTCAGACCTGGAAGATCAGGATTCATATCCAGCCCATGGAGCTCACTGGGTGACCTTGGGCCAGTGAAGATAAATGGGAGAGGGAAAGAAGCGTGCACGCCACACCTTGAGCTCCTGGAGGGAGTGAAGGCAATATATAAATCTAGCTACAAAAAAAACCAAAAAAATACTCGGGGAGAACTATTGCTTTGGAAGATGCAGCAGCACAGCTACGGAGCCGACAACCTGGAAGTGATCTCCCATTGAATCCAGTGGGACTTCCTGCACTGTCAGCGGCCTGGCCTCAAAGACGCAGACCCCCCCCCCTTAAATCTCTTCAGAAGAGGCGAAACATACACCGGAGCGAAACCCGTGCACGCTCGGAACTACGCTGCAGCCTGAGGAAGGGAGGCAGAGAACGCGGTCGGGGTCTGTGTGTGTGTATAAATAAACACACACACACACGCGCGCGCGCATAGACTTATGTATATATGTATGGCGTCTCCCCTTCCTGAAGCAAAATTCAGGGCATAAGCAGCGGCAGCAAGGCCGCCTTTCTTTTATTTCCTCACAACTCGGCCTACCTAAAGCCCACCCACCGAACCTCCGCGCTCTTCCGACCTCTCCTTTCTTCCCGCCCTCCTTTTAACTAACATCCCTCCCGCCCCCCGCCGTCACCGGAGCTCCCACTCACCGGCGGCACAAAACACAGCGGCTCCCTCCTCCTCGGACAGACACCTGCGGTAAAAAAGGCAGCCCCGCCCCCGCCTGCGCGCGCACGCTCAGGAAAAACCCCGCCCCCTTCTGCCCCGCTGCGCGAATGGGAACCGACAGGCGCCTCCCCCCCCCCGCGCGCTAGACCATTCCTTGCGCAGGCCCCGCCCCCTCTGCTGACACCGGGACCTCCGAGTAAGGTCCGGATGGGCGAAGGAGCCCTGCCGTAGAAAGCCCGCTGGCCTACCTAGCCTAGCCTAGCATAGGGGAAGCCCCAGCAAGCAACAGCCTTCTCCCATCCCTGACCCCCAAGCAGCTGGCATCAGGGCCGTAGCTAGGGGGTAGTGAGGTGGGTCCATAAATATGTCTATAAATAAAAATATCTATTATTGCCTCATAAGAAAAGGTTTAAATAGAGGGTGAATGGAATGGGGGGCAGGGGCGGAAAGGCAGAAAGAAGAGCTAATTTGTCCGTGACTAGGGGGCGAAATGGAGGGACGCGGGTGGCGCTGTGGGTTAAACCACAGAGCCTAGGACTTGCCGATCAGGTTAGCGGTTCGAATCCCTGCAATGCGGTGAGCTCCCGTTGCTTGGTCCCAGCTCCTGCCAACCTAGCAGTTTGAAAGCACGTTGAAGTGCAAGTAGATAAATAGGTACCACTCCGGCGGGAAGGTAAACGGCGTTTCCGTGTGCTGCTCTGGTTCGCCAGAAGTGGCTTAGTCATGCTGGCCACATGACCTGGAAGCTGTCTGCGGACAAATGCCGGCTCCCTTGGCCAGTAAAGCGAGATGAGCGCCGCAACCCTAGAGTCATCCGTGTCTGGACCTAATGGTCAAGGGTCCCTTTACCCTTTACCTAGGGGGCGGAATCTGGACAGTTCTGCCAGGGGCACAAGATCACCTAGCTAAGGCTCTGGTTGGCATTGGGGTCCCATACTGCCTCTGTATTGAAAGAGACCCTGGAAGATATTTAGTCCAACCCACCCCACCCCTTTGCCCCCACTTAATGCAGGATATGGCTACAGCATTCCTGGCAGGCGGCCTTCCAGTCTCTGTTTACTGTAATTACCTTCAGCGGAGCGAGGGCCTGCCTATTGCTGAGATTGTCTGCTCCACTGATTTACGCTGGGAAGAAACAAGAGTTCCGAATGTGTTTTGCACTGTAATAGGAGTAGAAGATAGGAGTGCCTGGCATGCTCTGGTCTATGGGGTCACAAAGAGTCAGACACGACTAAACAGGCAAGATTGGCTAAATAAATGAATCCCCATTAAACATCATGAGAAATATTGTTTTATTTTAAATCGAAAGTTTTACAGAGCAGGTTAGGAAAAAAAGCAGTCAAGCTACACAGGCAAGCCAGCAATCTCAAATACGCTCTTAATTTTCCAATGGCTGCAGCACACAAAGTGGGGCACCACCACTCCACCACCCTCTTGGCTCCAATGGCACTGCTGCTTGCTGGACCAGGCTGAGCAAGGTTGGTAGTAGGTGCACAAAAGGATAAAATGCTCAAAAAGGAGCTACAAACAAATGGATATTTAATATTCCATAAAATATCTATTTGTATGTTTGCATGTTTGAGCACTTTTTCTTTAACCCTGTCTTCTCTATGGTTGTTGCTTTTTGTTTAGAAAAGCACAACTTCTCCTTGTGTTAGTGGGTGCACGTGTGTCTGCATCTATGCCTGCTGCCGCCACCAACCCATTGCTTCCCCTGCCCTACCCCATCTCTTTGAGCAATCTTGCGGCTGGGATAGCACAGCAGCAGTGCTTCACCTCATGCATTGCAACTGCCTTACTAATGGTTGTAAGAGAAGCTTTATATAGCCAAAATCCATATTCTTTCAAATAACTATTTAGAAAATTCAAGCACATTCTGGGACAAAACTTGTTTCTCAATCCTTATCAGCACCATTGCATCGGTTTTCATTTATTTTCTATGTACAGTATCATTTAACACACATTTACTTTCAAACCAGAGCCTTAAATTGCTTCTCCATTGGTAGTAGATGAAACAGAATGCAGATTTTCTACCATCAATAAATGTGCTCAAACACACACAAGTGATTCTTCAGAACATAGGCAACTGATCACGATCCATCATTTAAGGGCAACGGTAGTGGGCAATTTTTGCTTTTCTGATTCACCTTATAGGTAGGGTTCTTCAGCTACCACTAACCACCGTTAGTTCAGCACCCTTAGGATTCTTTGCTCTCTATACAGAGCTCATGTGCTATGGTGATAAAACTGTCCTCTGTACGCCATGAAAGCATCTAAATGCAGGAAATTGCCAGACTGCTGCACCTTTGGATCTGCACCCCCAGTCTCCTCTCCTCAATCCCACCCAGCAGTTAAGAAGGAATGGGGGAGGGTCCCATTTAAAGAAATGGGAACTTTATTTCAAAGCTTAATTGTGCTTGGGGAAGAGAATAAAGGGGGGGGTAGCAGAAATAAAATGAGTGGCCTATTGCTATCTCTGGTCAATGCCACTGCTAACTTCAGGCCCCCACATTGTGTCTTGGGAAGCCCCAAAAGATTTTGTGGTTCTCAGTATCAGAAAGGTTCCTCTTATCTGATCTAAAGACACAGCATTTTAATTTTACTTGAGTAAAACACATACAACTGGTAATGCTTGAGCAGAGAAAGTCTAGGACGTTAGCACTGAAATCTTAATTTGCATGTAAAGGCAGCCAATTTTTTAAAATGTAGTTTCTACGCTGTACATTCTCAGTTCATTGGGTCTGTAGCATAGGGCCAATATATACACATCAAATAATATTTCTATCAGTATCTAATTTCAAACACTGTGTGTTAAGCAACAACATAGCCTTGGATCCAAGAGTTCTGGTGCAAGAGGAGGGCATGTCGGTTTCCACAAAATTCCCCTTTCCCCCAATTTTCCCTTCCTATTGTAGCCTTCTGTGACACTCTATACTATTCTAAAGGGTTTCCTCAATCCTCAGAGGTAGCTTTAGGAGGGGTGGTGCAAGAAAGCCCTGTTGTACAAGCACATCTTTCAATCCAGGGTATGAGTAATTTAAGGATTTTTTTTTCATAGAATTGGAAGAGACCACAAGGATCATGTAGTCCAACTCCCTGCAGTGCAGGAATCTTTCATCCAAGGTGTGGGTTGAACCCAAAACCCTGGGATTAAGAGTCTCATTGCTCTACCGAGCTAAATCACTATCAGTAACTGGCAAGATTTGTTACTGTAATCTGTAGCATTTGTCTTCCAACAGTTTGATAAAGCCCACCTCTCTTAATATACTATTTTAGTAAAAGGACTAGCATCAGTAAACAAAAGTATTGCCAATGAATAAAATCTATACAGCTATCACATTAAGCCCTTTCACTTCAATCTGATCATGCAGACTGCAACAATTTCACATTTACAGTGTCTTAGGTGGGGAGATCATGTAGAAGGGAGTGAAATGCCTAAAGAAGTCTATGCTGACAAGGCAAGGATCTTGTGGCCCATGTGTGATGGAGGGGAAACTTGTCCAATTTCATTCATAATAAAGACCATTGTGTGACTTCTTGTAAAATAAAAATAAATGACAACAAATATTTAATGAAAGAAATACTGCATTGACCAGTTCAATACCAATATTAGTGTTGTTCTGTATCAACACCAACAATGTTCCACATCAAATTCTGTCAAATTTATCACATTGACATCATTTCCCAAACCAAACATCTGTTGGTGTTAAGTGCATTTTAGTAAAGCTAGTAACTACAAGTACCCGTTACTGTTCCAAGTCACATCGAAAAAGCACATTCTAAAACAATGATGCAGAAGAACAACAAACAAAATCAACAAGTTGATGGTTTCCTTTTCCATGCTCCTCAGTTTTCTCTTTGTTCACGCTGGACTGTGGTCCCAAAAGAAAATCCAATTCGAAAGAACTTTAAGATATGACCAGTATTTCGCTCCACAGAACTACCAACAAATTGGTCATGATGATGCAACTCAATTCTCCTTTAATTTCTTCAAATAATAAGCTCTCAGTTTTAGGTTCGTGTCAAGGGCCAGCTTTGTGAAATACCACTTGGGCACAAACCTGCTAAACCAGGCCTAGGAAATGGAGGAAGAAAAAGGTTCATTATCAAATCTCTGAAGACCAGAATTTAATGTGACTATAAGGAAAACCAAATTATAACAGTGACACTCAGATATTAACAAGATACAAGAGCCCTGCTGGATCAGGTCAAAGGACTCTCAGGGGTGGAAAATCTTTGGTCCTTCAGATGTTGAAGAATGACAACTGCCATCAGCCCCAGCAAAAATAGACAATGGCCAGGAATGATGGAAGCAACCTGTTCTTACAGTGGCAACCAGATGCCTATAGGAAGCCCACAAACAGCACGGATATTCTAAAACAGGAGGGGAGCCTCCAGTCCATTGACCAAACTTAGCCTGCTGGGGGGTTCAAATTTATTGTCATATATGATGTCAGGTGTGGGGCAAATAAAGACATGGCACAACTGGGAGCCTTAAAAGTGAAATCCTTGTAGTGCATCGGCAAGGGAAAGCATTTGGTTCAAGGAGCCAAAGCACCAAAGCCTGCAAAAAATTTCAGCTAAAGCCTTCTGTATCAGCTGTGCAGGGCTTTGCATAGTGGTTCCCAAGTGCCCGGCAGCCAGCTGGTGGGCAGGACAACTCACTTGTGAGCTATCTGGTGTCATCATGACATCATGTGAATGACAGGTAGGTTGTCCCACCCATCTGTCAAAGTTGACCTGCAATGGGAGTCAAAAAGGTTCTCCATCCCCATTTTCTTTCCACAAATAGGAAATGTACTAAGAGCAATAAACTGACTAATACATACCACCAATGAATGAGTTGCGCATCCAGAAGTTTGTGTCTCAAGACCAACGGTGTTGAGGGCACTTTTTACATAGGCTTCAGGAGTAGGTTTAAAGGCTGATGGTTTACGGATTTTGGTCATTTTTGTAGCTACAAAATATGGCCGAACGCTCTGAAAAGGAAAGGAATAGCAGAATGTTTTTCTTGTTCTTAAAATATGCCCTCATGGATAATTATTATGCCAAGAAACAAGTATCATGATGAATACGAAGTGATTCAACATGCAAACAGCTTTCACTATATCAAAAGCAACTATGTTTTCACATTCAACCATTTATTATTAAATATTTTTGCTTTTCAGGTAGACTTCACAAAGCAATTTATAGAAAATCATTAAAACATCAGTAATTTATGGTGTGCAAATTCTTCTCCAAATGCAACTAGTTCACTTTTGATGTTCTATTCCTCCCCAATAGCCATTATCTCTACTAAAATGGCCATCAGAAGACCTTGCATCAGGTAACTGCTGACAGGGATATGGTGCTTCTCTTCCACATATGTGCTCCCACCTGCTCTCTCCTTTCCCTGCCCTGCTGTTGTCACCAATCCAGTGATTCCAAATCAGGAGAAAAGGGCTGGGGAAGGGGTGGCACAAGGCAGTAGCAAACTCTGCCTAACTCAGGTATGCTGGTTCTTAAGGATGTGGCAGGCCTGATGTAAATATCCCCTTGTGGAATTTGGGTAGTTAAAAACTATAGTCACTGTTGATTTCCAGAGTATTTATTTAAATAATAGTAATATGCATCATTTTGATACTGATAATAGGTGCCAATAAGACTACGATCTGCAATGGAAATAGAAGATGGGTAGCTCATATCAAGTCACATCTCACTGTACCATACCTCTGGGTAGCATCCTGCATACACAAACCAATCTATTCTAGATTTTAAGTGAACTTTTATCACAGTTTATAAGACCAAAATGCAAGATATAAGTTAATTAACTGTAAGTCTTGAAAAGTCCCATTTTCACCCAACACCAAACCATGGCTTAATACTGTGAGCTTGAGTTGGAACAATCCCAAGTGAAGCATCAGGCTTGCATGTTAAGCCCCGTCCCCAATCCATCAGCTGCAGAGCCAGGACAATGGCTTTGGCTTGTTGTGCTGTCCAAACTTGGGGTCGTAGTTCATGCTAACTCTGATCAACCTTTAACAACAGGTTGTGAAATGGGTTTGTTTAATTAACCAGAGTTTGTGATAAAACAGGGGTGGGTAACCTTTTTCAGACCAAGGGCTGTGTTCCTTTCTGGGCAACTCTTCAGGAACTACCTGCCACTGGTGGGCAGGAGGCAAAAGTGGATATAGCAATGAATACAATTTTTTACCTTTGTAGTTTCTACACCCACCGAATACATGCCTCTCTGTCCTGCATCCAGGCAATATAGGTGAATTATTAGAGTTAAGGGAGAGATTCCAGCCAGGTAAACATACTTAAAGAAGGGGGGGACAGTGGAGGGTGTGGCCTTGGGAGACGGTGTGGCCTTGAGAGAGTCCTTAGGGCTGGGCAGAGAAGCCAGGGATGGGGGACCATATTCCTTTGTGTCCTACCTATGTGCTAAACCACAATCTTGATTGGATGGGATGACTGAAAGGAAACACGGCCAAAGTCCTTTCCCCAGCTGCATGGAAAAAGCTGAGAAAAAGTGCTCAACATGCGAGCATGAGTCTTTGCTTGGGATTGTTTTCGCTCATGTATGTGGTGCTAAACCATGGTTTAATATTACGTGCAAACTTGCCTAGTATCTAAAGTTGTGTTGCTCAGCTACAGCACTGGGTGGCGCCAAAGGATGGACTACTGGCAACTAAACTAAATGTAGCAGTCATAGCATTATACAGTTTTTGGTCTAAGAGCTGGTCTATTCATCTCCGTCATTCTTTAAATACACATTTAGTATTGTATTACCTTTCCACATTGCCTTTTCTCAATTAAATATTTTTATTCATTCACCTTCTAAGATAGCTTACATAGTTGTTCCATTCCCCCAAAGTAAAGTTACAGAAAAACAGCTAAGGATCTTCCAACCACAATCAATGAAGTTAAATCCATTTATTTCAATGAGTCTACTCCTAAGTAAGGAATGTCACCCACTGAATGTTATTGCTTTAAATAGATATATTTTAAACTGCCCTAGGTTCTTAATTTATGAAGAGCAGTTTAAAAATGGACTAAATAAATAAAACATAAAGTTACACGTTAAACCTTGTAAGTACCAATTAGCATACAAAAATTGGTCATGAAGAGCAGCAGCAGCAGTAAAAGCAACTCAATATAAGAAACTGTTCCACCTTAAAGAAATTTTGGAACAGTCATGTTCAGGCAGACACTAAAAATAAATAATTAAATAAATAGAGCCACCTCCCGAGGGAGTTCAGTCCACAAAGTGGGCACAACTGATGAAAAGGCACTGCTTCTAGTGGATACCACTAAGCCTAGGTCAGCACTGGGACTCCAAGCAAAGCCTCAGATGTTGCCACACTTTGGAATGAGGTCAGCATCTTAACTGGTAACAACCAGTTAAACAACAGTAGAGGTATTAACAGCAGAACAGTTCACCTCACCTGCAGAATGACACCTTTATTTTTGTACTCTGCACTGAGACCTTCAGAGAAGTAATCAACAAAAGCCTAAATAAATGCAATGGGAAAGTATGTTAGGAAGGTACTATATATATATATATATGAACTGATAGCATAATTTATATATTTTCCTCATGAAAGACAAACCCTGCCTATTTCTACAAATATAGCCTTCGGCGGAAGGTGGTATTCCAAGACAAAAGCTGTGTGTATGTGACGGAAGTTATACAAGAGGACTGCAACCAAACCATGCTTGATCAGGATGAGAATGCTAATCTCGATGCTCTCCTTTCTCCAGAGTTTCTAGAATCACATGCTTGGCTCATTTTTTTAAAAGTACTTCATCTTCACCAACTAAAATATGTTCATAACCATCACTTTGTGTTCAAACTACCTTAAACAGATGAATTAGAAATGGCAAAGGTGAGTCCCATATAAACATACAACATACATACCACACTTCCCTAGAAATGCAACATTCAATTTTCTAAGAATCTCAGCCTTTAGAGATTACGGTGTGGCTTGTAACATAATGCTAAACGATGGTTTAACGTGACAAGGGTGAGTCACAGCCTCACATTCTCCCCTCAACTCTGTCTTCCTTCAGAGAAGCCACAAGGCAACCAGAAGTTTCCCACTTCCATTTCAGATTAACTACAGGTTAGTATGTTGTCAAGATTTCTCAGCTGTAATTAACCTTAACTAAGGGTAGTTGGGGACTTAGGGACGCAGGTGGCGCTGTGGGTTAAAGCCTCAGCGCCTAGGACTTGCCGATTGAAAGGTCGGCGGTTCGAATCCCTGCGGCGGGGTGCGCTCCCGCTGCTCGGTCCCAGCGCCTGCCAACCTAGCAGTTCGAAAGCACCTCCGGGTGCAAGTAGATAAATAGGGACCGCTTACCAGCGGGAAGGTAAACGGCGTTTCCGTGTGCGGCTCTGGCTCGCCAGAGCAGCGATGTCACGCTGGCCACGTGACCCGGAAGTGTCTCCGGACAGCGCTGGCCCCTGGCCTCTTAAGTGAGATGGGCGCACAACCCCAGAGTCTGTCAAGACTGGCCCGTACGGGCAGGGGTACCTTTACCTTTACCTTTAAGGGTAGTTGAAAAAACTCACTTTCTTAAACTGTTTTAAAATTAATTTGTTTCAACCAAACTTAGTCAAGAATAGCCACAACTTGTGCTGCATAAGACAGCAAGCTGTGGTTAATCTAAACTGGAAACAAAAGCTCCTCAGCTCCTCACAGATGCGCTGGAGGAGGGAGAGAGCTACATGAGCCCAAACCTCACAGTGGTTTATATTCATAATGCTAAATGGTGGTTTAGTATTATATCCAACCAACCTCAATAGTGAACAAGGCTGGCTTAAATCTCACGAGAAGGAGCTAACTAAGGTCTGATATGGGAGTTTTGCATCCGGCAAACTCAGTAGGACAAATAATCTCATAATTACTTGTAACCTCATAATTAGATTACTGTAATGAGCTTTAAGTGGGGCTACCCTTGGGCTTAGCTTGGAAGCTGCAACTAGAGCAGAATGCAGCAGTTAGGGTGCTTAGGAGGGTACCTAGCTATACACATAATACACCTTTTGTAAAGTGCTTTGGGATGCCTCATAGGAAGTGACTCATAAATGAAATAAATACATAGCACACATGCACTAAAAGAGTAAAAATAATAGCTGCCTATTTACTATGAAATCATGCTCAGTGCTATGTTTTTAACATATAAAGCCCTGAACAACTTGGGACTGGGATACCTGGTAGACTCCCTTCCCCTAGATAGACCTCATCAATCTTTACCATCACTGGAGGCAGTCCAGCTGGTTGTGCCATCATGGCTGGTGGATTGCCACCTCGTGACAACTTTTCCATCGTGACATCGGTTCTCTTGTATATCCTCCCCCTGTGCAATTCTAAAGGCGTCAACTTTGATGTGTGCTATCCCCTGCTCTAAACGTTGCTTGAAATATGAACAAGTTCATTTGCTAAATATGCTTACAAATTACAGTGACTGCCCACCAGAAAGCACTTGGTTAATTTTTTTATTCCTGATAGGAGGTGCAGTTCACAACATCTGGGGGGAAAGCATGAACAGAGACAACATCATGTCATCTCTTAACTAGAATGTCACACAAGATTTTAGGACTTTTATATATATATATATATATATATATATATATATATATATATATATATATATGCAGGTTTTGGTGTCCTCGGGTGTCTTCCCGTGTAAAAGTTGGGGTGTCTAGGCGACGTTTCGACGAGGTCTCACTCGTCATCTTCAGGCTGGTGCTTTCGGCTTCTTGTTACTGGAACAGTTCGTAGATTTTCACGGGTACAGGAATGCAGGTTTTGGTGTCCTCGGGTGTCTTCCCGTGTAAAAGTTGGGGTGTCTAGGCGACGTTTCGACGAGGTCTCACTCGTCATCTTCAGGCTGGTGCTTTCGGCTTCTTGTTCCAGTAACAAGAAGCCGAAAGCACCAGCCTGAAGATGACGAGTGAGACCTCGTCGAAACATCGCCTAGACACCCCAACTTTTACACGGGAAGACACCCGAGGACACCAAAACCTGCATTCCTGTACCCGTGAAAATCTCGGGTGTCTTCCCGTGTAAAAGTTGGGGTGTCTAGGCGACGTTTCGACGAGGTCTCACTCGTCATCTTCAGGCTGGTGCTTTCGGCTTCTTGTTACTGGAACAGAGCAGGATCTCAGTGTTTGAGTTCCTATAAATACTGTTGAGGGGGTGTGGTGTATAGCCTCCAATGTTCTGGGCAGAGAGGAAGTTCCCAGGCTAGTGTGCCTTTTCTTCTTTTGTTCCTTAATTACCACAGCTCGCCCCTATACACGAAGCCAAGCCAGAGCACAACTAAGTGCAGTACAGCCATCTTCTCAGAAAAACTCTTCACAAAGTTCAAGAGGTCAAGACACAAAGACTTTAGCAACTAATCCACACCTAATGACCCACCTAAGTGGTACTCAGGATATCACTCAAGAAATCACTCAAGATATCCCTCAAGTAATTAAGGAACAAAAGAAGAAAAGGCACACTAGCCTGGGAACTTCCTCTCTGCCCAGAACATTGGAGGCTATACACCACACCCCCTCAACAGTATTTATAGGAACTCAAACACTGAGATCCTGCTCTGTTCCAGTAACAAGAAGCCGAAAGCACCAGCCTGAAGATGACGAGTGAGACCTCGTCGAAACGTCGCCTAGACACCCCAACTTTTACACGGGAAGACACCCGAGGACACCAAAACCTGCATATATATATATATATATATATATATATATATATATATATATATATATATATATATATATATAAAACACTTATGCTCACTTTTTGCTGGGCTTTCTTCTTTGTGACTTAGTTTACAATTTTAATTTTAAAGGATTTTATTGTGAATTATATTCTACTGTATACCATCCAGATAACTTGGTAGGATGTGCAGTACATAAATGCAATAAAGGGATAAATAAATTTACCTTGGTTGAAGAATACACAGTCAGCAATGGAGTTGGGTTAATCGCAGAAAAAGAGGAAATGTTTAATATAACTCCCTTGGACCTGAAGAGGTAAACATAACATATCAAATGAACCATTAGAAACAGAAGAACTGAAACAGGTTATTACAGAAACCAAAGTCTGGTTTACAACTATTTTTTCCAAAAGTTCGTGACCGACCATGTCGAAGACGGCTGACAAATCTAGAAGAATCAGCAGTTCCGACCTGCCTTGATCCAGCAGTCTACGGAGATGGTCTGTTAGGGCGATCAGCGCCATCTCGGTCCCATAACCAGGGCAAAAGCCAGACTGAAATGGATCAAAAGCCGATGTTTCATCCAGAAACCTACCAAGCTGTTCAGCAACTGCTCTCTCAATCACCTTACGCAGGTATGAAAGATTCAAAACCTGGTGGTAAATTGGATAGATCTGAAGGATCTAATGATGTTTTCTTTAAGAGTGGACGCACCACTGCTTCCTTCAACTCCCCGGGGAATGTACCCGTGCCGAGTACATTCCTTCTCGGTCCCAAATTGTGATTAAGGGAGGACATGATAGAGGTGTGAAGAAAGTAGAAAGAGCAAAGCTTTTCTTCCTCTCACATAATATTAGAAACATAGGGTCATCCAATGAAGCTGAATGGTGAGTGGTTCAGGATAGACAAAAGGAAGTAGATCAGAGAATACAGTTATATGGAATTTGTACCACAGAATATAGTGATGGCTGCCAACTCGGACAGCCTTAAAAGGAGATAAGAAAAATTCATGGAGGTGAAGGCTATCAATGGCCACTGGCCACGACTGCTATGTACATATTGCCAGTGTCAGAGGCAGAACCTGTCTGAATGCCACTTTGTTGGGGATCATGAGTGGAAGATTGCTACTGTGCTCATGTCCTGCTTGTGGGCTTCCCACAGTAATCTGGTTGGCCAATGTGAAAACAGAATGCTGGGCTAGATGCTGGACAGAATGCTGAAGTTTTTACCAGTACCTGAACAAAATAGTACAGCAAATTATTAAATTTCTTGCCCAATTTTGGGCTCTTTCATGTTTCTTTGGTTCCAACTCCTAGTTGTACCCTGACCCTGTTTGACCTTTGGCCCTACCTCTTTCATCAGGTCTGATCCCTAGACTATCTTACTCACTCTACACTCATCTCAAAATGCTGCCCATGCTCCACCCCTAACAATTGGATTTGCCTTTTGCAGGTATCATTTCAAACAAAATGCAATTCCAGCTTTACACAACGTAGTATGCTTTTCCTGTTACAGGTTAAAAAAACCCCATCAAGCTCAATTATATTTTACTAGATCAAACTACTCATTTAGAGAATGTTCTTTGAAAACAATTTTGGAGTTTTTGTTTCAGTTGCCAGTAAGCCAAAAGCCAAACTTTAGGACCTCTTCTATTGTAAATGAAATATGGTAATTTGGGTAAGATGTTTTAAAGCAAACTTGTAGTTAGCCAGTTGCCTGAGGAGGGAAAGAATTACTTCCATGCAACTCACAGCAGGGGAATTCACTGGGTTCTCTCAAATCCTCCATTCTAACTTTTAAAGTCACCATCATGTGATTGAGGACAGTTATTTCATGCATTCAAGCCATCACAAGATAGCTACAATTAATATGTTAATGTTATATGGGAGGGGAGTGATAATTAGCACAGAGAAAGAAGTTAATACTTCCTGTGCATTAGGAACATGACTTTGTGGAATACTGAAGAAAATGGATAATGGAAAGATATTGCAATAAGTACGCAACACTATCTACACAGTATTGTGGGTCAATTTCAAAAATAGCTGCTCCTAGAAACCTTAATTGCATTAATTCAATGAGCTGGATAATAGAATAAGAATCCAAGTAAGCATGCATTCAAGAAAACTGTAAGAAAGTAAATGCTCTAAAAACCAAGTATATGCCTTTTCCTTTATACTAAGCATGCATATTTTGCAACAGGCATAATTCAGAACGGGCATTCTTCATTCTCTCACACACAAAAAGTGAATGCTTTTTTTAACATGGCGGTTTCCGTCTGCAGTTTTTACCAGTACTAAATAAGAAGTACAACAAATTTAAAAGTCTCTTACCCAATTTGCACTTGATTAAAAATGTTTTTTTAAAATATGAAGAAGTAAAAGAATATGTATATGATTGGTTGCATTATTTCCAGATAAATGAAATGTTCAAAAAAGACTTTAAAGAATATGGATTTGCAGAGAAAGATTCAAAATTTCAAACAGAAATATTAAATAATGAATATAAAATCTTATCTAAAATGTATAGAATACTGCTGGAATGGCACACAAAGGATGAAGAAGTTAAATCAGTTATGATACAATGGGCCGGAGATTTTGGATATAATATACAATTTAATGATTGGTTAAAATTATGGAATGAAAATATTAAATTTACTGCATGTACTACGTTAAAGGAAAATGTCATGAAAATGGTTAAATGGTTTATAGATGGTATATTACACCTGTAAAACTTGCAAAAATGTATAAAACATGTAAGAAGTGTTGGAAATGTAAAAAAAGGATGGTCCATTTTATCATATGTGGTGGGAATGTAAGAAAGTGAACAGCTTCTGGGAGCTGATATATAATGAATTGAAAAAGATGTTGAAATATACATTTGTTAAGAAACCAGAGGCTTTTCTTTTAGGAATAATAGGAAATGAAATAAAAAGAAAGGATTGTAAACTTTTCCAATATGCAGTAACAGCGGCAAGAATATTACTGGCCCAAAAATGGAAACAGGAACAATTACCAACATTGGAGGAATGGAGAATGAAGCTGATGGACTATGCAGAACTTGATAAATTAACTGGGAAGATCAGATATCTACGAGATCAAAAGTTCATCGAGGATTGGCGAAAGTTTGTAGATTATTTGGAATGTATAAGTGAGGAGAGAATAACGCTTAGTGGCATTTCAAGAAGCTCTGTAAAAGTTTGATAAGTATTGTAAAAAAGAAAAGTAAATTTGGAAGGATATGCTAAAAGGAAATAGGAAATTTAGGAAATGTGTAATTAAAAAAGATAAATTTGGATGATTGTCAGAGAGGCTGAAGGAAGTCCCAAAAGGAAAATCTGTGAAAGTTTTAATGTGGTGTTATATGCATTTTTTTCTTGTTTTTTGATGGAAAATTAATAAAAATATTATGGGGGGAAAAATGGAGCAATCCAAATATTATAATGCTACAGTCCTAGTGGCTACAAGATTTCCCTGAAGTCCAGGGCACTAAGGTTATCTCTTTGTAGGTACAACGCATGATAAAGTGGGGCACTAGCCGGAACAGATTCAATGACAAAACAAAACGTTTCCCGTTCAACAATGGTTCCATCCAAGCATTTTTCCTTTGTGAAAGTCATGGCTACATATTAACCCAAAGATAGGTTAGAGGATAAGATTTATAAAACCAACAGCAATTATGGAGACTTTGCTCAGATACCAAGATCGTGGCGGGGTGGGGGGGTAGGTGGTGTGAGAGAGACCGGACAATAGCTTGGCAAGCTGGGACTGAGCCAATGGATCTCTTTATATATAAAATTTTACTACACATTCTCTAGCTCTCTCTAATCAGATTTGTCTAACATGAATGCACAAAGTGACTGACTGAACACACCCTAATACCTCATCAGCATTCTACCTTAAGCAAAATTGTAGAAAAACATGCTATATTTAGCTCTCCCATTGTTGTTATGGCAACCCTCGTCTGCCCCAGCTCTATGTAAAGTGGTAAAAAGCAAGCTGCCTCTGTAATACAATTAACTTCTAGAGGCGGCCGGGGGGGGGGGGAGCCAACAATTTAATGTTTGCCGTGATTTGAATTGTGCACCACTGCTCTAGGCAAAGATTGTGCTGTTGTGCTGAACAGTGTACCACTTATCTTTGTGCAGTATGGTTATGGATAGAATATACATAACAGGTGATGAATTTGGCTTTATGCAGAATGTAAGTAACCTTACCACAGAATGTGGATCTTTTTCTTAAGAGGGTTGGAACAATTTCTAGCACCTCGAGAAAGACTGCATAGCATTTGCTTCTCAGGGAGTGTCAGTCTGTTCTAACAACCATCTACTTGCGCAAGATGCTGCTCACGAGTGGTCAGAATGGTCTGCATTGACCTTTAAGCAGACTATGAAGACATTTTTATTTCAGTGCACTTTCTGGTGAAGTGTGGTGTGCTGCTATTTTTAGATAGGAAACGGAGTAGCTATGTATTTAATTGCTTTGTGTTGCTTTAGTTCTGTGAACTGCCTTGCAACTATTAATTATTTTTAATAATCAATTTCTGTCTATTTTATAGAAGGCATCAATTTCATACTACTATGGTTTTATTATACCGCACAGAGTGGGCTGAGGCAGGGGATCAGTTTCTATTTGTATATGTGAAATCATGATCGTTGCAGTACTAAACCACCAATTTATGGTTGCAATGCATTTGATGTTTAATGCTTTTTGTTCTCAATTCCTGTGGCTATAAAATATGTTTTATAAAGTCAAAGTGCACATTTATTATGATCATTACTGTCATCATCAGTGTCATCCTAAGATAGTATACAAATATTATACACCAAACGTGGTGGTGGATTCTTTGCATGAATTACTTATGCCAAGCCCATCTTCTCCAGGTTTGGTCACAGATGGATTATCAGATAAAGATGACAAAACACAAGTTAGCAACCACCAATTGAGCATCCATGAAAAGTGATGGATCAAGGAATACCCTCGCCCAAGTTACATACCTACTACTTAAAGAACAGTGTAACCCCAACCAGGACAGATTGAACTATCTTATCTAGATCTCCAGTACTCATAACCAATAATAACTCTGCTTTGTGGAATTAAGTTTCAGCTTGTTAACCTTTATTCACCCTGCACTGACTCTAGACACTGGTTCATCACCTCCACTGCTTCCCTGAGATCAGACAATGGAATCAAGAGGAAAAGCTGTGTGTCATCTGTATCCTGGTGACATCTCAGCTCAAAAGCGCCAGATGATTTCATACAAAGATTTAATAACAATAATAATTTATTATTTATACCCCGCCCATCTGGCTGGGTCGTCCCAGCCACTCTGGGCGGCTTCCAACAAAAGACTAAAATACAATAACCTATTAATCATGAAAGGCTTCCCTAAACAGGGCTGCCTTTAGATGTCTTCTAAAAGTTTAGTAGTTATTTTTCTCTTTGACATCTGGTGGGAGGGCGTTCCACAGGGCGGGTGCCACTACCAAGAAGGCCCTCTGCCTGGTTCCCTGTAACTTGGCTTCTCGCAGCGAGGGAACCGCCAGAAGGCCCTTGGTGCTGGACCTCAGTGTCCAGGCAGAACGATGGAGGTGGAGACGCTCCTTCAGGTATACTGGACTGAGGCTGTTTAGGGCTTTAAAGGTCAGCACCAACACTTTGAATTGTGCTCGGAAATGTACTGGGAGCCAGTGTAGCTCTTTCAAGACAGGTGTTATATGGTCTTGGCGGCCACTCCCAGTCACCAGTCTAGCTACCACATTCTGGATTAATTGTAGTTTCCAGATCACCTTCAAAGGTAGCCCCACATAGAGCGCACTGCAGTAGTCTAAGCAAGAGATAACCAGAACATGCACCACTCTGGCGAGACAGTCCGTGGGCAGGTAGGGTCTAAGCCTGCATACCAGATGGAGCTGATAAAAAGCTGCCCTGGACACAGAATTGACCTGTGCCTCCATGGACAGCTGTGAGTCCAGAATGACTCCCAGCTGCGCACCTGGTCCTTGAGGGGCACAGTTACCCCATTCAGGACCAGGGAGTCTTCCACACCTGTCCGCCTCCTGTCCCCCCAAAACAGTACTTCTGTCTTGTCAGGATTCAACCTCAATCTGTTAGCCGCCATCCATCCTCCAACCGCCTCCAGACACTCACACAGGACCTTCACTGCCTCCAATTTGAAAGAGAGGTAGAGCTGGGTATCAACCGCATTCCGATGAACACCCAGCCCAAACCCCCTGATGATCTCTCCCAGCGGCTCCATGTAGATGTTGAAAAGCATGGGGGAGAGGACAGAACCCTGAGGCACCCCACAAGTGAGAGCCCAGGGGTCTGAACACTCATCCCCCCCACCACTTTCTGAACACGGCCAAGGAGGAAGGAGCGGATTTGATGTAAATACTCAAAAGCACAAGGAAAAAAATGGAACTTTGTGGTACACCATAGGTCAAAGCCCAAAGGGTAAGACAGCGGTCTCCAATCACCACTTTCTGAGTACAGACATCTGTATGGTAATGGAACTGCTGGAAGAATGGTATCACATACACTCATCCCAGCAAGATGGCCCGGAAGCATATAACAGTTGATAGTTCTGAAAACTACTGACAGATCCAAAAGAAACAGCAGGCTGGCACTTCAGGTAATGATAAAGCGGGATATCAAATCCAAACTCCTCTTCTTCTTCCCTTGCCCATCTCCCAGATATGTTATCCACCACAGCTACTTGTGTCAAAACAAGGCCTAAAACCAGCCTAGAACAGATCCAAATAATTGGTTTTATTCAGGAAACTCTGGAGTGGAGATGCAACTGCATATTTGAACCTGTAGCTAAAAAGCATGAAAGACTGGATACAAAACTATAGTTAATAACATGGCCTTTCACCATCCAGAAGAGTTCCTCTGGACAACAATGAGCAAATGCAATGGTGGCAGAGGTAAGAGTCTTTACAATCATCACAACCCCAGAGTTGCCTACTTCCAACTCTTCCTGGTCATCCTAAACTCCGGAGAAGGATAGTGTGCCATCATCCACAGGGAGTGAACAGATGATCTCCACTGTATTATGCTCAAGAACTAGAGCAAGTGGTATGGCAGGATTAATTGGATGCTAAAGAATACTACGGTCTCAGAGAAGTTCTGAGCAAGTCTCAGATATGTGAGGAACACATATAAGAGGAAATTTATAAAAGGGAACTGTCTGCATCAACATTGTTATGGTTGAAGTCAAGAAATTCAGAAGCTTGTGAAATATACATTTGCAATTATCTGATCTCTAGACTGAGTCACCGCAAGTCAGTAAAAGTGGGTGGGCAGAATTCTTATGGAGGCAAGCGGGAACTCTACCAAGAATGAAGAGATTGGAATAGATCACCTGCAGCGAGATTAGTTTTCCAGCTACCTTAGTTTGTGTCTCCACTGAGCAAGAGGGAATTGATTCCTGCAGAAGAGGGGTGGGAAACCTATGGCTCTCGAGATGCTGTTGACCTCCCATCTCCCATCACTCAGCTAGCATGACCAGTCATCCGAGATGACGTGATCAATAGCTCGGCAACATCTGGAATACCACACATTCCCTTCTGTGATAGAACAATCCTGAAAGGATGTAAGATCATTTGTAATGTTGAACAAGACACAGTGCTGAAAATGACACTTATACCAGTCTGAAGCAGGATGAGGAAGATACCAATGGCAGGGTGTCTTTTTGCATCCAATCTTTCTTTCTAATTCATGTGGGAGGAATGGAGGAAGTGGGGAGTTTTATACTTTCAGAAGGACTATCTGCGTCGTGCAGCAGTCAAGTGACTGGGAAACCCCAACACAAGCTCTATAGGACTTAGTGTGATAGCCTTACAGGCAGGAAGCTTACAGGAGACAAGCACCAAAAGGTTGTATATATTACAGCACCATGTTATTCCAGGAGCTTCCTGCTTTTGTTTGCACACTTCCCTCAATCTGCCACCTGCAATACAACAAGAGCTTATTCTCTATACCCATTTTGCTTCTCGTGCCTCTCAGAAATGGCTTTAAAAAGGTTATTCCCGGGAACATCCCAGTAACCACAGCCACCCCCACAGAACTGCAGGTTGTTGAGTTCACACCGATGAGTCAGAAGGGTTTTTAAAAATTCCATTTTAAAAGAAATCACCACAACAGTGAAGGGGAAAGGGAAAATAAAAAAGGGAATCAAGTGGAGATAGGCTTCCACGTCTGATGATTCATGCACCCAGAACCATGACTCACACGGCATTACTTTGCCACTGAAACATGGAGGCCAGGCTGATTAGTCATAGTAATGAATTTTTCAAAGAAAGGATTCTCCCCTATAAATAATGATGACTGTCTGGATAGTATTTGTGTGACTCACCTTTCCAGCATGCTGGGCAGCACCAATTGTGTCATCTGAAAAAATAAATAGGAAACAAAAACCTGGTGATTGAGTGGGATGCAGACACCAGATTGAGGGAAGCCTCTCTGCCTCCTCATAAAGAAACCGACACCTCTTCACCTCAAAATAGTCTAGGAGAATTGAAGGCCTTCATTTGTGGAAGCAGCATATTTTTATTCTATTGGTGTCACTTGGTTCTTGCACAAAGCATGTGCAGTGAATCAGATGAACTCATTTGTACTTGTTACAGCACACACCGGTAGTCTGCTCTTCTTTCTTGTTTGTACTGCTACAGCACCACTGATTAGGGGCTTCTAAATACCATCTTGGTGAAATTACAGTCACATACCTCATAATACTGATTCTAGGCACTGATTTCTGGTAGACGTACAAGAATTCTAGTTACGCCACCACCATACCACAAAGTTCAAATGATGGCATAAGGACAGTGGAAGCTTTGTGAAGATTATCATGAAGTTTGTATGGCACTTTGATTTAAGGTAGAAAGAGAAATAGATGCTCTTTTGGCTCCATTCTACCTTAGATTCTATGATTCTTCTTAATAGGCACCAACCAATTCTAAAATCCAGCATCACAGTATGCTAAAGTGTGAGAACAGGACAAGCAATCCACAATACGGCCTCTATCATCATCTTTAATGGCTGTGAGCCATGGCCAAATCTTGCTGACATGAACTGAAGTGGTCTGGCTACAATGCTTCTTTTTAATGGATTGCACCAGGTCAAAACAAATCACTGGTGTCATAATTGGAGCAGAATGGGGACAGCCATTTTGTACACATTTTGCATAATGTCCTATCCTACACAATTCCTTTGCCAAGAGATGGCCTTGGAGGATGCAGATGTCCTGGGTCCGTCATGGAGTAAATTGGTGACTTTTGCTGAGTCACACTCATCATGATGTGTTAAGCCGGAATGAAAAACGACCTATGCCAGACAGAAGTTGCAACAATGTACAAACTTGTATAGCAATTTACATTTTGGGAGCGCTATTCCTAATGTCATCTTTTATAATTGCTATGATAACTTCTTTTTTAAAAAAAGTTGCCATCTCTATACCACTGTCTTTGGAGATAGAGGAAAGGATAACCATGCAAACATAACAGAAACAGGGGACCTTGGAGAATTAAATCCAAGCTAAATATGACAAATATAAAGGTATTTCCTGCTTTTATTAACTATCACTTACAGTCTTTCAGTTAAGCATTTTCATGTGGTAATGGGACAAACCATGTAATCATAGTGATTTCAAGGGCAATCAAGAGCTCATGACCACTTCACATGCAGTGTCCCCCTGAAAAATCTCAGAAAGGCCACATGCTTGAAGCTCTTTGAATACAAGAACAGTCAGTAGATGTGAGAAGTTGCACTGGGGTGATGTGCTTATGTGAATCAGTGGGGCTCCTTCCCCAACATCATATTCTATGGAGGCGAGGGAGATGCCAGGAAGAGTGCTTTAGAAATTATAACTAATTTTCAGAACTCCAAGATTATTTAAAAAATGAGCATTGTGGGTAACAAAAGAATAGTTTTGGACCAGAGCAGGCTACAGAGAACAAAATGCTCTCTGGTGGATTCCTTCTGATGAACCCTGATGGGCAGGCAGCAGTAACACTCTGAGTGTACCATTGATTACAGCCACCACTGATGTTTCCCTATAGCGTCCCAGAGCATTCTGAGAGAGAAAGTTGTGTTATTATCAGCTGCAGAGTCACTTCCAGAGGCTACTAAAGAAAACAGACTTATGTGGAAGCTATTGCTCCAGGCAAGCAATTGTAACAACTTGACAAAACAGGAGTGTGAAACTGCACCTACAATAGGCAGACTGCATGGATGAATACGATATTTATGACAAACAACTGAATTACTTGATACTGACAAATAGAAAAAAGGTGCCATATCCTCTCCCCCCACATCTACACAAGGTGGCACTTACCTTGCACACAGATATGATATTAATATTCACCAGCTTGTCAATTGTCTATAAGAAAAAAACCCCAATGAAATACGGCACTATAGCAGGATACCATAAATTCCTGATTTAAACAAAAACGGCAGCAATTGAGATGTATGACGTGCTTATTTACTTAAGCCAGGTAAGGAAGCAGTTGTTAAATTTTAAAAATAACACAAAAGTTTCCCACTATCACATCAACTATACTCAATACAGAACACTTCACAGGTATGCAGAATAAGTACCTTTGCTCTGGTAATAAATGCTATTGAATAACTTACACAGTTTCATGTGATAAGGAAGAGAACTGGACAAGAGATTGTGACAGAGATGCTCCTTAGCTTCATAATTTCTTGGCTGATAATACAAATCTCAGCAAACTCTGATTTACCTCTGAGTGGCTAGAAATAAACCTGTATTTTCTCAAGTTTTGAGAAAATATTTTGGCTTATTGCTAGTCAAACCAAGCCAAGGAAAACCCAAGTGGGTGGAAATAGGTTTTATCAACTTGATAGCATGGTGCAGTAAAATCCATTCAGCACTATGGTTAACCCAGAATTGCTTACTTATGTGAAACTAATATTTCAAATTTTATGAGCAGTTAAAACAGTCAAGATAATTTAAACATGAAGTAGTTGCAAAACACAAAATTGGTCAATTTTTGGTCTTAGTGACTAGCATGGTAGCCTCAACTGTTGATTCCTCTGTATCAAAATAAATAGCTTAATAAAATTGAGAGGAAACCTGCCTAACCACCTTAAGAAAAAGATATGCAAAAGTAAGTTTAACTTAAAGCCATCTTATCAGTATTTAGGAGATGGGACTGGGTTGTGACAACAACCTAAATCCTTGTATTTGGATTACATGATCACTGTGAACCTCAATTTTAGTATTCAATTATTTATGAGACTGCACAGAAAACTTTTTGTTCTTTTTGCTACCATATTCTACCTTATTTTTATCATGTTTATAGAAATACATCCAAAGTTGTGCTTATTTTTTTACAAGTCTATCTTAAAAATTTAAAAGAGGGGCAAGAGTAGAAGACAATACTTACTTTATCTAGGTCTGGAATGTCAAGGAAGAATTCAGGATAAGTATATGACATACCCACATTATTTACTGGGGGGGAAATAGAAAGAAAAGTTCACACAAGGTATTACATTCTGAAATGAAATGTGTACATCACTATATTCAGCTTTTAAATAATCTGAATTCACTTGATGCCTAGACTCTCAGTTCCTGGTGGGAAAACTCTTGATACTTCAGATTATAAATTCATCTGAGTTTCTTACAATATCAACAATGTGGACACAGACGATCACTGAACAATGGCAAAGGAGAGGCAACATAACTTATTCCAGGGGTCAGCAAGGTTTATCTTGCCTGGGCCGGATCAGTCCCACTGAGATCCCTCCATGGGCCAGATTGCGTGAGCGCCTGTGTTTTTTGGCATCTGTGCAGATGCGATTTTCGGCGCCATGGAAATGAGTCCCCGCGCAGCGCTGGTTTAACACAGTGCGCAAGAGGGTAGCTTGGTTCGGGGGGTGGCTTGTGGGCCGGTCAAACGATCTCCGTGGGTCACTTCCAGCCCATGGGCCTTAGGTTGCTGACCCCTAACTTATTCTGTTAAAGGCAACTCCAGTATGCTGGTGACATACTTCTCCATAACATCTGAATCAGGAGGGGCTGTGAAAGCTTTTAATTGGTGTCTAGATGCAGTGATGGACTGGATAAGGGCCAATAAACTGTGTTTGAATCCTAGAAAGACAGATGCTAAAGAGGACTCAGAAACTTCAACTGGTCCAAAATGCAACAGCCAGATTACTGGCTGGGGTTCGATTTAGAACTCATATAATCCTTATTTTAGATCAGCTGCATTGACTACCAGACATTTTGGAACCCATTTCAAGGTGCTCATTTTAGTATTCAAAACCCCTGAACAACTTATGTTCCAAATATCTCAAAGACTACCTCCTTCCCTACAGGCCCTCTTGGATGTTGAGCAGGAAATGGGCCCTCCTTGGTAATTCCAGTGCCCTCAGCGGTTCAGGATGGCGGTGGCTCAGGAGAGGGAAGGAATTCTGTGTGGCTAAGTTGTGGAATTCCCCACAGAGATGCATCTATTTTATAGTTATTATATAGTTCCCATTGAATGCTAAAGATGCACCTTTGGCACTCAATATAGATATTTTCAGCACCCACCCTACTCCTGTGAGTGCAATTTTTTAGAATGTTTTTATGATGGAGGGTAAGAGATTTAAATATTATTAATGATAGGCTGTCAGAAGAGTTGATCTCTACTTTTTTTACTCCATTTTGCAAAGTTTTCTTCATAGAATACCTTTATCTTTGTTTTGCCTTTTTGTGTGCATTATGTCCAATGCCAATAAACTTTACACTCGACACTTGCAAGGATACCAAGCGATAGTTTATTTCATTATCAGAAATTAACATTCCAAGTTTCTGATCATAAACTGTATCACAGCATCCACTGTGATTCTGTTCATTAGAAATGACTGCGGAAGAGTAGGTATTTATGACATAGTGAGTCATTTCGGGAAGAAAGTAACCTGCAAAGGGACAGTACTGTATTGTTACATCAGTCCCAAGTCAGATCATCATCAGTACATTAGATGGCAGTATAAACCAACACACCACACCAGTTCTTTGAAAACCGTTCATAAAGAATTTTGGGAGGTAGATGAAGAGGTAGAGTGAAAGAATAATGCAGGAGAAACCTCATTAATGGTGTTCTTATTACATTAAGCATTCTACGTTTTCAGCAACAATTACTGGCTTTTTGAATAGGTTTGCTTGCTCCTGTGCTATTTCGAGGTACATTATTCACAGATTCAACAAATGAAAGTATTCCATAAAGCTGTTTTCATACCCTTCATATCTGTGTAATTGTACCCCTCCTTCCACCCCCAATCAATTGGCAGCATATGAAATTTACTGAGCATTGTTTAAATCTATTTTTTCAATGGCACAGTATAGTGTCCCCAGGTTTTATTATCAGACTTACTGCTTACACTAAAGTAGACACTCCAATGTATCAGGGAAAACCTCCCATCATCTCCCAAAGTGCAGAGAGAATTGGGAAAATCTAAATTAATTTTAACTGCTAGTGTGAGCTTCTCTTGCTTCGTTTACTGGTGCTTTATTCCTAAATTCAATATGCACATACTGTCTGACAGTATGGTATAGGACCACTCCATGTGGCATTGCACTTAACTTTGTGTGAAGCAACTGAAATCTGTACTGGTCTGCTATGGCTTCCATTTGCCATGCAGTCAAGTGGGGGACCAGTTTGGGCATTGCAGGAGAAAGTTGCATGGTATGAATACAATGAATCACTCAGAAAAATAGTCTTATGAATACACATCCTCAAAGAGGAGATCCTGCACTTGGTGAGTCCTGGTTTAAGCTGATAATCCTACTGAATTGAAAGTATCCCCCAAACAGTTGCCATTTGCTCCTGGTATGTTCTCACACTGTAGGTGGGCAAGTTAATCTTTAATGATCTCAGAGCAACATGCGGGGCATTATCCCATTTTAATGTCCCTATGACATAGGCTGGGCTCAGAATAAGTGTCTTGGAAGTAGTCCAAGTCTAGAACTCCAGTCAATATGGCATAGCAACTTTCCAACGTATTACGATGAACTATTTAAGTAGCCAAATGTCAGCGAAACAGATGAATGGAAGATATGGAAATTGATTTCAGCTAGTGTAAGCAGGGCACTTCTCTTCAGGCACCTTGTGGTGGCAGGGCAGAAACAGATCAATCAATGCCCAAGGGAAGAGGAGTATCAACTTATTTTTCCCCAGTCTTTCCTCCAGTTGGTGAACAATATAAACTAGTTTGCTGTTCCTCAGTAATATTATTTCTGCAGTTGCAGTCTCCAATGCAACAAATTAATAACTTATGAATCTGGGACCACCTATATTTGACCATACTCTGCAAAATGCTTCATTTCCAGAAGCAAAAATCTAGCCTATAACACTGAGTGAATACGTGGATGCAGATTTACATATATTCTACCACTCATACAACCACTGGATAACTCAGTTGGTTTTAGAGCGTGGTGCTGATAATACCAAGGTCACAGGTTCGATCCCCATATGGGATTCCTGCACTGCAGGAGGTTAGACTAGATGATCCTCGGTGTCCCTTTCCAGTTCTAAAATTCTATGATTCTATGATATACTCTAGTCAGAAAGGAGATGCAACACATTACTGGAATTCAAATGTATCTGAAGAGATTTCCTTAATATGGCTCAGAATAAAGAGTGCAAGACAAGCAGGAGCCTGAACAATAAGAAAGACTTCTATGAAAGTCCTCCAATCCTAAAGGAACCATCTAACCCACTAAACAAGAATACTAATCTCTGACTGAGGAGGTGAAAAAATGTCTGGGGCCTAGACTCTATATTATTAGACATATTTAAGCAATCACACATGCAGTAGAACAGTGTTTCCCAACCTTGTGCCTCCAGATGTTTTTGGCCTACAACTCCCATCATCCCTAGCTAGCAAGACCAGTGGTCAGGGATGATGGGAATTGTAGTTCAAAAACAGCTGGAGGCACAAGGTTGGGAAACACTGCAGTAGAAGGTAGGGGCAAAATGGAAGAGGTTAAGCTTTGAAGCTGCTTTAGCCTCAATACTTGAACTTCACCATGCTGGAAAATACAAGAAAACTACTACAAAGGTATCTAGATAGATGTCTGAAGCATGAAGGACATAAGAGAAGAGGTGACCTTTTTTGTAGGATAAGCTACTCTTGATAACAGTGCAAATTCTTCCACTTCTGAACAACTGTTTTATGAAGCACAGAGGCTTCAAAGTTTATTCCAAAATGACTTGTTGCTATGAACTGAGTAATTTTATCTACTTTCCTTGAGAGCAAAGATTCCAAGAACATAGCAAATAACATGGAAATAAGAGTAAGATACAAACCTAGGACACCAATCTCAAGACCTTCCAGGCCTGCTTTTATGTTTCTGTAAATAGATTCACGATCTTCAAAGTCAGCAGGAATGGTTTTCGTTTCCACCTTGAACCGCTCTCCTGAAATAAAGCACACACACAAATATAAGCATGGATTCTTTTACAACAAACATGGAAAACTTTAAAATCCCAATGCAAACCTCTTCTGTTAAGTCCTAATGGGTCAAATAAACTAATCATCAACACATGGCATGCATTTAAAGTTGTTCTTACCAGAATGAAACCACCAGTCTTTTGCCATTAAGACTAATTTTAAATTATCCATCTGACATACTGGACCAAACGAAGTTCCAACATGAGCATCCTTGTGAAGGAATAGATTTGTCCTTTGTGTTAAAAACACTGTCCAATGGGAGCAAAATATTCAGCTGCTTGGGACACTGAAAGTAGTTTCCTAGTTTTTGTTAGTGTCAGGGATAAGAGTATGTCACTCTTAAGTATGTTCACATAATCCAAAGCTCCTCCAAACAACATGGCTTAAGCATTCTGAAGGACTTAAGTGTATGTAAGGAGAGATCCAACACATTGTTACAGAAAGCTGTACCTTATCGCAGTCATTTCAACTTGTGGCGGATCAAAAATGTTAAGTGTTGATTACAGAAACTGCTTGCAAGAAGGTGCAACCTTATTTGGAGGACATACTGCATCATATGCCAAATCTTCCATACAACTGCAGTCTTATGAAGACCTAAGACATATCGCATAGAAAAGCTTTATGCATGGGGTGGATTTTTTTTTTAATGTTAAGGGCCGCATTCCCTTGGAAGTAATCTGTCAAGAGCTACATGCTGGCAATAGACTGAGTCAAAGTCATAAATGGGAAAGACCATCATTTTTCTCTCCCAGCCCCCACCCCTCAGCAAAGTCTGAACTAAGGGCTTCCTCATTTTCCTATCACTCCACCCATTTCAACTCTTTCCCCCACCTGCTCAGTTTCTCTGGCTCCTCACACCCCAATGAAATTAAATTTGTTAGTAACTTTATCTTGTCCATGGCAACCCAAAGAGACTTAGAACCAACCAACCAACCAAACAGACTTGTCAGACCACCCTATGAGATAAATGAATCTCTCCATTTTGTAGACTGAACAAAATGGTACAAAATTGAGACAGCTGTCCACAATTCTTATAAGTAGAATGTAATTCTTGCCTTGTTTTCTTGGGTCTCAACTGAACAGTCTGAATCAATTCTGAAACTGAAGGGACGAAAATCTAAACTTCTCCTTTATGGTGTAGGCCACTGAGAAACTGTGCTTAGCGGGTTCTCTTCCTCCCTGTGTCACTATTCATTCATGTATCCATCATCTAACCCAGTGTTTCCCAACCTTGTGCCTCCAGATGTTTTTGGCCTACAACTCCCATCATCCCTGACTAGCAAGACCAGTGGCAAGGGATGATGGGAATTGTAGGCCAAAAACAGCTGGAGGCACAAGGTTGGGAAACACTGATCTAACCAAGAAAAAAGTTTTATCTGCTTTCCTCCCTGCCTCAGTTGCAGCCACAAAAGACAACGATTCTGTGTTTTCTGTGGCTGCCACTGAAAGACTAGCAAATTCTTCGACTTTCAGTACCACTAATACACAGGTCACCAAGTTCTGCTTCTATCCCATACTTTCCCCCACTCAACCCTTCTTCATGGACAGATGGATGGCTCACTATTGCCTCAAACACAAAATAATCCATCACTGAACTTATTTTCTTCTAAGTATTGCTCTCACTCTGTATCCTCCATATTCTCTGGTACCACCATTGTTTTATTGCTGACACCCCCCTTTGTTTCCTCTATTCAGGAAGCTGAGTTATTCCTCACTGAAACTTTTTTAGGCATTGAAGAAACTATGGTATTACCTTCATACAACAGTAGGGTATGTATTTTAGTTTTTCAGGTGTTACACACCTCATGTTTTTGTTGCAAACATACTAGTTTCCTGTAGTATAAATATGTGGCCCTGAGCACACTATATCATGGTTTGTTTGAAAAGAAAAAGTTGTGAGTGCTAGTTCTTTTTTAACAAAGGATTGTAGTTTATTGCTCCCACAGATGCTAGGGGGGAAGTGCAGCCGGAGCAATTCAGCAGTGTGCACTAACAAGTTGCTCTTTTATGGTAAGCCCTGGTTTATGGCTTACTAAGTTGTCAGCATGTGGCCTTTGTCAAATGATGCATGCTCTAGAAATCATCCGATTTGACCGCAAGCTTATTCTCTATCATTTTCACTTCAGTCTTTTCACCTTGATCCAGACCTCTGCTGATAAAATAACCCACCTCTCTCATTGTACAGACCATGCAACACCCCTTT
This sequence comes from Podarcis melisellensis, assembly GCF_964234715.1. Classification (NCBI taxonomy): domain Eukaryota; kingdom Metazoa; phylum Chordata; class Lepidosauria; order Squamata; family Lacertidae; genus Podarcis; species Podarcis melisellensis. Next base: position 52,334,286 of record NC_138528.1, read on the forward strand.
AATCATTATGCACTCTTCTTGTCCACTCTCTCTCCCAACAAACTCACTGTTCTTGCCTTCAGTGCCTCCATGGTCTTTCCCCCTCCAATTTCCCCCCACCACTCAACTCCAAAGGGGTTTTTTAGAGGCACATGGGGGCAGTGGCAGATCAGTTATGCAAACTGTTGAATGGAATTCATAGTATTATAAAATCATAAAAGATGCAATAACCCTACACATTACTTCATTCTAAGTGATTGTTTTAACAGACACTGGTAAGGTAAAATACTTCAAGTAATTCATCAAAATAGTTGTGAGTTTAAAGGACAAAGTCATTCCTAGGTTTTCCCCGAGAAAAACAATTGCTTATGCATTCATGCAGACTTGTGAGCCTAATTGTATTCTGTTGCTTGCTTCCCCCTCCCCCTCCTAATATCCCTAATGGCAGATGCAACTGTTTGCTTCCTACTTCATCTTTCAGAACAGCTGCATTGTTTATAAATCCCCAGGGATATGCTGCTATGCAAAATAACGACGTAAATAGCATTAAGTCCCTACTGCAGCAGTGGTCTTGTGATCACGTCAGAAGAAAATCAAGTTCAACATCTCTGTGAAGGGAGGTGGAGGCTTGCTATTTTTAGCAACATCTGCTCTATCACTACACATTCATGTTTGAAATCTTGCGGTCAGGGTATTTGCAGATAAATATATCAATGGACACTACCCATTCTCCTTTCTTTGTTATGAAATACTTGAGGTTTTTACTGCTAGCAAAAGTAATAACCGAAGATTTAGAAATAATCCAGGATTTAGAAAAAGAGTAACATTAATATGCACTGCTACATAGCTGTTTCTGCCATGAATGCACAATTTATCAATGGCTTGGTTAAAAAATCCCACATGCACTGCAGTGAGGAAAGTTGCCAAGTTGAGTGAGAGAAACAAATATTTCATATAATTTACTGGGATGATCAGCCCAAAGGAGCTACACAATGGACATTAGGCATGCTCAGGATTTAACATATTCCTATTTATCTACTTGCACTGGTGTGCTTTTGAATTGCTAGGTTGGCAAAAGCTGGGACAGAGCAATGGAACTCGCTCCGTCATGGGGATTTGAACCACCGACCTTCCTATCAGCACACCCAAGACGCTCAGTGGTTTAGACCACAGCACCATCCACTCAGTAGCTGGAGCAGGGAGCTCCACCAGTCATGTGACAAAGGTGTCACTCTGTGGGCAAGAGCCAGTGGAAACTTGAGAGGCCTAAGCGTAGGTACGCTTCTGTCCAATCCAACACCCACTCCAGCAAATATACTCCTAGACTAGCAACTCTTTAAAAACTCAATAGCACCACATATGTATTATGCTGTGTTTTATCATACCTGACAGGATACAACTGCTTCAGTTCTACAGACATGGAATGGGGTAAGCAGAGAGAAGGAATCACCCTCCCTTCAATCCACTGAAAACATGGCAAAAACCTTGATTTTGACAGGTGGGAAAATTAATTTCATTCAAGTAGTTTACACCAGTTTGAATGATTTGGCACTGGAAAGAAAAATACTGTGTTCATTTCCAAGTTCTCCCACAAGGTTATCGTGATGCTGCTCATGTCTGAGTGTGTTCCTCCTGCTTATGGTAATGAATGCTATTTTTAGCCTTGTTGAAAGGCAAACACCTGCCCAGAGGTTCCTGCACAGATTGCACCATATATACAATCTAGTGGATTGCTAAACTCGGTTTTAAACCTGGATACTTTATTCGAACACTGCATTTTAAAATCATCATTACTTATAGCAACAGTTGTTGAAAATGTCCATTAGTAGCTAGACAAGCTCTTTTTATAATAAAAATTCAAACTATGGTATGAATAAATGTGCACCCATTTACCAGCACTTAATAAGACTTAGGGGATATATTTACTACAACAATGACAGACCCAATGCAAACTAAGTTCCCTTTAGTAAACATGTTGAACTCGTTAAGTAATACCACATTAAACAGATTTGTTACCACCACTATAATTATACTAATGTTGTTTTGTAATATTTTGTCTGATTCTGTTCTGATCATCATCTCCAATCTGTTTTGTTACTTGATTTCATTGTTTTATTGGTTTCTACTGTTGTTAAGACTTAAACAAGATATTGGGTATGTATCAATAAAGTGTGAGGTCTCATCATATTTTTCAAGCAACTGCATACTCTTGATGGTTCACACAATTTAGGAAAAGCACGAACTACAAGACATCTCCTACTTCTATTCTATCACTTGCAAACATGACAGAAAATTTCTTCCTGAACCCAAATTTATACAATTTTGACATGAAATAAAATACTAATCTACTCAAAGTAGATTTTTTTGTTTAAAAAAATCTGCCAGCAGGCCCTTTCTCTATTTCAGCCACCACCTCTCACCATGGAAATAGTACACGGCAGAGGGGAAAGGGTGGCTACAAAGCTTTCCAGCATCAATAGGCGACAATGATGGTTTCAGATCTTTCATAAATGTAGACATTGCTGCTTGTAAAACAGAGTTCTCCATCCCCAAACCTGTTTATAGTATTCCAGAATTGTAAAACTCTTATTCTGAGTTGTTGTTTTTAAAGGTTGGCCAGCTCATAGATATTAATGCTTATATATTTGAAACACACTGTCAGAGCTGCCTCTAGGTCCCAGCTCACAGAGGACCAACGCTAGTCAGTAATAATGTACAAAAGTCTTTATTGAAGTTCAGTTTCCATTTCCAAGCCGCAGCGTGCAGCTCTACGTCTTAGAACCTAGATCGGCGAAGCTCCGTCTGAGTCTCCACCCCCTGTACACCAGTTTAAGACTCTAGCCTTACTCCACCTCTTCCGTTGCTCTTTCCTCCTCTGGGTCCTTCTGCCCCCCGGGGTCTCCTCCTTTCTGGACTCTTCTGACGCTGACCCCCTGACTCTTGTCCCTCCTTTCGACGGGCTTTAGGACCTGGCTCCCTATCCGGGCTATCTGCTGTGCCGCTCGCCTGTACATTTGAACTTGGTGCGCGCGCCCAGCCTCCAACTTTCCTCTTGACCGTTTCCACGCTCTCCGATGGAGGCGTGGTCAATCCTGACTCATCTCCTCCCGCTGGTGGTGAGCAGCCTGATCCCAATACCTGGGACTCCTCCCCCCCACTGCGCTCTGGTGGGGAAGCTGGTCCTGATTTCCAACTGCTGCTCTCTGAGTCCCCTCTGGCCCCTTCTTCCTGGGGTGTCCCCCTAGGCACCCCCCTTGCTCTGACCATGGGCGCCCCCTTCTGTGAATCTTCCGATTCGCTGGAAAGACTCAGGGACCTCGGACCACTGTCATCGCTTACGCTCCCTTCGGATTCCTCCCCATCGCTCTCCATTTCCTCCCTCTCCTTTGCCTCTTGACACACACACACACACAACTTGAGTATGGTCCATAGACCCCAAATACACAGTACAACAATACTTAAGCTCTTTAACAACTTTCCCCGCTCTATTTCAAAAAGCTCTTGTGATATGAATTTGATGTGAATGCATCCCTTTTCACCTTCTGCCTAGAATTATCAAGCGTGGGTCCCCCATTTCCTATTATAAATATATATTATACACATAATATATTATCACAGAGAATTCAAGCCGGTCTTCCCTGAATAGCTGTAGGATAAGATGTAAGAATTTCTGGACATCCAAAGAAAACAAATACTGGAAATTCAAAACAGACAAAAGAAAAGCTGTTCTTCACGCAACACATACCGTATTTTTCGCACCATAGGACGCACTTTTTCCCCTCCAAAAATGAAGGGGAAATGTGTGTGCGTCCTATGGTGCGAATGCAGGCTTTCGCTGAAGCCTGGAGAGTGAGAGGGGTCGGTGCGCACCGACCCCTCACGCTCTCCAGGCTTCGCGGACCTCTTCGCAAGGAGCGGGAGCACTCCGGCTCCTTGCGGAGAGTTGCCAGCATGCCGAAGCCTGCGCGCGCTGAGCTCAGCGCGCCCAGGCTTCGCGGACCTCTCCGCAAGGAGCCGGAGCGCTCCGGCTCCTTGCGGAGAGTCGCCAGCATGCCGAAGCCTGCGCGCGCTGAGCTCAGCGCGCCCAGGCTTTGCGGACCTCTCCGCAAGGAGCCGGAGCGCTCCGGCTCCTTGCGGAGAGTCGCCAGCATGCCGAAGCCTGCGCGTGCTGAGCTCAGCGCGCCCAGGCTTCGCGGACCTCTCCGCAAGGAGCCGGAGCGCTCCGGCTCCTTGCGGAGAGTCGCCAGCATGCCGAAGCCTGCGCGCGCTGAGCTCAGCGCGCCCAGGCTTCGCGGACCTCTCCGCAAGGAGCCGGAGCGCTCCGGCTCCTTGCGGAGAGTCGCCAGCATACCGAAGCCTGCATGCGCTGAGCTCAGCGCGCCCAGGCTTCGCGGACCTCTCCGCAAGGAGCCGGAGCGCTCCGGCTCCTTGCGGAGAGTCGCCAGCATGCCGAAGCCTGCGCGCGCTGAGCTCAGCGCGCCCAGGCTTCGCGGACGTCTCCACAAGCAGCGGGAGTGCTCCCACGGCTTGCAGAGAGCTGCCTGTTTGCGGGCTGGGGTCGGGGGAAGCTCGAGCTTCCCCCGCCCCAGCCCCGCGCCTGGGGGGGGGGAATAATTTTTTCCCCTTTATTTCCCCCCCAAAAAATGGGTGCGCCCTATGGTCCGGTGCGCCCTATGGTGCGAAAAATACGGTAAGTTAAATTCTGGAATTCACGCCCACAAGAAATAATGATGATCACCAACTTGGATGGTTAAAAAGAAAGTAGACAAATTCATGAAGGCTAAGGCTATCAATAGCTAGTAGCCAGACTGGCTATGTTCTCCTCCTACTGTCAGACATAGTATGCCTCTGAATGCCAGGTGCTGGGAACACCATCTTCCAATATCGTTTTCGTTTTTTTGTTTTTACAAAGAAATCAACAACTACTTCCAAACTCAACAACATGCTAATTAGTTTATTCTATTTCAGAAGCTTTTAATTCTTGTCAATTTATGTTTTTAACTTTGTTTTATGGTTTGCATTATGTTTTCTATTGTATTTTGTACACTGCTTGGGTATTTTTTTTAAATTTAGAATGGTTAAAAATCCAGGGGGGGGGGATTCCAAGCACCCAGAGAAAACGTGTTGATCATAGTATATATAACAGTATGTGTGATTTGAGTATTTGATCGTTTTAACACTGCTATTTAACCTTTATTTAACTGCTGTTTTATTAAAGCTGGCAAACTGATTATTCCTGCAGAGTAAAAGTGTTTCCTGGTGGTGTGTCAAGTATGTTTTGAATATAATTTTGGAAATAAACTTAACCTGCCATAAACTAGCTAATATTTTCTACCATCTTATTTCTGGCACTGGTCTCCTGCCAACTACCTTCTAGGGGAGACCGTAACTTATATTCATTCTCAGCTACTTACAATGATGATTACATGGTATTTTTACTGTGCTTTTAGGTTTTAGCTTATTTATGGAGAAGGAACAAAAGCAGAGCACTTGTGACATGTACATGCGAAAACTGATGAAAAATATATACAGGTGCAATACTGTTCAATTCTTAAATTTTCCAGTAGGACCTTCTACTGGTTCTAAGGTCCATCCACAAATGGGCAGCTTTAAATGCAAAACTATATTTTCAATGAGCCTTATTCACCTCTATCATGTGCTCTCTTTCTTTCAATTAAAACGATGAAGCCTTTCTTCATAGGGGAATTGCTCCAGCCCCCTATTGTTGCCCCTTTATACATTTTTTGCAGCTCAACAATATAATTTTTGAGGTGTGGTGTCCAGAACTGCCAACCCTGCATTATATAACTCCACTGGGAGAACTGTCAATTTATATCTACTCTCTGCTTTAACCAGTTTTTACTTCATAAGAGGATCTGAGCTGTGAAAAGGCTTTTTGGAAGCTTGTGCTTGCACGATGTCTACTGGATCCACCCAATGTAAATGCTGACTAACCTCCTAGCTTTCAAATGTTGCTTAACCTTTAACTCCCATAATCCCATTGACCATAATAGTTGAGTTCAGCAATATCTGGAGGGGCAGATGAAAGGCAGGGAAGCCATGAATAGGACTTCTGCTGATGAGGCTAATTGGTTGAATCCCATCATCCCTTGTTTTAGCTCTCAATAATCTAGTTGAGAAAAGACCAGAAAACTACTTACTTATTTCCTTGGCAACCTGATCCAATTTTTCCTGAGATCTGCTGATAAGAACCACCTTCATTCCACGCCTTGCTAACTGAAAAAAATAAGGGCAAAAGTCTAAGAGTGCCAGTTACAACTCTATGGTAGCATTTTATTGATCAACACCACTATTTATACAAGAAATTCAATTACAGAATTAGATCTAAAGATATCTCCTCTCCATCAGGAGGAAGTATTTGGCTCAAATTGGATTAACAAATAACAGAAAAAAGGAATTACAAATATAGATTTGACATAAAGAGTAGGAAATTAGTAATCTATGGTAACTGAGCAAAGATTCATAATTGAGATGGACACTGAGCTAGATCTCTTCAAAGACACCAATCCACTGAACTAACCAGATCACTTGTGAATGTGTGAGCCAGGATAGGGAAACTGAACTGGCCAATGGAGCAAATCCTTATCTCACAAGGACCAAACTGGTCAGGTTGGAAGGGCCACCCATCTACCAACCCACCTGATGTCATAGTGACATCAGGTGTCAACTGTTAGAACTTTTTACAAAGAACCCTCCTTAGTGCTTCGAATTGCTGCTGATCAGCAGGCTTGAAATTACTACCTATCAGTTGATAGTGACTTCAAGCCTACTTTCTGCTGGGATTAGGGAACTCCAGCATGAGTTCCACAGGGAACCTGGTGGTGCAGCAGATCCTTCTGCATCTCTACCTGCCCCACATCTGACATCACATATATCAGATCGGCCTAGGGGGCCAAACTGGGACCAGTGCTTAGTCAAATGTGGCCATTGGGCCAGGAGTTCTCCACTCCTAGTGTAAACACAGGCATTAATCCTCAGATGAGGTTTTAGGTATCCAGAGGTACAAATATTAACTGACTTGGCTGCCAAACCTTAACACTGAATCCAAAGTACTATGTGTAAGCAGACACTGTGCCTAGCACAAATGAAGACATTGGGAAGGATGTCAAACTGTTAATGGGTCATGTTTTAAGGATCAAAGTTCTTTTCTTCTTTCACTTTATGCAATATGCACGTCATGCAAATATGGGTGGAATCATACACAGTCATACCTCGGGTTACAAGTGCTTCAGGTTGCATTTTTTCAGGTTGCGGACCGCCGAAACCCGGAAGTACTGGAACGGGTTACTTCCGGGTTTCAGCGGTCGTGCATGCGCAGAAGCGCTAAATTGCGCTTTGTGCATAAGCACCAAATCACAACCCACGCGTGCACAGACGCGGGTTGCGAACGTGCATCCCACACAGATCATTAAGCAGAGGCTTGACAACCATATGTCAGGAGTGCTCTGATGGTGTATCCTGCTTGGCTGGGGGTTGGACTCGATGGACCTTGTGGTCTCTTCCAACTCTATGATTCTATGTTCGCAACCCAAGCATCCACTGTATTCATATGATAGCCAGACAACAAGGCAGGAGTCTTCTTAGAGCAAACTATAATACACATTATATATAATCAGGGCTTTTTTCAGCCAGAATTCACCAGAACTCAGTTCTGGTACCTCTCAGGTGGGCACCCTTGTCATTATAAGAGAACAAGGGAGGAGTTCATAGTGAGTTGTGGCACCTTTTGTTTTATAGAGGAATAGCACTGTAATGAACTATAATACACATCTGACCAGAATAACGGATACTGTAACATGCACCAGAGCCATCTCAGAATTCATTTAGATTGTTAGACTGCCATGCTAAGTTAGCTCTGTTACAAAACAGTGTTTCCATGCAGGTTATACTTTGCCACATTATCCCTGTTAAACAACAATTTGCCTTATCATTCAGGCAAAACAAGAACATGACATACATACAGCACAGGATACAGACTCCAATTTGTTGTATGCATGTCAAAATGCACAAAGGTACAATATGTTACATGAATCACAACTTACCTCTTCTGCATATGCCTTTCCAATTCCATCAGTAGCTCCCGTGATAACTATAAAACATGAAAGGCGGAAGAACAGAGATGTTATTGTGTTTCCAAAGCTTATGTCATAATGCCATAAATTCTTCGTCTTCTAGAAGCGATATAAATTTTCTGGAAAAGTTGACTTAGGTTTTTTTTAAATGTTGTCTATCAATTCAAATCCAATTTAGCATGTATGTCTTATGAACAATTAATGAAAGCTTTACAACACACAACGTTAATTTTACTTGTTATGTTGTAATGGCACCTCCAATTCGCTCCTTCAATCCAAGCATTATACTGATTCAGCATTTCTTCATCTGAAAAATAATGCTTGCCTCCTTCGGATTAGGATTCAAGACTACTGTGAATAAATTAGTATTTTTATAGTATTGAACAGGAAGAAAACAGCACAAAGGAGAGTGATGTAAGAATAAATAAGAAAGTATTTGATAGAAGCAATTCAGCTATGTCACCACTCAAACATGAAGACTACAGAGTAGTCTTGGGCAAACCGCTTTCATGAAAATTATCAGTGTTGCTTTATTCAGGGAGAGGCTGTTCCAGCTATAAATTTGAATCCACACCCTGCCCTCTATTCCCCAGATGGAGAAGTAGACAGAAAACTCTAAGTGACGTTTCGTTTTGGGATTAAGAGGGTGAACTCTTATAATATGTGAAGAAAAATGCAGGGCAAGATTTCTGGAAAAGTTGATAAATCTAGTGTTGGAAGAATAGCAGTAGTCTTGCAGAAGTCACATAGTTTTACATGTAATCAAAATTTCAACAATAGTTCCACTCACTTTCTTGTGAAATAACTGCTAACAAATAGATAACTAACAGATTATGTTGCAAATGTGGGAAATCAGCATTTCTCTTCTCAGTTATAAGTAGCTGCAAGCAATATTCCAATATTTCTTAATGAGAATCTATATTAAATGCAGCTTTTAGCAGGAGCTAACAAAACAGTCTTCCAAATCAAGGCATGTAACAGAAAATGGTAACACTGAATAGGTGTGAATTATGTAAAACGGGGGGGACGGGGACGGGGACCCGCTGCTATTTCCACTACATTACAAGAAGCTTGTGAAAGGCAAACAAGTCATACTAGCCCTTCAACACAACAAAAACTGGAAAGAATAGAGACAAGTCCTGGTTGGCATCAAATAATGCCTCATTTAATAGAGATTATATAAACACTGGCGTCTGACCAACACTTTCTTCCAAGATTATCTGCAGCCCACTAAAGAATTTTAGTTTGTGTTAGTTAAAAACATTTTACTATGTGTGTGTGTGCATGTGTTGCTAGCCTGGAAGAAACTTATTTTTAGTAAGAAGCCCAATCAACCTTATCAAAATCAAGTATCAAAAATAGACTGGAGGAACACTTGAAGCAAATACTATTTTTAGCTGCTCTGCCTATTCCCTGCCGTTACCCACCAAAGAGAATGCTTAGTTATTCCAGACAGGTTCTCCTCATGACCCGTTTTCCCCTCAGAACACCTGAATGCAGAAAACACTCAATTGATTAAAGATTAATACTGCCGCAAACTGTGACAGCTGCCTTTTGTCTGAGGGTTTTTGAGGAGGGGCGAGTATATGCAATGACAGAGAGCTTGCATCAGTATTCCTCTTGGGATCTATTGCATGGAAAGAAAATTGCTATTTCAATTCCCCTTTGTTGCTAAAAATAGCTACCCCAATTGATTCAAGCAAACAGGGCACCAGCTTAGCAATGCCAAATTTAGAAGGCACTGAAGTCCCTAGAAGTGAACGCTAATGCAGTCTAACACATGCCAGCTCATATTTTAACAAGAACAAAGAAGATAAGCATGCAGACTCCGCAAGTTAATAAGACAGCAGCAACACAATACATTTACTGAACGGAAAATCTGGTGCAGAAAATGAGACAAATGTGTACTTCTAAACCTCCTATTTCTCACTCAAATTGCAACCACAAATGTTCAGATTTTGCATATTCTCACTTCTCTTTGGCACCCACAGTGCATTTCATATGATAGATTATAGGCATGATAATATGTGGAAGTCAGATCTTGTGGCAAGCCACTGAAGGTTCAGGAACTATCTAGAATAGTGTGGGTTGGGGCACTGGGAACTATAATGAAAGGGGATCCTTGGCATGAGAAACTTTGCAAGAGAACCCTTATGCTCACTTTTCTTCAGATTTGGAGCACACTGTTTTTTTAAAAAAAATGAACAGTGATAGAATATTTACAATCATGTTGGAGTGCTGTGGGTTAGAATCGTAGAGTTGGAAGAGATCCTGAGGGTCATCTAATCCAATCCCCTGCAATGAAAGAATCTCAACCAGAGCATCCATGGCAGATGGCCATCCAACTTCTGCTTAAAAACCTCTAATGAAGGAGAGTCCACAGCCTCCCAAGGGAGTCAATTATGGAAAGAATAAGAAAGCAGTATTAAGGAGTGGAATTTGCCACCAAAAGATGAGGTGATGACCACCAACTTGGAAGGCTTTAAAAGGGGTTTAAACATATTCATGGATCCATGGCTACTGCTCATCTACAGCTACTACCTCAATTATTTGAGGCAGTATACTTCTGAAGACCAGTTGCTGGAGAAAAAGTGAGGGCTAATGCTGTAATCCTCATGTCCTGCTTACAGGCTTTCCACAGGCACCTGATTGGCCAGAAGGTGAAAAGGATGCTGAATGAGATTGGTCTTTAATTTGAACCAGCTGAGCTTCTCTGAGGTTCTTATGTACACTCGCCCCTTGGTGAAAGATCAGAGAATTGTAGAATTGGAAGGGACAGAAAGGTCATCTAATCCCCCTACAACGCAGGAATCTCAACTAAAGCATCCATGACAGATGGTCATCCAGCCTCTGCTTACAAACCTCCAAGGAAGAAGAGTCCACCACCTTCCGAGGGAGTCTGGTCCACTGTTGAAAAGCTCTTACTGTCAGAAAATTCTTACGGATGTTTAGTTGGAATCTCCTTTCTTGTACAGTGGTACCAAGGGTTACAGACGCTTCAGGTTACAGACTCTGCTAACCCAGAAATAGTACTTTGTTAAGAACTTTGCTTCAGGATGAGAACAGAAATCGTGCTTTGGCGGCGCAGCAGCAGCAGCGGGAGGCCCCATTAGCTAAAGTGGTGCTTCAGGTTAAGAACAGTTTCATGTTAAGAACGGACCTCCAGAACGAATGTAACCCGAAGTACCACTGTAACTTGAAGCCGTTGGTTTGAGTCCTACCCTCCAGAGCAGGAGAACACAAGCTTACTTCATCTTCCATGTGATAGCCCTTTATATATTTGGCTATTATATCTCCTCTCAGTCTTCTCTTCTCCTGGCTAAACATACCCAGCTCCCTCAACCATTCCTCATATGGCTTGTTTTCCAGACCCTTGATCATCTTGGTTGACCTCCTCTGCACACATTACAGCTTGTCAATATCTTTCTTAACTGTGGTTCCCAAGAACTGAAAGCAGTACTTTAGGGGGAGTTTGACAGAATAGAGCAGTACTATTATATCCCTTGATCTGGACACTATACTTCTGTTGATGCGGCCTAAACTAGCATTAGTTGGTTTTGTTTGTTTGTTTTTGCTACTGCATCACTCTGGCATGAGCCAGGAAACATTTTATTTGGAGATTCCATGTCACAAAGGCAAGAAATGAACAAAAGGAAGTTAAATAGATTCTTTTTTAGTTTTTCATAGGAAGTAAATAGATTTTTTAAAAAACATTCAGAACTAAGTCTTTGAATTTGACTGAGTTCACCAGTTACCGTGTTTTTTGCTCTATAAGACTCACTTTTTCCCTCCTAAAAAGTAAGGGGAAATGTGTCTGCATCTTATGGAGCAAATGCAGGCTGCGCAGCTATCCCAGAAGCCAGAACAGCAAGAGGGATTGCTGCTTTCACTGCGCAGCGATCCCCCTTGCTGTTCTGGCTTCTGAGATTCAGAATTTTTTTTCTTGATTTCCTCCTCTAAAAACTAGGCACATCTTGTGGTCTGGTGCGCCTTATAGAGCGAAAAATACGGTAATTACAACTGCCCGTACCCATGTTCAACTCCCAAGTATTACAACTATTACAATTCTTTGTTCAGTACCCAAGTGTTGCATTGTCTTTCTATCTGCGTGTCACAATATACTGCAGAAATGCAAAATGATGAGATGAGTACGAACACACAAGTATTAAGGAGGTTCTTTAGTACTATACAAATGGGGTTAGGGTTATGTTTAACATGCAACATGACTAGATTTGAGAATTTCTGACACAGTATCTACAACCGGCCATTGTAAAACTCCAGTGTGCCAAGGTAACAAGCCTATAAAAATGCAAGTCACCTCCTCTCTCAATTATGTTCATTTATTAAGTTACATTTATCCAGCAAGTGATTAAAATACATTTCTATAAATTACTGCCCACTGTTCTTAAGAGTTGGGGTTCAATCAACCTACCTATACATTTCAATGTACATCTGTTTGTATGGTTTTTGAGGAAAAATGAAGGCTGATCTATTGCTCTACAAGCTACATTACATGCTACATAACTTTTTGTCTGCCCTTCGTCAGAGAAGGGACAGAAACCACAAAACAAGCATCAGGTGTGTCTTGACTACCTTGCCTTTGTTGGTTGCAGATCTCCTCAAAGGATACCCTGAGGATTGTTATCAATCACTCTGAAAACATCTTTCTGCATGCTAAGTATACATTAAACTGCACAATCAACTTGTGCATTAGGTCAATAAGATTGTAACAACTTAAAAAATGAGGGCATGAGTTGCTCAAGGCTACTGAGAATTTTCATTCCCAAACAGGAACTGGAACTTGGGACTCATTGCTGAAGCACAACCAATCTAATACAGCCCACCAACCCATATTGATTTCAGGAGAATCTCCCCATACTACTGTATTTGCTCTGAGAAAAAGAGAATACCTTACCCACAGTACCAATGTGGTTTTAAATTTAGTGCTTTGTGGCTGCAGTTGAAGAATGTCAGGAGAGAGACTAGATTGGAAATTATAGAAAGGCATCTAAATCCATTAATTCCCCAGCACGCTTACTTTTGTGCACTATAACAGTTCAGCCATAATAGACAATAAGCAGAGATGCGTAAGCAGCTGCGTATAGAAAAAGATGAATGAAGTGCATGACGTTAAAGATCTGTGAACTGAGGAGTTTAATGCATGAATTGAAATCCAAAGTAACCACCTCCCCCTACTCCAAACTACACACTGCAAAGCATAAAACAGATAGGTAGAAGGGGAAATGTGGTCTCTACCACATTTACAAAAACTGATGGCCTGTCACCCAGACACTGATGAATATTTTTACAGGATAAAAATGGCAACCTAAAGTCTAAAAATAGACCAGTGTGCTGCAGACCTGTCTGGTTTGGCAATGCTTCTAGAATACCAATGCAATTCCTTGCTGATATGCTGCCACCATTTCACAATGCAAGAAGAGGGGAAATGGTTATTGAAAACATTCTATTTGCAAGAAAGAGGAACATACAGAAATCTATATTTATGATGTGCATTTACTTTCAAATTTGTAGACTGCAGAAATGCCCATTTCTGTAAAGGAATATTCTTCTTTACACTGTAGGCAACAGATCAATGTCCTTAATTTTTAATATCTGCAACTCATGACAGAATGCTCTCATTATTTAAAAATTAAGATATAATGTAGCCTATTGCAACCTCCATGAAAACAATTTTTGTCTATCATGTCTATTTGGGATGCAAGTAAGCCATTTTACACATCACAACATCTATTCTTAGCTAAAATGATGTAACATCCATAAAGTCTTTCCGAAAAGCTGCCTTATAACACCTTATAAGAAAGTACATAAGCCCGTTAAAAGATGACTTGCCACCTCTCTATTTTATACTATGGTGTCAGAAAGGAGATACACTAAAGCTGATTGTATGTACAATGGGAAAACTAAAATTTCCATGTTTTATTTCCTCTTCCATCTTGGACACACACACACACATTTTGCTTGATATATATATTTGCTTTGCATATTCATCAAATATAAATTTCAATATGGTGGAATGCTAAACATTATATTTACATTTAACATGTCTTCATTTTGGTTCACATTTCTACCCTCTCGCATTATTTTTATCAGGGGTGGGGAAATTCTGGCCAGGAGGTCAAATTTGGCCCAGCCCGGGTCTCAGTTTTGCCCACATGTTAATTTTCCCAAACCTGCCCCACACCTGATGTCGCTTGTGATGTACACCTGTGTGAAAGGTAGGGATTAGACGATGAACGTCTAGTGAGCTACATGGCTAAGTGAGATCTGAAGTCAGATCTCCTTAGTACCATTCCAACAACCTATTGGCGTTATGAAAAACAGCCTGGAATGAGCACTGGCCTCTCATACTTTCTCCTACCCTCACATGATACGATTCTCTCCACTCTTGGTTCACAGCAAACCACCATTTGCCATCATGGAAGGGGAAACTGCAGAACACCAGATAGAGAACATAAAAGTCTATTTAGCCTAGGCTTCTACACCATGGTTTGCCATTATGTCTGAACGTAACCATTAGGATAAATAAATACTTATTTGATTTATCTGAGACTTTCTTGGAGGAAGTTCTGCAATTGTTCATTTGTGGCTGAGTAAGTGTAAGTTACTTTTGTTTCGAAATGCCATGAAGGAAGCCAAAATGCTTTCTTAAAATACTATTCAATACTGAGCATTAATAGGAAGGCTGTTTTAGTTACAGAATAGTTACAAAAGTGTAACTATCCAGCTTCTTTAAGCATTGCTGTTACAGTTTGTTGGATGTATCTTATTTTCCCTGAAAGAACAAAAAAGGACACTATATAGGCATCAGAATGCTATGCTCAGCACCATAGCAATCCCTCACCCCAGAAGAACACATGGATTTTGAGCATGTCCTTGTCACATGGCATTTCTCCCCTTTGGATTTCAGTCACACCTATTCACCAAACAAGCAGTTGAGTCCCACTGCTCACTGGAAACACAGCACATTCATGTGACAGCATAAGATGATGAAAGGTGCAACTGAATACAAAGACTGGTCATTCACAATGTTCAGTTTACTGAAGAAGTTAAACACAATATATGTTGTGTCCCAACACCAATAATTCAGTCTCCCTCACAAGTTAAAAGAGAGATCTATTTCCCTGTTTCCACAATTCAGTGTCCTTTCTGTACAGACATTCACATGTCAGCGAATACACTATAAATACGCTATTAGGAGCCCTACTCAATCATGAGTTTCAGAGATTCACACTGCATGTTTGAAAGCATGTAGGAAAGGTGTGCCAAAAGATAAAAAAGATCCACAGCAGAAATGTGGGGAAAGCAACCCTTAAATTGGCTTAAACATAGCTTCCGGAGCTTAAAGGATGTGTACATCAAATTTCTGTACAGGAAAGGAAGCAATGTATAACCCTATGTGTTGTTTACCACATACAGTTATCTACAAGCATGAGGAGTGCTAGAGCAAATGCTTTCCATCAAGAAGGTCTGAGGTTCAAATCCCAAATCTTCACTGAAAAGATCAGGTAATAAATAGGTGATGGAAGAGACCTCTGTCCAAGATCCCAAAGAGCTGCTGACATTCAAAATAGACAATCTTGGACTAAATGGACCAATGATGTGATAATAGAACGGCTTCATATGTAATAATAATAATAAATTTTTATTTGTATCCCGCCCTCCCCAGCCAAAGAGCGGCTAACAACAGGTAAAAATAGCACAGTGTACATAAAATCACAGTCAATTAATTAAAATACATTCTAGAATCAATGCAGAATCAAATTAATGGCAACCATTGGATTAGAGTTCTATGAATTTTACAGAGGGGGGTGGGTCAGACTGTGCCTTGGCCAAAGGCCTGGTGGAACAGCTCTGTCTTGCAGGCCCTGCAGTAATAATAATCAATAAACTGCATTTTATTGCCTACACGAGAGTATTTCTCATGTATACAAGGTATGAAGTAGTCCAAGTTATGGCGGAAGATGAACTTAACATAAGACACTGAATTTTCCTTTCTATACAAGAAACAGTTCAAACTGACTACATCTGATTTCATGAACTAACAAACATAACAGGCCAATATACAGAAAACTAGACAGAAAAATCTGTTGATGGATCTCAACCAAAACTCTTGCTACCAGCTGCCAAATCGTACAATTCTAGGACGACGAACAGGAACGGAACTTACTTGACTAGTAACTTGATTTTTAGTTAGCTTTATTATATACAGCAGAGTAAAGCACAGCTTTGTACAAGTTACCATATACAGTGGTGAACCTAATGCATTTTAGCTAATGAATCCTTGAGGAAAGAATTTGGGGAGTTTGGGGGCCCGGTTTGGGTAACTACTGGATAGTCAGGTTTGGGTAACCTGTTCCTTCAGCGGTACCTCGGGTTAAGTACTTAATTCGTTCCGGAGGTCCATTCTGAAACTGTTCTTAACCTGAAACTGTTCTTAACCTGAGGTACCACTTTAGCTAATGGGGCCTCCTGCTGCTGCCGTCGCACAATTTGTGTTCACATCCTGAAGCAAAGTTCTTAACCCGAGGTACTCAAACTTCTTTCCAAACTTCAGCACTCCAATACTCCAACAAGAAAACTGCTTTGTCATTCTGCTTATAAGGAAGAACTTAGTCAATCACCACCTGCTGCTAGGCTTCCTTATCTCCAAGCAGACTTTCTCATGTACTCCATTTAACTTGGCTTGTTACCAACCCACTAACTGTTCACTCCAAAAGCTACTAGAAAACCAAAGTCTCAACAAAATCATGCAACATATTCCCCACACATAAGAGCACCAATACCTGCATCTGTGTGGAGGGCTTGTCATTCTGGTGGCAACTGGCTGAGGTGCCCTGCTGACTCTGCCACCCACTGCTAAAATGGCCAGCCCCTATCTCCTTGCCCCAAACTAAGTTGGGGAGTGCAAAAATAATTAGGTTAGCACAAACATGCAAGAGGACATTTTCAGAATTAAATCCAAGTGGTATCACCCAAACCCCATCCCTCATTAATTTCAAACAGGGCTTAAGACTTGTTTTACCATGGCCTTTGGGATCTGTAAGTTGTATGCTGTGTTTTTACATCGTTATATTATTTCTTTTCTTTTATGGTATTCTGCTTTATATTTGGATGGACCGTGGATGTTTTAAATGTTAATGGTTTGATGATATTTTTAATGGGAAATTTAACATGGTTGTAAACCACTTTGGGAGGCATTTCACAGATATTAAGGGATGAACAGGAAAAGTTGGGAATGCTTTCCAACTCAGATCAAAAACCAAGCTCTAAGAGGACTCAGGGATTTGAAAGCTTGCTTCTTGCTTGAGGTGGTCTTCTATGAGCCTGCCTCAGGAGAACTTTGTTGACATCTTTGCCTGCATTGCAATAACTCTTAACAAAGAAAGCCACCCCACCTTAAGTATTTCCTTCTATAGGTGGAGTGCCTGACTCTCCATCAAGGAAGTACATTCAAGATCTGAGTAAATCTGAAATTATATACAAGCCAAATAGGGTTAATTTAGTTGGGACACCAGTGGAAACACAAGCAAGGAGCAGCATAGATGTTTATTACAATACATTTTAAACTAATGCATCAACATTGTTCAGTGGAGGTTCCTACATTAGAGATATATATTATACACATACCAGCCTTCAATGTTGTGTTGAACTGTTTGGCAGTACAGTAATTACATAACTGAAGAGAATGCTGTATTTTTAAAGGAATGCTACAGCTGTAGGCATAAAAATAGGGAGGTCGATTCACAAGTTAGCCAACAGAGGATGCTGTGTAGCAATATATAAAAAACTTCATTCTACAGCTAAAACACTCTCAAAGGCACAATCAATTTCAAACCAAAATGTTTTCCCAACAAACATGACCATGAAGCAACTTCTTCATTACACTACTCACTCTTCAAGTTCCTTTAGAAAACTGCCAGAGGGGTTTACTTGAACAGTTAAGTAAGAAGCAACTGCATATAACTCAACATTTTACATGCTTTAAAAATTGCACAGGATCTCTATTAATTGTATGGCTTATATGCATCAGATCTGCATTTACTGGACAGCTTTAAAAAATCATTGTTCCTTCTGGTTAAGTAAAGGGCAACAACAATTATGAGAACATGCAATGTAAAGGTAAACACTTCTAACTTCACCAAGAAACTTCCTTCTGACTAAAGAAGGAGCTGAGCAACAATTTGCTCACTTTTGCATGTGCCAAATATCAAGTCAAGTCTGTCCCAGCAAAACCAGAATGGATGGTTTATGTTTTTATTTTTAAAAAGCTGTCCAAGATTCTTAATAAAAGAAAAAAACCCAGTACGTACAAGTTCACAAGGTGGTCCAAGGACTGAAATTTAAGTGTTGAAGTACCGTATTTTTCGCTCTATAACACGCACCTGACCATACCACGCACATCGTTTTTAGAGGAGAAAAACAGGGGGGGGGGGATTCTGAATGAAACAGTGGATGTATCATTTTTGTGCTTCATGCTGTGGCCACAGACATGTGATCTGATGGTGAATTTGGGGTGACCCAATGCAAAAATCCTGAGAATCCCTGTGGATCCATGCTTTGTAACCACGCTTTTGCACCATTGTGGCCCCAGGCAACAGTGGGTGCGTGATTTTTTTGGTGCAGGCTATAGCCATGGACATGCTATGTGATCTGATGGTGAATTTGGGGTGACCCAATGTAAAGATCCTGAGGATCCATGTGGATCCATGCTTTTTAACCATGTTTTTGCACCATTGCAGCCCCAGGCAACAGTGGGTGCGTGATTTTTTTGGTGCAGGCTGTAGCCATGGACATACTATGTGATCTGAAGCTGAATTTGGGGTGACCCAATGCAAAGATCCTGAGGATCCATGCTTTGTAACTACATTTTAATTGGGGAGGGAAGGAAAAACACAGAAGGGACAAGGAGCATGAGAGGGGTGTGCAGAGAAGCAGCTGGCTAAGAATGCAGGAGAGGGATTTGACGGGAGGGAGGCAAAAGTCCCCACCCACCCACCCCTCTCTCTCTCTCCCTCTCTCCCACCTGCATGTTTTCTGGCTGCCTGCGAGGAGCAGGGAGAGGAATTAGAAGGAAGGACGCTCTGCTTTCCCCTCTGCTTGCCTGGAGGGGAGGGGATTTGCCTGCTCTTTGTTCCATTTGAGCAAACACAGCAACGAAATACAAGCAGGTGGGCGGTAAGACCCTGAGGCAGAATGCAGGAAAGCAGCAACTTCCTCTTTTCAGGTTTCCCTTCTCCAACACACAATTTGATTTTTGCCTGATTTTTGTTCCTGCGCTCGCCCTAGTCGGCTCCAGGGACCACACATTCACTCAATAACATGCACAGACATTTCCCCTTCCTTTTTAGGAGAAAAAAATCTGCGTGTTATAGAGAGAAAAATACGGTAAGTCCCTGCATCCCTTCATTGTCTCCCCTCCTTTCTTTAGCAGCACAATGGAAAGCATGGAATCTGCCTTGCAGGTTTCAAAGGGGGCCAAATACCCCCAGAAAGGATGGTACACGCTGAACTACCAATCCTTACAGAACACTTATGCAGGAGTGAGCAAACTTACCGTGCCTTGGGCCAGTGTCTCCAGCGACAAACGCGCGGCGGGCCAGAGGAGTGCGTGCCCTTATGCGTGCGCACATGCTATTTCCGGTGCACTTCCGGGTCAGAAGAGCACCGGAAATAGCTTGTGCACATGCCTCCTCTGACCCGGATATGCACCGGAAAGAACGCTTGTGCATACGCAAATAAGGCTTCACATGCGCACAAGCTATTTCCGGTGCTCTACCAACCCGGAAGTGGGCAGCCACGCAGCGCAGTGCCAGATAAACGAGTCCCTCGGGCCTTATCCAGCCCGCGGGCCTTAGTTTGGGGACCCTGCACTTATGCAATAAATAGGACAACTATTTTTCCTACTTGCTATCCTCTAAGGTTCAGGCTGGAGCTTGAGGGTGCTGTTAGAGCTGGCCCCATCTGTGGAAACCCAAGTGGATTCTGTCATTGAAATTATGTTCCACCAACAACAGCTGTTGCACTGGTTCCAACCCCATAGAGAAAGTTTTGCCAGTTATTCATGTACTAGTGGCAATCCATTTAGACTACTTTAATGAGCCAGTGTGCATTTGAAGACTACAAGGAAACTTCAACTAGAACAACAAACAGCAGCTAGATTTCTAACTGGGATTCGTCAAATGGAATCCCTCTCAAAACTATGAAACTTCACTGGCTACTAGTCCATTTACAGACACAAGTTAACGAGCTGGTTCTCATATTTAAAGCCTCAAATGGCTTAAGATCCAGATACTTAGCGGACTGCCTCCCCCACATGAACTTGCCAATCTAAACACCATCTTTGTAAGCCCTTTGAAGCTTCTCCCTGTCTTCTGAGGTGAGTGATGATCACAAAGGGGACCTTCTGTTGTGCATACCTATTGAGGAATGTTCTTCCCCAAGGAGATCCGACTGTCCTCAATTATGATGTGTTTTCACTGCAAGGCAAATAGATTAAATTTACCCAAAATTTTTGTTTTGCATTTTTCTGATTTGTTTGTTTTTGTTTACTTAGATTATGTCGAAGCAGCCCTTAATTATCTGGTTTTATACTTTTATCCTCTTAAATGCTAAGCCACTCTTAAACACTCCAATGGAAGAGCAGAATAATATTGTAAGTATTGATTATTAATAACTATCAAACAAAGTGTGTGTATGGATGAGGGTGAAAGGCATCTGGGAAAATTCACAGGCACTGTGAGACATGGAAGTGTCAGGCCTGCTGGTCCATCCTACATCTCTATCTCAGTTGTGTCTGTGTGGCTTCTTCCAGCATTTTCACAAAGAACCACATCCAGGATTTGCACCATGTGGGGTCTTGTACACTCAACTGATACCATACCATTAGGTTATAAGGGAGAGTTCACATGGATTGTGCCTATATTACAACCAGTCCCCTTGCTCACCATGTGTTTCTTTTTTGGGGGCGGGGGGAGACACTCAACTTTGATTCCTACAAAAGATACAGGGCAAAGTGATTAATAAAGACACAATGTGCCACAGGAGCTGCAACTTTCTTGCTGCTTCTGGATTTTTCAAGATACAGTGGTACCTCGGGTTAAATACTTAATTTGTTCTGGAGCACCGTTCTTAACCTGAAACTGTTCTTAACCTGAAGCACCACTTTAGCTAATGGGGCCTCCCACTGCCGCCGGAGCACAATTTCTGTTCTCATCCTGAAGCAAAGTTCTTAATCCGAGGTACTATCTATTGGTTAGCGGAGTCTGTGACCCAAAGTGTATGCAACCTGAAGTGCATGTAACCCAAGGTACCACTGTATAGGTACAACTTGGCAACCCTAACACTTGTTTTTGTAAGTTTGTTATTTTTTAAGTTCTAATATGAAGAATAAAAATCCATTTCCAATATATATTTATAGATTGCACAAGTCAGAGGAAATAGTGGTAAGTTCTTGCAAGATAAGCTTTGTAAGAAAAACATTACAAAACTAATACTTAGGCTTGTAAAAAATATTTTAAGTAATTGCAGAATCCTCCATTATTCTCTCAGCTGCTCTACTACCCCACCTATGTAAACAACAGAATATGTGAGAATAAGTTCAACAAGGATGGCAACAGAGAGGTTACTCCAGACTCCCTGTCTGGACAGTGGGGGGGGGGGTATTTGCCTTCTACATCACAGCCTTTCAGGTATTTGAAGAGGGCTATACTGTCTCCTTATAGGTCCGTAGTTAAAGCTATGTTTTTCCCAGTAGTGATGTATGGAAGTGAGAGCTGGACCATAAAGAAGGCTGATCACCGAAGAATTGATGCTTTTGAATTATAGTGCTGGAGGAGACTCTTGAGAGTCCCATGGACTGCTAGAAGATCACACCTATCCATTCTTTTCAGAAAATCAGCCCTGAGTGCTCACTGGAAGGACAGATAGTGAAGCTGAGGCTCCAATACTTTGGCCACCTCATGAGAAGAGAAGACTCCCTGGAAAAGACCCTGATGTTTGGAAAGAATGAGGGCACAAGGAGAAGGGGACGACAGAGGATGAGATGGTTGGACAGTGTTCTCGAAGCTACCAGCATGAGTTTGACCAAACTACAGGAAGCAGTAGAAGACAGGAGTACCTGGCGTGCTCTGGTCCATGGGGTCATGAAGAGTCGGACACAACTAAACAACTAAACAACAACATACTCTCTCCTAGGGATGCGGGTGGCGCTGTGGATTAAACCACAGAGCCTAGGACTTGCCGAACAGAAGGTCGGTGGTTCGAATCCCCGTGACAGGGTGAGCTCCTGTTGCTCACCCTGCTCCTGCCAACCTAGCAGTTCAAAAGCACATCCCAACAGGAAGGTAAATGCCGTTTCCGTGCGCTGTTCTGGTTCGCCAGAAGTGGCTTAGTCATGCTGGCCACATGGCCCAGAAGCTGTACACCGGCTCCCTTGGCCAATAAAGCAAGATGAGCACCGCAAACCCAGAGTCGGCCACGACTGGACCTAATGGTCAGGGGTCCCTTTACCTTTATACTTTCTCTCCCCACCCCACTCTTTTCCAGACAAAACATACCCAGCTCCTTCTTCAACCTTTCCTCACAGGACTTCTTTCCCATGTTATAAACCTCATTGAAAGCATATTCAATGCTTCAATCTATTCAGGCCATATTTCATATTCTGGCCCAGCATCATGTGACAATTGCTATGGCGAGACTGGAACAACTGATGACTTAAGCCAGTGGTTTTCAATCAGTGTGCCATGGCACCCTGGGGTGCCTTGAATGATGGTCAGGGGTACCACGGGCAACACTTGCCTCTGTCCCTCTTTCCTTCCCTCCCTCCTCTGATGCCTCTCATGTCTCTGCCTCCCAAAGGCTTGCCCAGCTTTTTATTACAGCCCTGGCTGTAAACTCTGCAGGCAAAAGGTGCCTCTGGGAGCCACCTTTCTTTGGGGTGGAGAGTGGGGCAGCTCAGAGACCAGGGGCAGCAGCAGGACTCCCAAGGAGAGGGGAGAGGAGAAGAGGCTGAGGGAACACTCCACAAGGGAGGGTGTTTACAAAAAGGTGAGAGGAAGCCAGCTCTGCAGGCAAGGGGTGAAATAACTGGGTTCCTGAGCCCCACAGGGGTGCCACAGAAAGAGTGTACAGTAGTTGGTTAAGGGAGTTGTGGACTGAAAAGGTTGGAAACCTCTGCCTTATGCTGTGGGATGAATATCTCCTAAGGTAAAGGTACCCCTGCCCGTACGGGCCAGTCTTGACAGACTCTGGGGTTGTGCGCCCATCTCACTTAAGAGGCCAGGGGCCAGCGCTGTCCGAAGACACTTCCGGGTCACATGGCCAGTGTGACATCGCTGCTCTGGTGAGCCAGAGCTGCACACGGAAACGCCGTTTACCTTCCCGCTGGTAAGCGGTCCCTATTTATCTACTTGCACCCGGATGTGCTTTCGAACTGCTAGGTTGGCAGGCGCTGGGACCGAGCAGCGGGAGCGCACCCCGCAGCAGGGATTCGAACCGCCGACCTTTCGATCAGCAAGTCCTAGGCGCTGAGGCTTTAACCCACAGCACCACCTGTGTCCCTGTGCGCCACCTGTGTCCCTGTCTCCTAGAGGTACACAATTTGTGTACATTTATAGCCCACCTTTTATTCCCAAAGAGCTAAAGAATAGAAAACACTTCTTCCCCTCTTTATTTTATCCTCACAATAACCATGTGAGGTATGTTAGGCTGAGAGACAATGACTAGCCTAAAGTCTCACCCAGTAGGCTTCAAAGCTGAGTAGGGACCTGAATCCTGGCCTCCTAGGTCCTAGCTCAGCACTCTAACAACTTCTTCACAATGGCTTTGTGCTGTCCAGCACTCCTGATTGAGGAACAAGAGACAGCTGTGCAGAGGAAAACTAGATCGTTTATTCCAAGCTAGTAAGATTTTATCTGGATTAACATGTCCAGTTCCCAAATGTTAAAACTGAGAGGTACTTTTCTGGAAGACAGGTACAGGTACAAGTTTCCAAACTAGCTGTGTTTCAACACACAGTAAATTGGAACCACCTCAAAGCATGTATTAAAGGAGTGGAATTTTGACTTACCTATATGGACTATATGGACAAACCACAATGTTATTGGAAACAAAGATGGTTTTATGTATCTATCTTAAATAATGAGAGAGGTATATGGATAGGCTATCTCTGGCTAAAGTAATTCTTACAAGTTTTAATTTAAATATACAGTGGTACCTCGGGTTACATACGCTTCAGGTTACATACGCTTCAGGTTACAGACTCCGCTCACCCAGAAATAGTGCTTCAGGTTAAGAACAGAATGAGAACAGAAATCGGGCTCTGGCGGCGCGGCAGCAGCAGAAGGCCCCATTAGCTAAAGTGGTGCTTCAGGTTAAGAACAGTTTCAGGTTAAGAACGGACCTCCGGAACGAATTAAGTACTTAACCCGAGGTACCACTGTAGTTGCCTGATGTTTTTTGTTAATGTAAATGTAACCCCGAGGACCTTTAGTGGCCAATATGAGCAAGATCAAATCATAGTGCAAGCAGACATCCACCTGCACATCTGGGCTTCGTCTTACTCTCCACACCCCCATGTGTCCCTAAAATCTGTTCAGGAAGGGAAAATAGAAGACAGAAGATCTGCTGGGCAAACTGGTGGACATCACTAGATGTTACCTTTACATACAGCAGGCTAGTAGTAAGGAGGTAATGAAACTAAAGGTGGTATTCAGCTATTTTTTATGCAAAGACTCATAAAAATGAAAGTGACAAAAATAGGTTGATTGATTTCTCTGGGTTTACTCGGAGTAAACCTTAGTTGAATACCACCCTTGGTTAACTTGGAAAAGTGCTCTGTTTTACTCTAGGTTGCTCTCAACTATAATCTCAAGTTTGTGGCTACATGTGTAGAATGAGCAATTTGCCTAAGGCACTAAACATGTCACATTATCTGAGAAAGTGAGAAGCAGCTTGTGGACTGTCAACAGCATGAGCAAAGTCCAGAAATAATGTCTGTAGCGTATCTCTTAAGCCCATGGACAATATGCCCATGTTTCAGTACTCTCTGATAATCATTTACCTAGACTGGGGGTTCCCAAACTGTGGTCCACAGACCATCAGCTTTGTTTGTGTGGTCCACAGCATGCCTGTGAAGAACGCTTACAATTTGAATTCTACAGAATTCTGTGGAATTCAAATTGTACTACAATAAAATAGCGTGTAAGATATAAAAAGCCATATTTTTTTTAATCTTAAGGCTTATAGCACAGTGCATTACCACTGCTATAAAAGGCAAAAGAAAAAAGGAGCAAAGAGTGCTCTGCCAATTCCCTAAGCATTTTTAAAGAGGGGGTGGGATTTGGGAACAACTGATCAAGATTATGCAGTTTTCACAAGATGTAATCTCCTAGGTAGAGCTACAGACAGGCACATCCACACATTATCTGACAGGTTGATGGAATTATCAGGTCAGTGATAATCAGGATGAAGGTTGTTTTGGTGTGGCAGAAAAGAACTAATGGAAAAATATTATGTAATTTGATTGCAAAAGTTGGAAAGTCTTGGGAGCTGTCCAATGGAACTGATTATAAAATTAAATTAGTATGCCTATACTCAGCCATCAAGCTGTATGTTTTTTCCTCAGAAACTTATATTTAAATTTTTAAGAATGGATTAAAAAGTGGTTCATCTGACTCCTAGAGTTGTATTAAGACAATTAACATAACACCGTTATATTGTGAACTGTTTAAAATTTTGCACTTTTGTACAAGTATCTAGGTGTCTTTTTAGCACACAACATGCTTGTGTTTCCAAAATGTTATCTATGAAAAAAATATGTAAAACATATTTTTATTTGGACCTTTTACTGTATGAAAACAAAAACATTACATTAGCACAAGCCTGTTCAAGGTAAGGCCCAAGCGCAGACCATTGTCCTCTTCCTAACTATGTGCAGCTTCAGCCATACATAGCCTTTTCCTATCTCTCTCTCTGCAAATCTGCAGGCCAAACAGGTTTCCCAGTGTTGGGGGATGAAGGGATGGGAGCTTATCTAGTACGTTCTGTCACTGCTTCTTACCATGAGGATCTGATGGAGTTAGAACTAGTTTTTCCAGTCTGTTGGAACCTGACTAATCTGATTGAGACAGTGAGAATTACTAATTAATAATGAAAACTGGTTGTTAAACTCCAGCTACTGAACTCAGAAGAAATAAAGATGGGGTGGGGATGAGAAAGAGACAAGAAAAAAGGGAAAAGATAGGGATACAGAATATGTACTACTGCAGAAAGACAAGAATGAATATTATGGGATACAGAGAGGGGTAAAGAGTTGTGGAGAGTGGTGTGAAGTTAGGGTTCTTGTTCCTTTTGCATTTTACACACTGACCGCATCAACCATTTTGGAATGATTCTTTTGGAATATCAAACTTCTATATCTTCCACAAGTGATACTAGGCAAAGATACACTCTGGGACAAAACAAGAATTTCAGTTAACATAAATGAGTATGGTCGTAATGCATGCATCACTGCACAAAGAGCATGGGGTTGCGTACTGAAATTCCCAGTGCCAGTAAAACTTCACCTCTTATCTTACTGTTGCACACCACCCCAATCTCCACAGCAGTGCCAGATTTCAGGGGTCAGGCACTTACCCAGGGTTTGTGTTTCCTTTTGGAAATAAGGCACAGCAGAGACTGTGGTGTCTTTAAGATACATGGTTTATTTATACATACTGTATATACAACCTAAACCTTCCAGGATTACAGTCCCAAAAGGGTTTCATTTCTTCCATTTCTGCAGCCTTGGATTCACACTGTCTGCCCCCATTGAGCTCTCTCCCCACTTTCACCAGCCTGCTGCAACTTACAACTATGTTCCCTCCAGTTTACATCATTTCCCACTGCAATCCTGAAACTCCCTTCTAAAAACTAACTACCCACAGCTCAGAGTGAAGCTCCACCCATTTGCTGTCCAGAACAGAGAGTCTCTGTTAATGGCTCATATTCCCTGCCTTTGTTTGCTTAACAAACCAGCCATTATCAGGCTGGCCTGTATTTTTACACAGCTAAATGCAGCAAAGCATTGATGAAATTATAGCACTTAAGGGGGCCACTAGGGGCGCATCAGAAGATGGCTGACAATAAAATCTCTCCGACCCACACGAGGTAATTTGGAGGCTGTGATGGGAGTAAATAGCCTCCCTACCCCCCCCCCGAATTTGTGGGGATGGGGGCACTAGTCACAATGCCCTCCTGTGGGATTTCGGCGCTCCTGGACGCCGTCTCTGATCCGCGCCACTAGCTGCAAGAACTTCAAAAGAAACAATTTGGATGAAGCGAATGCACATATTTCAAGGAAGGAGGGGGAGTAAAGACTGCTAACAGAAGAGATCTCTGATAAAACAAGACGAGTAGGAGGAACAAGTATAAATCATGAGAAGATATGCCAAGACTCGGTATGGCAAGGGGACTGATGGGGGAGGGGGGAAAAACTTTCCTTTCTTTCCTTTATGTGATTAAACAAGAATCGGCCCCCCTCACAAGTGAGAAATGCCGTTTTAAGGACTTAAGCTGTGGATTTAAGGCTGTGTGGAGATAAACTTTCAAACCAAAGCATGTTTTAAGAAGAGCGTGGAATGCATAAGGGCTTTGGAATGACACAGTTAAAAGTGCCGTCGCCATATTGGGAAGTTCTGTCGGAGGACTTAAGTCTGGGAGGAGAAATAGAGAAATAGAGCTGTTTTTATATTGTGGGTGAAACTCCTCAGAGGGACTTAAGAGCGACAGTTCTGTAATTAATGATGGAAAGAGCGATGTTATCTATGAAGGCGATGATATATGGAAACCATCTCGATTTGAGGATTGGAAGAACGGAAAAATTCACACGGGATTATTATTGGTGTTTATCGGCTTAAGGAGACTATCAGAAGAGATCATAAACAAAAAAGAGAAAATATATGAACAAGATGTGATGTGGAAACAACAAGATAATACTGGATAGAATTATGAACTTTGTTTGGACTGATTTGGACATTAATGCAGTAGCAAGAAGATGATCAGAACCCCCCCCCCCTTCGGATCTTGAAATATGGGTCCCCTCAACAAAATTTAAAATTCGGCTTTGTAATTCGGAATTTATGTGATGTGATTTGATTTGATTGGCCGGTTAATAAAAATTATTTTTTAAAAAAATTATAGCACTTAATTTACGGCACCCAAAACCCCATAAAATCACAATATAAACTGCCCCAGGCCACTACACAACAGTCAGTACTGCCATCAGGATTTCTGTGTCAGCACTACAGAATAACCTGTCCATAATATGAAAGTGTATCACAAGAGCAAGAAAGACAAGGCTAGCAATATCTTAAATGAAATCAGAGCAAAATATGCCAACAAAAGTGTATATCAAGGGCACTTGGAGTTGTTACTAGAAGCAAATGTGGCAGAGTTAAACAAGTAATGCCTATTTGCCTCCACAGGATGCTATTTTAGCTATTGTGGGAGATGAATCTGTGCATAGTTCAGCGAATGGGATGGAGATGTAGGATTAATTAAAATTTAAAGGTACTATTGGTGAAGAATTCCAAATAAATCAAGAGCTACTAGCTGGCATATACTGACATGAACAGAAGCTGGTTTAATAAAAGCAATTCTACATGGCTTTTTAATTTCTTAAGGGGAAAAATCTACGTTATTCATGACCCAAGATGCATATATTATAATACACTGGCAGTTCACTAGGGCCAAGAATTAAATCTATTGATTACATTAACATAAAAGAGAGCATGTTTCAAAAACTTATACAGGTCAGTTGCAGAGCAATCAAACAAAAGCATAACTTATTTTTTTTACTTAGCTCCTAATGAGATCCTTTACATTATACAAAAGCTCTAAAAAGTTTCTGCTTTATGTTCTTTTAATTCTGCTTTAAATTTCCATTTCTGAAGCTTTAGCTTTATTATTGCTTTTTCCTTTTAAAAAAATCTTGTAAGCTATGTCAGGTAACTCTCAATTGTAGAAAATTGGGGTACATATAAGATAACCTCGGTATACCATAGGCATCCTAACCCTTAAGGGATCCAAGCACAGGATAAAACTATTCTAGTAAGCTCCATTCTACCAGTAAGATGTCTTACATGAATTTAATAATGACCCTAAATAAATATTTATTGGGAGAAAGGGCCAAAAAGCAGATAGATACAAAGGATTATCCCCACTTTCCTTGGATCAAAAAAATCTATAATGACTACCAATTCCTGCTTCTGAACTCTCAATCTCTATGATTGAACCGAAGCACAACACTTAACAAGATACTGTCTCCCCCCACTCCAATGCATGTGGCCAGAAAACCATCCACATCAATAACCAACATCACTAAAAACATTACCTCTAGAAGCATACATCAGGAAAGAGGCTTTTTAAAACCCTGACTACAAGAATAAAAGAAAGAGCTACCGGTAATTTTATCAATCTTACTGCGCAGCTGAAGCTTTCGCTGGGCAGAGAAATTTAAACAATCCAAGTACAGCCTTACTCTCCCCGCCCCAAATCTGCCACAGCGCCGATTACAGAAAAGCAGCATCAGCAGAATGTGAAGTGATAGGCTAATCCGTGGCGAGCGACCTTGAGTGTGTACCGCACTTTATTCCCATCCAATGCCAGCTAAGGAGGAGGGGTGAGCCAGGAGGGCTCCTCTCAAAACAAGGCGAAACGCTCGAAAGTTATCACCCGCCAACATAAAAGGGGAAGACACAAACACACTTGCGCAGGAGGGAAAAGGCGTGCGCGAGTTTGACGAAGTGGGGAGAAGAAGTGAAGGCAGCCGAGAACTGCTGGGGCTGAACAGAGGCCTAGCAGGGGAAGGCACCGGCCGGACTGTGCGGAGGGAGCAAGAGAGGGAAACGGGGGCTGGCTGCCAAGGCCTCCACTGGAGAATTCCGAGCCAAGGGGCACCGTCGCGGCGGAGGGCGGGTAGACTCACCTGCCCACGCGCCCAGGTGCGGGCCCACCGCCGCCGGGTTGCCCAGCACCCACAGGCGGACGGCATAAACTACGCGCTGAAGCTGCAGCCACACGAAGTAGGCGACGCTCGACACCCCGACCCAGTAGAAGAGGCCGGCGTAGGAAGACAAGAAAGAATCGGAGGCCCCCATAGCGCCGCCGCAGCTCCTGCGACCACAGCGACGAGACGGCTGAGGCGAGAATGAGCCCGCCCGGCTTCCACCGGGCCTGTCCCACGGAACAGCCCCGCCCCCGCGGCGTAGCCATTGGCTGGCCGCTTCCCCCTCGCGCCCTCCCATTGGACGTTTTGCAGCTCGCGGGGAGTCCACGCTAGCGGAGGCCTACTCAAGTCATTCTTTCTCCCCGAAACCGCCCTCCTCCACACAGAGGAGCCTGTCCCTTCGCGCGTGCGCACTCAGGGGTGGAGTGGGGTGGAGCCTATTCCTTTGCCTCTTATTGGCCGAGGCCTTCTTCATTCATGTGGTGGCCACGCGGTGAGCAGGTGGGCGGTTTTTTCCCCGGCGGGTAAATTGAAGGCGGGGAGCAACCGGGCGGCTCGTGCGTGGAGTCCAACGTCCACGCTCAAGGCCGGCCCACCCATGAGGCAAAGGTGAGGCGACTGCATCGGGAAGCAAGATCCACAGGGGCAGCAGATCCCAATGTAGATCTTTACGTGCTGGATGAAAAGAGGCTCGTGGGACCTTCATGCCTGAAGTCTTGCTACTGCTGAGATGTTGCCCCGCTGAGTTCTTCTTCCACTCTTAGAGATATTTGTGTGTGGTTGTCCTCCACAGTGTTTTTCCCTCTTTGGGGCATAACTCCGGAAATGAGCCAGTAGCTCCTAATAAAACTAATCTTCCCTCCCCCGTAGATGGTTGTGCAAGCAGGCTCTGTGCCCTAGTGGGGAAATCTATGCTCCCCAAGTGGAGGTGTCTCTTCAGAAATGATGTTATCAGCAAGCAACAAGTGCCTTGCAAGGCAGACGGTATCTGTTTAAGATCTGTACGGGCATGTTCGCAACTTTTCATGTGCATTGGCAAATACTTTTGAACCACCCAAATTTCTTGCAGGCATGCAGCCAGCTATGTGACTTTTCCTGCTTGGTGTATCTGCTATAGGTCCCCAAGACATTTCACTTCATCTCTTTGTTCATGTGTCTATAAATCATTTGGCGGAAGGTTGCATTGGATCTTTTAGCTTTTTGCATATAGGGGGGAAAGCCCCATTTTATAGCTTTGGACATCAGGCAAAAGCCTTTCTCTATAACCAGGGCTTTGGCTGATTGACATTCTTAGGCCTTTAAAATGTGTTTGTGGAAAGAGGATTATTGGTTTTGTTTCTGTTTTATTAAGTATTTTGTGTTCTCATTTTGGTTTTTTGTGTGTGTTGTGAACTGCCCTGTGATCTTCGGATGAAAGGCAGCATACAAATTTAATAAAATAAATAAGATACTGTCTCTTCTTCCTTGAGAAAGTTATTAGTATACACAGATACCTTCTTGTCATGAGGTCTGTTCCATATGATAGAGAAATTGGGATCTTAGCTTCACTTTGAAGCTAACTTCTGTTACTTTTGCTATTCCTTTTCCAGCAACACTTTTAATTGGATATATTTATCCCAGTTTGTATCTGTAGTGGACTTCTAATTGCTTTTAAATACACTTTTATTGTTGGCGATTGACTACTTAGAGTAAGCATTTGATTGCAGATATTTTGGTTATAGGCACATTTGACTTGATTTCTTTATAGAAAACTTCTATACCCAGCTATCATCTTCGGATGTCCATCTCTTACAGCACCTTCATATTGTATCGGTGCACATTCAGTTTATCCAGTGTAAGAGATGGTGGGTAGGCTTTCACCATAAGAAAATGTACACAAGGAGGTTTGTGAGGTATCCTGCGACTCAAGGAATAAACCTATAGGATTATAGAGGATTATCTCAGCCATTACACACTATATGAAATTACAGGACTTGGTAATGCCCAGTTGTGTGGGAGTTAAGCTTTAGCAATGATTGAAAAAGCAGGATTATCTTATTGTTTCATCATTGTTATCATTGTTTGGAGTGTCAGTTGTAGCAATGAACACATCAGTTGTAGCAATGAACACATCAGGCCAAAGACTCATCTAAGTCCAGCATCCTATTCTCACAGTAGCCAACTGGATGGCAATGGGAAGCCTGCAGCAGGACACGAGCACCATCCTTACTTGCAGCCCTGGTATTGACACATACTGTATTGACTTCAACAATGGAGGATGTGCTGTACCATCAAGTAAACACCATTGATAGCTTTATCATCTGTGAATTTGTCTAATTTTTTCAAGTCTTCCAAGCTGGTGGCTATCACTACTTCTTGTAGGAGCAGGAAATACTCTGTACTTTCGCCTGTCCTGAATCTTCCAACTTTCAGCTTTATTGCATTGCCCCAGGTTCTAACATGGAGAGGGAGAGAAACTACTCTCTATCCACTCTCCACACCGTGTATAATTTTATATATTTGTCATGTCCCGTGTGCCTTTTCTCTGAAGTAAAATAAAAAAACCAAATGCTGTAACCTTTCCTCATAGGGAAGTCACTTTGTCCCCTTTGATCATTTTGGTTGCCCTTTTTCAGTTATACAATACAGTGGTACCTCATGTTACAGACACTTCAGGTTACAGACTCCGCTAACCCCGAAATAGTACCTCAGGTTAAGAACTTTGCTTCAGGATGAGAACAGAAATTACGCGGAGGCAGAGTGGCGGCAGCGGGAGGCCCCATTAGCTAAAGTGGTACCTCAGGTTAAGAACAGACCTCCAGAATGAATTAAATTCTTAACTCGAGGTACCACTGTATCCATTTTGAAGTGGGGCTACAAGAACTTTATGCAATATTCCAATCATGGTTAATCCATAGATTTGTTGAATGGCAGGAGATTGGCAGTTTTATTTTCAATCCTTTTCCTAATGATCCCTTACATGAAATTTGTCTTTATCATAGCTGCCACATGCTGGGTCACCACCTTACTGAGCTATTAACCACAAACTCAAGGTTTCCTTCTTGGTCTGTCACCACCAGCTCAGACTTCATTAGCAATTGTTTTGCCCCAATATGTATCACTTCATTTGTGACCGGTAGCTTTGGTGCAAATGAATGGATAGTTTTCATCTTGCTGTCTTTCTGACAATTTTCTACTCTCTTTTAAGCTCTTATCTGCATTGCTCCATTTGTTAACTAGCAAGTAGGAATGTCAAAAAAATTAAAAAATCATTTTAAATACCTTGCTCTCATTTCACCTACTTTTATATCTCTCATAATTAATGCCAGTGTATGATAGTGGTGTTTGATACCTTGGTTGTTTTCATGTCTTAAAGTACCAGCTCCAGCTTGCTTTTTTTATTGTCCTATTCAGAAGAATTAGGGAGCCTTGGTTTATAATCTGAAAATGGCTATTACTTGTCTGAACAAATATCTATTGCTTACTTAAAAGTAAAAGCCTTTATCCACATGTTTTGGACAGGAGCCAGGACATAACCTATAGATGTGGCAACAACACAAAAGGTAAATTTGTGTAAGGCACCCTGTGGACTAAAATACTGTTGACTACCCCAATTTCTGAGCAAGCTTCCAGGGATTCCAGGGACTCACTCAGGGTCCATGTTTCCTTTTGGAATTGAGGGACAGCAGAGACTGTGGTGTCTTTCTGATAGATAGTTCATTTACAACCTGAACCTACAGCATCAGCACCCTAAAAGGGTCTTGTTTCTCTAATAGCTGCAGCCTTAGATTCAATCAGAAATCAAACATTGCTCTCTGATGCTCTGCTTGCTGCTTTTTTCAGCTTCTAGCTCACATAACACAAACTCTGCTTTCAAACTCAGGCTTTTGTCCTTCTCTACCAGAGAGCTGGAAGAGGGCCCCCACCCATTTGCCATTTGGCACAGAACCCCATTTCCTCTGTTCTCTTAATGACCCATTGCCTTTTGTTCTTAATAGCCCACCATCCCAGGCGATGACCTCTTGAGGAAGCTAGCTTGCCTTATAGGATTGATTAGAAAGGATGGTTTAGGAAACTGGTGTCAAGAACTCTCTCTGTGCAATACTAATGTGTGGGCAGCTTTCCCAGCCCCACCAGGTGAAGCCATATGCCTCTAGTGTCGCAATTGCATAATAGAGTTTCCACAGGTGTTGTCAGTTTGTTCACATTCCCTTCCTTCCTTAGGCAAAAACTTTCTAAATGCCAAACTAGTAAAGCAGGATGAACTTAGGACTTATTGTGTTGAGTAGGCCATTTTGAAAGTCGTTCTTTTAACCCAGAGGTGAGGAACTGCTGGCCTGAGCTGGAACTGACCTGACAACCTTTGCTATTTGGCCTGTCAGCCTCTTGCTAAATTTGCCATGACATTATGCTGAAGATGGGAAAAACCCTGTGAACCACTCTGAATCATGTGGGATCAGTAGTCGCAGTAGTCCTGGTAGAACTGGTGACACAGCTGCTGAAGAAGAAAAACCAAATCGAGCCACAAGAAGTCTGGAATCCACAGGCGCTCTCTGGGGTATTGAGGAGTGGTGGTCATCTGTGTGATAGCACCCACACCCGAGTGCTGGGAGTGCAGGAGTGTGCAGAGATCACTAGAGAAGCATCTGAACAAATTGGCAGTGATGACTTTCCTACATTTCCCTTCCAGGTGCCCCATCTAAGAGATGCTCCTCCTATCCGAAGTCTTTCTTCCCAGCAGCTACATCCAGTACTCACTGTGAAATTGAAAAGTGCATCACTTGAAAAGCGCTGCCTTGAAACCAACTTTAAAAGAGCATTACTGTATTAGTTTGCAGCAAACAGCTTCATTTGCGTTAATAAGGGAGATGTCCCTATTCTCGACTGCTGCTCTGAAACTAGACCCCTGCCTATGCATCTGCTTCTGACCGCTTTGACAGACAGACAGCTTCCTCTAGTTCCCAGAACCCAACTATTTGGATGCAGACTTTTGTCAACGACTGATATTTAGTTATTCATTTGGTGCATTTATATACCACTTGGGATGCGGGTGGCACTGTGGGTTAAACCACAGAGCCTAGGACTTGCCAATCAGAAGGTCAGCAGTTCGAATCCCCGCGATGGGGTGAGCTCCCGTTGCTCGGTCCCTGCTCCTGTCCACCTAGCAGTTCCAAAGCACGTCAAAGTGCAAGTAGTTAAATAGGTACCGCTCCGGCGGGAAGGTGAACAGCGTTTCTGTGTGCTGCTCTGGTTCACCAGAAGCGGCTTAGTCATGCTGGCCACATGACCCGGAAGCTGTACGCCAGCTCCCTCGGCCAATAAAGCGAGATGAGCACCGCAATCCCAGAGTCGGCCACAACTGGACCTAATGGTCAGGGGTCGCTTTACTTTACCTTTATATAACACTTAATCTTTAGCAATTTGGTGTACATAAAAATAAACCACACAGAGAATAAAACAGTAAGAATTCATCATTAAACCAAACAGAAACCCAAACACTACCATAAAATGGCTGCTGGAATAAGAAAATACTGGTCATGCACCTGAGGTTCAACAAGGATGGTGCCAGTGTCTCATCAGCTAGGAGGACTTTCCACAGGCTGGGGAGCACAGCAACGAATGCATGGATTCTAGTAGTAATGAGCTGTGCAGCTGAGCCATGAAGGACCACCAACAAAGACTCCCCTAAGGATCTCGGTGATTGGGTAATGACAGAAGGGATCAGGTAGTCCTTAAAATATCCTGGATCCAAATGGTTACGGAGTTTGCAAATTAACACAAGAATATTGAATCTAGCCTGGTAACCAACGGGCAGCCAGTGTAAGCTTTTAAAACCCACCCACACAAGGCACTTCAGTATGTCCACAGCTGGGTAACATGCAATTTTATGTTGGATTTCCCCTTTCCCCCTTACCTCATTAGCTGTTTCTCTCTATTTAATATGGGGTTTACTGATAAAGTGTGGGCTGCTGGACTACCATCTCACTTGGATGAGTACAACATTCTGTGGACAACATGAAAACATACCCACGAGTGATGCATGAAATCCACTTTAAACTGGCATGTGTACAAAGCCTTGGTTGCCACAACTATTGTAGGGATTATTCAACTGCGAGAAGCTGTTCTTGTGAGTGCTTATTTGGCAAGATGAAATCAGTTTAGAAATAGTGCATCAAGTCCCAGGCTTGCTGTTAGTTACTATATGAAGTGGCTCCTGCTTGTCAGCAGGAAGGTACAATATGCATGTGTGGATTTAAATTGCCCAGAATTTGTTAATTAGAAGTGCACCAACATACCGCTATTACTTACCCTTGTCGTTTGTGCCAAGTAATTTTGTTAGTTCCCATTTTTTAATTATAACTTTATGCCCAGATATAGTGTCCTGATCAAGGGAAGTAATAGTAGACCACAGCTGAGTACTGTGTCCAGCTCTGGGCACTGCAATTTAAGAAGGATACAGTGGTACCTCGGGTTAAATACTTAATTCGTTCCGGAGGCCCATTCTTAACCTGAAACTGTTCTTAACCTGAAGCACCACTTTAGCTAATGGGGCCTCCTGCTGCCGCCATGCTGCTGGAGCACGATTTCTGTTCTCATCCTGAAGCAAAGTTCTTAACCCAAGGTACTATTTCTGGGTTAGCGGAGTCTGTAACCTGAAGTGTATGTAACCCGAGGTACCACTGTATTGACAAGCTGGAATGTGTGCAGAGGAGGGCAACCAAGATGATCAACAGTCTGGAAACCAACCTATGAGGAATAGTTGAGGGAGTTGGGTGTGGAGCAAGCTTGTTTTCTCCTGCTCCAGAGAGCAGGACCCAAACCAATGGCTTCAAGTTACAAGAAATGAGATTCTGACTAAACATCAGGAAGAACTTTCTGAAAGTAAGAGCTGTTTGACAGTGGAACAGACTTCCTTGGAAGGTGGCGGGCTCTCCTTTTTTGGAGGTTTTCAAGCAGAGGTTGGATGACCATCTGTCATGGATGCTTTAGTTGAGATGCCTGCATTGCAGGGGGTTGGACTAGTTCTGTGGTTCTATGTTTAAACTCGGAAGCACTACTTCTGTTCCAAATGATTTGCAGTCTAGCAGCACATTCCTAACCGTGTTTACTCAGATGTAAGTCCAATTGAGTTCAAGGGTGCTCGCTCCCAGGTAAATGGCAGTGGAATGAGAGAAAATCAAGCTGCTCCAAGCCCATTTGTATATCTTAGACTGGAAAGCATAGAAGAAACATGGAATAGAGCAGAATGTGAATGGCATGCCCACTTGTAGGGATTTACTAGGATATCCCCATAAATTTTTACATAGGATTTGCTACAATTCATGTAAGTTATGCTGCACTTTTAAGGAGATTCCAACCTGCTAGACTGCCAAAACCAGATGGTGGCTTGCTGAATTCACGAGCACCTGAGTAGTTCTGCCTTCCCCTCTGGCAACATCCCTGCCTGTACATGACTTATGTAACCCATTCTCAGAGCAATAATTAATGAGGCAGGCTCACCCTGACTTCAGGAGTAGTATAAATGGTCTACTTATTACCAGCTTAGCAATGCTACTCTCATAAATCAAAATCAGGTGACTACAGAACTGCAGTACAGCAGACTACATATAAGACCAGAGAAAGAACACTTCCCTCCCTGACACCTCCAAACAAAGCCTGGTCAGAGGGCTTAGGGACTGCAGGGTGAATAAGGATGCTCATTTTAAAGCATCACATAGCACAGTAACGAGGGGGAGTTGTGCCCAGTCACAAGGGGATTGCAACAAAATGGTCAGGTGGAACCAAACGCCCAAATATGGCTGGTGGGCTACAGCTTTTGACAAGAGTCTGTCCTTTTATTCTGCGACTACAACTGGATACAGAAAAGGAGAGGCAGAGAAGGAAGACCTCTAGGCCAGTGTTTCCCAACCTTGTGCCTCCAGCTGTTTTTGAACTACAATTCCCATCATCCCTGACCACTGGTCTTGCTAGCTAGGGATGATGGGAGTTGTAGGCCAAAAACATCTGGAGGCACAAGGTTGGGAAACACTGCTCTAGGCTACCAAACCAGAAGTAACAATCAAATAATTGTTGTAGAATATAATTGCATATACTGTAGTGCTGTTTCAGGCCAGAAAAGAAATCAACAAAAAACAAACACCAGGAAACTGATATATTGGATGAAATAAAGCTGGAGGGAGACAGAATGTGTGTTTTTTTAAAATGTGAAGTTGAATGTGTGAGTAGCCATGATTAAGAGTGAGACTGTAACACCTGCCTGGCCAGTCTTGTGGGAGTTCGACAAAAATACACATTCAAGCAAAATGACTGCCAAACCTTTATTGAAGATACAGTGTACGGTAAGAAGGCAATGCAAAATTACATTTTCATGTCATAAAATTACCCTGTGCACCCACACCCAGTGCTATTTCTGTTTATGCCTGACAGTTGGGCTGAATCTTTTAGAATTCAGACCATAGCAAACCACCCCAATAGGTGTGTTGCTATCTTTTCTCTTGCAACGTGAGATTCTACATATGTAAGTTCAGTAATTTAACTGAGTTATGTGGGTCTTCTAGATGAACGTGCACAGAAAAATAACAAAAGGAACGTAAGCGGCCCAGTTTGAAAGTTCTAGTGTAAATCAGGCGTCTCTTTCTGCTCATTGCTACCAGTAAGGAGCATACCACTATCTAATCTTGGCTAGTCTTTGCTGGCTTGCATACCCCTTAACTGTCCCAATTAAATCAGGACATCATTTTTGGGGGGGGGGGGATGTTCTCATGTGAGTCACATGATTCACACAACAACGTGGATCCAGAAGACAGGCATCCAGGTTTTCTGCTGCATCATAGAGGGTATGGGCTTGGCATTTTTGAGACAAAATAATGTGCTTCTCCACAAGCATAGGGAAACAGAGTACTCAGAAAACAGAAGCTACTTACACTTAGTTTCTTCAGGTCCACAGTCCTTGATTAGA
This sequence comes from Podarcis melisellensis, assembly GCF_964234715.1. Lineage (NCBI taxonomy): Eukaryota > Metazoa > Chordata > Lepidosauria > Squamata > Lacertidae > Podarcis > Podarcis melisellensis. The sequence goes on from NC_138528.1 coordinate 52,373,302, forward strand.
AATGATATCTGTTTAAAAGAAGAGACCAGCAGTGTTAAACATTTGGATCAAAGAAAGCTAGGCTGGGGTGGGGACATGCTAACACACACAAAAATACTTTTAAATCTACCATTTATTAATTTGGATAGACTGGGAATAGGTACTGGGAGGAAGGTAATCTAAATTAAGAGTTTAAGAGGATTAAGTAAATGTAAAAAAAGGTAAAGGTACCCCTGCCCGTACGGGCCAGTATAAACAAAGAAACAGTATTCTAAAGGAAGTGTTGGGAAAGGAAAAGAGCCGAGAAAAGAATTGAGGAATGTGGATAGCCCTGCTTTTTGCAGGATTCCCATTTATGTACACAATTTGTACATAGAGATGTGGGTGGCACTGTGGTCTAAACCACTGAGCCTCTTGGGCTTGCCAACTGGACGGTCAGCGGTTCGAATCCGTGCAACAGGGTGAGCTTCCATTGCTCTGCCCAAGCTTCTACCAACCTAGCAGTTCAAAAGCACACTAGTGCAAGTAGATAAATAGGTACCGCTGCAGTGAAAAGGTAAACGGCATTTCCGTGTGTTCTGGCTTCCCTCACGGTGTCCTGTTGCACCACAAGCAGTTTAGTCATGCTGGCCACATGACCTGGAAAGCTGTCTGTGGTCAAATGCCGGCTCCCTCAGCCTGAAGTGAGATGAGTGCCGGCCCAAAAAGCTTTAAAGGACTATTTTGAGATCAACATGAACACCACGGTGGAAAAAAGAACTATCTGGGACGCAAGCAAGGCCGTGATGAGGGGGTTCCTGATACAACAAAATACCGTAAAGAAAAGGAAACAAAATGAAAGGAAGGATAAAATTCTGGAAAAAATTAAAGAGTTAGAGAAGAAGTTAAGATGTAATCCGAAGTCCCAGCCGATTCTGAGAGAAATTAAACTTCAACAAGTACAATATTCTAAACTGATAAACCAAGAAATAGAATGGAAGATTAAACTAATGAAACAAAAAACCTTTGAATCGGCTAACAAATGTGGAAAACTGCTAGCTTGGCAGTTGAAGAGGAGACAAAAATTAAATACAGTGACAAGTTTAGAGATTGAAGGAAGAAGTATTCAGAACCCCGGAGAAATCAGAAAGTGCTTCCAGAGATATTTCAAAAAATTATACACTCAAGGGCCACAAGATGAAACTGAGATCAAGCATTTTTTGGGAAAAAATGGACTAGCAAAGCTGTCTCAAGAAAATAGATCAATTCTGAACAGTAAAGTAACACGACAAGAGATTGAACAGGCTATTCAGAACTTGAAATTGGGCAAATCCCCAGGACCAGATGGGCTGACCTCCAAGTACTATAAGATACTGAAAGACTATCTGATACAACCGTTGATGGAGGTCAGCAATGAAATTATGGAGAGGAAGAGGGCGCCGGAATTGTGGAAGGAAGCTTATATCACATTAATACCAAAATCGGAAACTGAAAAGACACAACTCAAGAACTACCGTCCCATCTCCCTTCTAAATGTGGATTACAAAATATTTGCAGATGTTCTGGCAAGTAGATTTAAGAAGGTCCTGAATGAAGTAATTCATAAAGACCAGGCAGGCTTTCTCCCAGGTAGACATATGTCTGCGAATACAAGGAACATTATTGACATTTTGGAACTTTTGCAAACAGACATAAATACAAAAGCAGTTCTAATTTTCATAGATGCGGAGAAGGCCTTTGACAATATATCTTGGAAATTTATGAAGGGAAATTTAAAAGAAATGGGAGTGGGACGGGGGTTCGAGAATGGGATTGATGCAATATATTCCGAACAAAAGGCTAAACTGATAGTTAACAATGTGGTTACAGAAGAGTTTAAAATTGAAAAAGGAACACGACAAGGTTGCCCGATTTCCCCGCTGTTATTTATTTCGGTCCTGGAGGTGCTCCTGAATATGATTAGAGGAGATCGGTTGGTGGAAGGGATTCAGGTCGGAGCGAAACAATATAAACTCAAAGCTTTCGCAGATGACCTAGTACTGACATTGCAGGAGCCAGAATCTAGTACGAAAAAAGTGTTACAACTGATTCAAGACTTTGGTCGGGTGGCGGGATTTAAATTAAATAAACAAAAAACTAAGGTGTTGGGGAAAAACTTGACAGACATAGAGTCGGAACGGTTTCAGAGAGAGACAGAATTAATTGTGGTTAAGAAAGTGAAATACCTAGGGGTAAACATAACAGCAAAAAATCTGAGTTTATTTAAGGATAATTATGAAAAATGTTGGTCGGAAATTAAGAGAGACTTGGAGAGTTGGTCAAAGTTAAAACTTTCATTGCTAGTCCGTATAGCTGCCATTAAGATGAATGTATTGCCAAAAATGTTGTTTTTGTTTCAAACATTACAAATTGTAGACAAAACGGAGTGCTTCCGGAAGTGGCAGAAAGATATTTCTAAATTTGTCTGGCAGGGCAAAAAGCCCAGAATTAAGTTTAAGATATTAACGGATGCGAAAGAAAGAGGGGGCTTTGCCCTGCCAGACTTAAAGCTATATTATGAAGCCGCAGCTTTCTGCTGGCTAAAAATCTGGCTACTTCTAGAAGACACGGACGTACTGGATTTGGAAGGTTTTAACAATGCATTTGGATGGCATGCATATCTATGGTACGATAAGGTTAAGATTAACAAGGCCTTCAAGAACCATATTGTCAGGAAAGCAGTATTTAATGTCTGGACAAAATACAAAGACTTACTGGAAAATAAAACTCCGAGGTGGCTGTCACCCCTGGAGGCTAAGGCCCGAAAAAGACCCAATATGGAGGCCAATTGGCCAAAGTATTGGGAAATATTAGAAAGAGACGGAGACAATTGGAAATTGCAGAGTTTGGAGAAAATGAAAGATAAAGTGCGAGACTGGTTACACTATGCTCAGATTAAAGAAGTGTTTAAGAACGACAAAAAGATAGGATTCCAGGTGGAGAAATCGAAGTTGGAAACAGAATTGTTAGAATCTAAAACCAAAGTACTTTCAAAAATGTATAATTTGCTGCTGAAATGGAACACACAAGACGAAATGGTTAAATCGGCTATGATAAAGTGGGCTCAGGATATTGGGCATAATATCATGTTTGAAGATTGGGAAAGGTTGTGGACCACTGGGCTGAACTTCACTGCATGTAATGCTTTGAAGGAAAATGTAATGAAAATGATATATAGATGGTACATGACCCCAGTTAAATTGGCCAAAATATACCATTCGTCTGATAATAAATGTTGGAAATGTAAGGAAAATGAAGGAACATTCTTTCACCTCTGGTGGACTTGCCCTAGAGTGAAGGTCTTCTGGGAAATGATATATAATGAGCTGAAAAAGGTGTTTAGGTATATCTTTACCAAGAAACCAGAGGCCTTCCTTCTGGGCATTGTCGGCCAGAATGTGTTAAAGAAGGACAGAACATTTTTTATGTATGCAACAACGGCAGCAAGGATACTCATCGCTAAGAACTGGAAAACTCAAGATCTACCCACACTGGAAGAATGGCAGATGCAGCTGATGGACTATATGCAACTAGCTGAGATGACCGGCAGAATCCGAGACCTGGGAGAGGAGAGGGTTGAAGAAGACTGGAAGAAATTCAAGATTTATCTACAAAAGTATTGTAATTTGGCTGAATGTTAATAAGGATGTCAGAGTAGAAATAATTGTCTACCATCAAATTAGATTTGAGTTTAATCTAAATGAATGGATTTAAGATTGTAAACAAAATGATAATTTGCTTGGAAACAATTTTACAATGAAGCAAGTGGAAGCGGGAGATGTGAGGGAGTCCATTGTAGTAATGAAAAGATGTTAAAAAATCAATGTTGTTTATATGCATTTGTATTAAAAAACCTTAATAAAAATTTATATATATATATAAAAAATGAAGTGAGATGAGTGCCGTCCCCTATAGTCGCTTTTGACTGGACTTAACCGAGCAGGGGTCATTTACCTTTACCTTTTATTTTTACACAAATTGTGCAAACACTGGTCTGAATGCATTATGGTTGATAGTGGGGCTGGACGTCATGCAAAACCTGAGCAGTTGCACTATGCTACGGCTCCTGTAACCCATATGCCACTGTATAGGTTTACTGCTTGATGGAAGACAAATGTTCCATATGCCTGATTTCTATCTGCTGCTGTGGCTGAGTGGGTAAGAAACTGCTCTGTGGGCTGAAATATCTTGAGATTTATTTACAGACCATTCTCAACTTACACAGGGGTTACGTTCTGGGGATAGTGCATAAAGCCAAAACAGCATATCGTCAAAATATGGTGGGTGGGTGGGATTACCAAAGTCTTTTTCCCCAGACAATCACCCCCTTTCTAACTTGTTTTGCCAACCATGTAAAGCTGAATGCACTAAAGTTAAATGTGCATAAACTGCAAGTTACCCGTATTTTTAAAGTAAAAAATGGCACAAGGCCCTTACATCCCTAACCATCATGGCCCCCTGGTGCTGGATAGAGGCTAACAGAAGTACAGAAGTAAGCAGATTCTTTAATTTTTTGTCTGTGTTATTACCTCAAAAAGCCCTTAAGGTTTTGACTGAATGTAAAAAGTAGCATTTCTTAATTTTTCAAATAATTTATCCATATATTTAACAATTGTTAGAATTTTCATAAAATAATGAATTTATATAATATTCAGTGTGTCTTGATGTACTTCACATTTTAATTCCATTCCAATATAATACAAAAGGTATCCAATTGTTACCCGTGTGGATTTTTATCCGTGTGAAGTTGAATCCTGACAAGACAGAAGTACTGTTTTTGGGGGACAGGGGGCAGGCTGGTGTGGAGGACTCCCTCGTCCTGAATAGGGTAACTGTGCCCCTGAAGGACCAGGTGTGCAGCCTGGGAGTCATTTTGGACTCACAGCTGTCCATGGAGGCGCAGGTCAATTCTGTATCCAGGGCAGCTGTCTACCAACTCCACCTGGTACGCAGGCTGAGACCCTACCTGCCCGCGGACTGTCTCGCCAGAATGGTGCATGCTCTAGTTATCTCCCGCTTGGACTACTGCAATGCGCTCTGTGTGGGGCTACCTTTGAAGGTGACTCAGAAACTACAACTAATCCAGAATGCGGCAGCTAGACTGGTGACTGGGGGCAGCCGCCGAGACCACATAACACCGGTCTTGAAAGACCTGCATTGGCTCCCAGTACGTTTCTGAGCACAATTAAAAGTGCTGGTGTTGACCTTTAAAGCCCTAAATGGCCTCGGCCCAGTATACCTGAAGGAGCGTCTCCACCCCCATTGTTCTGCCCGGACGCTGAGGTCCAGCGCCGAAGGCCTTCTGGCGGTTCCCTCATTGCGAGAAGCAAAGCTACAGGGAACCAGGCAGAGGGCCTTCTCGGTAGTGGCGCCCGCCCTGTGGAACGCCCTCCCATCAGATGTCAAAGCAATAAATAACTACCTGACATTCAGAAGGCAGCCCTGTTCAGGGAAGTTTTTAATGCGTGATATTTTAGTGTATTTTTGGTTTCTATGGAAGCCGCCCAGAGTGGCTGGGGAGGCCCAGCCAGATGGGCGGGGTACAAATAATAAATTATTATTATTATTATTATTATTATTATTATTATTATTATTATTATCCACTGTCCCAGTCTTTAAAAGTGGGAAATCTTTGCTGAGACCAAACTTTGAAGCCACATATCCATAAAAGGAATGCTTGATTTCTTCCAGTGCTTTGCAACCAATAGCTGAGCCAGCATAAGCAGGTTATTTAGCAAACACTGATGTTCAGATGGTGTTTTTGGTTTACATCGTTCTCATATTTAGTCCATTATCCAGTCACTTCCAGCTATAGCTTATTGGGGAAGGAAGAGCAAGCCTTTGAAAGCAGCTTGTGTTGGCAGAATACTTTTCACAGAGTTCTTCAGCACAGGTGCTTGTTTGGTCGTAGAGCAGTGTGATGAACCTCCCAACAGGATGCATAGCATATTCTGTAATGTAACATGATGGTAAACAGACAAATTTTAGCAGTACATCAGTAAGCTCCAGCAGAGCATTCCATGTGGATGAGGCTGTTGCTTTTCTAAGTCCAGGAAATGATTCTTCATGTCTGAACATATCATTGAGATTCTCATCTCATTTTTGGCAGCCAACACATTTACAAAAAGAGCTCTACATCTCTTTTTCATTAAGGTGAACTTGATTCCTTTCTTTGACCCCTTAGCTGTTGAGGTACCAAATAACATTAGTTAGTTAGTTAGTTAGTTAGTTAGTTAGTTAGTTAGTTAGTTATGATGTATACTGTCATCAATTTAGTTTGATTCTTTCTATCAGCTGTTATTTTATGAACACATTTAAATGGCATTGGCCAATTTTCTCCAATTTTTTAATGTGTCTCATCTGCAGAAGGGTTTGCAATTTCCTTTCTATGGAGGATGAACAAATTCCCTCTCTTCTAAAGCTTTCCAAGTTCTTTGGCAACTTGCAAATGCTATGTTGATAATGTAGCCTTATGTTTCAGATAAAGTGGGATCCAGCATGCATAATTATATGGTCAAATGCAAAAACAAAAAACGGTATATGTGTGAGAGAGTTACATTAACGCATCCAGATACACAAAGAAACATTCTCACAGAAAGCGCATGTAGACTTGTGCCAAGCACAGTATTTTTGCCATCACAATTGCCCAGTATTGAAACCAATGGCTACTATGTTTTCGGTCTTCAAAACATGATTGAAACCTCAAAGTAGCTAATTTCCTGTTTCTTAAAGTTACCATAGGCAGGGTGCAACAGCATGTATAAAATTGCCACTGGGATTTAGGGTGGTCTTCTTATGCATGCTACATGGGTTGTTTGGGAAAATAAGCTTGCATTTCCTACTGTTGCTATTCCTTGTACCAAGGCCTGGGTCCAACCACCTTCCCAACCATGATCACAAACTCATCTTCATACTTCCTAGGCAACGTCCATCTGATCTAAGCTGGTGTTTGTCTCAACTTCAGATATACAGCAATACTTTTCAATGTATTCATTGTGTATCAGATCATTGCTACTGTGTGGGCCTTATGATGAAACTATTGAAGAATGGCAGTACACTTGGGACTCTCTATCACATGAAATTTCAAGAATGTGTCTTGTACCTGCCACTCCTCCCCCACTTTTTGTCCAAATTCGTCCTATTCATAGATGTTACACATTAAGGGGACAATGATAAGTCTTTGACATTAGAGGCAACCTGTCTACGAGGCCTTTCTTACAGGGTTGTGCAAGCAACATCAGTCCAATTGGAACAGACATCTCCCAAGCAGCATGTGTATCCATGTGTTTGCGACTGCTGCACCTGTTCATTTGTTTGGTTGTTGATGCCGTGGCCTCCTAAAGCCACGTTAGCTAGAACTAGCTAACCATCCACATCACAAATGCAGGTTACAACAGAGTCTCTTTGGAAATGGACCCAAGGCTTCACAGTCCCATTAGAATACCCATAACAACAAACTCATACATGTAACTGAACAGTGTTTCTGCCTAAGAACATGACAGAAATGAAAATGGATGGACCGACCTCAATAAACAAAACAATTCAGAGGTAGCACACAGCCAGAGTTACATGGTAGAGAAATCCAGGCATGAAGAGTCCTTGAATAAAGGCAGGATAAACAAATCATGCCTCCCTAACTTGCTCTGATCTGCTCCCTTGTGGCTGTGGGAAAGGATGTCAGAAGTGCAACAAGGCTAACCTTCCATGCACTGCTCTGTGCTCTGATGAGAAAGCTCCAGCAACAATCTTACTCAGAAGAGATGTTCATTAAATCAAAAACTATCCACTTTTTAACAGCCCATGGCCCAATTTCCGCTTGATTTCTAAGCAATTTTGTATGTGGCTAACATGTTGTTGTTTAGTCATTTAGTCGTGTCTGGCTCTTTGTGATCCTATGGACCAGAGCACGCTAGGCACTCCTGTCTTCCACTGCCTCCCGCAGTTTGGTCAAACTCATGCTAGTAGCTTCAAGAACACTGTCCAACCATCTCGTCCTCTGTCGTCTCCTTCTCCTTGTGCCCTCATTCTTTCCCAACATCAGGATCTTTTCCAGGGAGTCTTCTCTTCTCATGAGGTGGCCAAAGTATTGGAGCCTCAGCTTCAGGATCTGTCCTTCCAGTGAGCACTCAGGGCTGATTTCCTTAAGAATGGAGAGGTTTGATTTTCTTGCAGTCCATGGGACTCTCAAGAGTCTCCTCCAACACCATAATTCAAAAGCATCAATTCTTCGGCGATCAGCCTTCTTTATGGTCCAGCTCTCACTTCCATACATCACTACTGGGAAAACCATAGCTTTAACTATACGGACCTTTGTTGGCAAGGTGATGTCTCTGCTTTTAAAGATGCTGTCTAGGTTTGTCATTGCTTTCCTCCCAAGAAGCAGGCGTCTTTTAATTTCGTGACTGCTGTCACCATCTGCAGTGATCATGGATCCCAAGAAAGTAAAATCTCTCACTGCCTCCATTTCTTCCCCTTCTATTTGCCAGGAGATGATGAAGTTGTTCCTTTTTACTCTAGTTGAATTTGCTTATCTGTGATGCATTTTAAGATCAAGGTATAAAAGAAAGAGCATCCATATAATGCAACCTGATGGTAGGCCTAAAACTGGGCAGATTTCACCTCTGGTCAGCTGCAATTTTAATAGTGATTGATTTCTATTGGGCAGCATTTCCCAATCCTGAAAGCCCTTTGATAGCGGAAGCCACATCCAAGTGAGGAGGAATAAAGCTCCAGTAAATAACATTTATCATTAGAACCTAAATTTGTTAGCAGCGTAAGTTTGATTCAACAAGGACTTGATCGTGTATTCTGCACCTCACAGGATGTGCTTGATGAATAACCAATTTTACTTTCTCACTTTACATATTCTAGGAGAAAATAACTCTTAACTATTGGTGGTCACATACAAAAATCTGATGAAGCACAGAAGCATTTAAGAATCCCTGCCTTTTGCTTGTGCTCACAATCCAGTGTCTGAACCCACACTTCCTGGATTTCATAGCCACATTTTTGTCTATTTGAAACACGAAACAGTACCCACCTCTTGAATCACAATCTCTGATTTTGCAAGCAACAGCGACTTGTCTCTCCCCTGAGGTATCCTCAAAGTTGTTGTTTTTTAAAAAAAGACCTTCTGCCAGTGTTGAGATAGGCAGAGACAAACCCACATCATCATGGATCCCAATTTCCCCTACAGAGAAGGAACTTACCATGGTTAAGTAGCAACATTCACTCCTCCAATCTGTTAAGATCATTTTGAATTCTGAGTCTGTCTTCTGCGGCCACCAGGAAAAGGACCTTCCAGCTCAAAAACCCTAGGGGAACAGAGTGCAGCTGCGTGAAGAGATGCCCTGTGAGTGCCTTCGGTACCCTGTGGAGGTTCCAAGAGGGGAACCTGTGTACCATGGGTGGTTTTAGCTGCGCTGCTCCCTTCAGAAAGCGTCTTACCGATTAAATTTAATTTCATCATTACAGACAACCAGTGATATGAGGAATAAAGATCCACATGGAGTTAGTTGGAAGTCACTTTTTTCTTTTTTCGATTGTAGTTTATGTTATTGTTTATATCCTTGTAATTTTGTTTTTGAATTTTCTTGTGTTTTTGTATTATTTGTTCATTTTATTCAATGTCTGTATGATGTACAAGTATAAATATTCTTTTAAAAAACAACAGAAAGCGTCTTACCAGGGAGAGGGACCCCAGAGGAGTTCCTGCTGATCTGAGAACTGATCCCAAGGCTGCCACCTGCCTGCGGAGGGTGTTTGGTCGTAGCCCGTTCCAAGCCCTCCTGTAGGAAAGCTAGAATGTCTGGTACCTGTCCTTCTAGGGGATCCAACTTATTTCTACGTGCCCACCTGACAAAGACCCGCCAGGTGAATTTGTAGATTCACTGAGTGGACTCTGCCAGAAGCTAGGATGGTGGAGGTTACTAGTCAGTCAACCCCAACTTCCTTAGGCATTCCCTCTCAACAGCTAAGCATGAAGTTGTAGCCAATCCGAGTCTGGGTGGTGGACCTCTCCCGACAACAGACTGCTCCTTTGAGGTAGGGGCCAAGGGTCTGTTACTGGTGAGGCCCTCAGATCTGCAAATCAAGGCCTCCTTGGCCAAAAGGGAGCCACAACAATGATCTCTCCAGGCTGGACCTGACCCACCTGAGGAGTCTCTGGATCAGGGCCATCGGAGGGAAGACATATAGAAGTCCCCCTGGCCGCTGGTCAAGGCATCCATGCCCATTGCTCCCCTCATCATGAACCGGGAGAAGAGCCCCACCTTTCAGTTCTCTGAACTTGCAAACAGGTCCACCCTGGGGAAGCCGAAGCGGTCCACTATTTGTTGGAACACCTGTGGATGAAGGCTCCATTCTGCTTGAGATACCTGGTGATGGAGCACAATACATGCTCTGCCAATAGGGATTCTAGATGCCTTTCTGCCCAAGACAGGAGAATGGTGGCCTACATGAGGGCCTGGGATCTGGCCCTCCATGCATATATATGATTTGGTAGCCAGGTTGTCTGAATGCATCAGCATGTTTTCCCTCCACCAACTTCTTGAAGTAGAGGAGGGCCAGTCTGACTGCTCTGAGCTCCAAACAGTTTATCGGTTGGTATGCTTTCTCCTTGGATCAGATCTCTTGGGCATAATGATCACCTGTGTGTGCTCCCCACCCCAAAAGACTCGCGTCTGTGGTTATCTGGACCTGTGGCTGCTCCCTGAAAGAACACCCCTTCTTTAGAACTGGGGAAAGCCAGCTCTAGGGACCTCCTGGTCTCCCTGCTCAACTGCAGCCTGACATGCCTCCGCTGTATGATGTCCATCTGATAGGGATGGAGAGCCCACTGCAGGGGTCTGGCATGAAATCACGCCCATGCCACACAGGTCATGGAGGCGATCATGTGTCCCTGCAGTTTGGCCAGCTGGAAGGTGTCTGCCCTCTTTGCCCCCAGGACCTGTCGGACCGAGGTCCAAATCTTGTCCACACGCTCTGAGCAGAGGCTCACCAAGCCCTGCTTGGTGTCTTTCAAGCTTCCTAGGGCAACATGAACTGCACTGGAAACAGCTTGCTTTTCTCCATGTTCACTAAGAATCTGTGCTGCTGCGGGCAGTCTAGGGTCTCTGCTACATCGCTCCTGGCTTGATGGAGTGAGTCTGACCTGATCAGAATATCGCCCAAGTATGGAAAAAGATGAATGGCCTTCTTCTGTAGATGGACCACCAGAGTTATCAACACCTTTGAAAACATTCTCGGATTTTGGGCCAAGCCAAAAGCCAAACAGGTGTACTGATAATGATTTTTCTGGAATGCAAAATGCAGAAACTGGTTATGTCCTGGGTAAACTAGGCTGTGGAGGTAAGCATCCATCAGGTCTAGGGAAGCTATGAAGTCTCCAGGCCTGAGACCCTTTAGAATGGTCTTCAAGGTTTCCTTTCTGAATTTATTTCAGGGCAGGTACTGATAGACCCTCTTGAGATCTAGAATGACCCTTCATTTTCCTGATTGCTTTGGGACCATAAAGAGACTAGAGTAGCAGCCAGATCCCCGCTGTGGTTTTGGCACAGGCTCTATCGCTCTGATCTCCAGCAGATGCTGGATTGCTTGAAGCATAGGGAGGTGTTTCTGTGGTTTTTTGGAGCATGGGGAGGAAATAAATTTGGCGGGGGGGGGGGGAACGGGACTGGTCAAACTCTATCTTGTAACTCTCCTGGATAATGCTGAGCACCCACTGTTCTGTGATCAAGGCTTCCCGCTGCCGCCGCCTCTTGCCTCCCCTGTAATTGCTGCCTTGAGGCTGCTTGAGGGAGCTCTGGCTACATGAGGATCTATTTGGGAAACCCTGCCCTCCCCAGGAGGGTTTGTAGCTCTTGAAATCTCTAGCGCTGAATAAGCCCGTTGGAACGAAAGGAAGAATAATTTCCCTTCCTGTGCACTGACACGACTGCTGCCACGGCCCTTGCTGCAAATTGCAAGGCATCCAGCTGGACATGGACAAACCCTGGTGGGACCTCTGAAAGGCCTGAGCCCAGATGCAGACCGCCCTGGCCATGAAGGAAGCTGCAGCTGAGACCTTAATGGCTAGTGTCACCTGTATAACAGAACCTCTGCCCTTTTGTACTCAGGGTTCCTGGGGTAATCCTGCCATCCTGGATCCATGAGTAAGGGAACATATGGGGGGCATCTCAGAAATCCCACTCTATGCTTATCAAATGGATATCCAGTGGTACCTCAGGTTACATACGCTTCAGGTTACATACACTTCAGGTTACAGATTCCGCTAACCCAGAAATAGTGCTTCAGGTTAAGAACTCTGCTTCAGGATGAACAGAAATCGTGCTCTGGCGGTGCGGCGGCAGCAGAAGGCCCCATGAGCTAAAGTGGTGCTTCAGGTTAAGAACAGTTTCAGGTTAAGAACGGAACTCCGGAACAAATTAAGTACTTAACCCAAGGTACCACTGTAGCCGTTTTATGAGTTTGTTGCCTTGGAGGCCTCAGGTGCCTGCCATTCCTGCAAGATGCTCTCAAACTCTACTGGAAAGGGGAAAGCCCTCTTGGGGGCCTTGCGCTTGGGGGAGGTCTTGGAGGCATTGCTGGCTGCCTGGGGTCGCTTCTTGGCTTGCTGGGCTTCCTCATGGAGAATGACTGCCTTCACAGCCTTTCCCAAGAGCTGCTTGATGTCTGGGCTCATAAAGAGTTGGGGGGGGATGCTCCCCCTCCTCCTCATCTGGGGAAAGCTCACCCTCCTCCCTGTCTGAAGAGGTGCATGTAAGCCTGGATGATGAAGGCTTGAGGGCATGAGGCTTCTGATTCAGAGGATTCTGAACTGGCTGCCCATGGGGAAAGGGAAGGTTCAGTTCTCCTGTAGGTCCTTCTGCCAAGGCCCCTTTCTCCCTGCTCAGCACCCAGCATCACTTGTGCTGGGGCCCCTTTGAGGGGACAAGGGGCTGCTCCAAGAAGAGTAGTATTCTGAGGGGGAAGGGGAGGGATCAGCAATCCTCCTCCTGGCACCCTGCCAGTTCCCAGCCCTGCTTGAACCATGGGTGCTTTCCTGAGGCCCACCCCCCAGTGCTGCCCTTGGCTGAAGGGACCCTGATGGGTCTGTGGCAAGTGGGGGTGGGGGTGGGGGTGGAGCGTGGAAGCCGCAGGTAGGCCCAAAGCCTCTCCTAGCCAGGCAATCCACTCAGGGGTAACTGGTGGCCCAACTCCCCTTCTTACCAGAACCTCCAGAATTGCTGGAGCTGATGGATCAGGCCTTTGCAGGTCGCCCAAAACTTCCTCAGCCTGGGCTGCTGTTAAATTCAAGGGAATTCCAGGCCCCTTTGCGCAGGCAGCTTGGGTTCCCACAGATCCTGCTGATGAATCTGGAGAAAGCTCCATCTCACAGAAAAGAAAGTCTCCTCCTGAGAAGGAAAACCCCTTCTGCTGGGTTTCAGTCTTTTCCTAGCCTTCCTTCCCAAGTCCAGAGGCCTCCAAAGACTGTAGGCCCAAAGGGAGGCCTAGTCAAAAGTATGGTAGATCCAAGAGAAGAAAAACCTGGTATGGATAACAGAAGGGAGCTGAAAGAGTGGATCCAAGAAATGAAGATAAAGAAAGAACAAAGGAAAGAAAAATCCCTTCCAAGATGGCATTCCCATCTTTTTCTTTTACCGGGCCTAGAGCAGGTAAGAGACCTCCTACCAGCGGTGAAGGCAGGAAATGGAACTGGAGCAAGAGGCTTGTCTCTTGTAACTATGATGCAGAAGACAGACTCAGAATTCAAAATGACCTTAACAAATTGAAGAACTGGGGCAAAACAAAATGAATCTCAGTAGGAACAAATGTAAGGTTCCATACTTTAGGCAGGAATAACCAGGTGCAAAAACGTAAGATGGAGGACACCGGGCTTGCCAGTAGTACATGTGAAACAGATCTAGAGGTCTTAGTAGACCACAAGCTTAACATGAGTCAGCAATGTGGTGCATCAACAGAAAAGCTCATAGTATTCTAGGCTGCATCAACAGAAGCAGAGTGTCCCAAATCAAAGGAAGTAATAGTACAGTACTGCTCTATTCTGGCTTGTGAGACCATACTTAGAGTACTGTGTCCAGTTCTGGAGCCACAATTTAAGAAGTATATTGACAAGCTGGAGCATGTACAGAGGGCAACCAAGATGATCAAGGGTCTGGAAACCAAGCCTTATGAGGAATGATTGAGGTTGCTGGGTAAGCCTGGATAAGAGGAAACTGAGAGGTATGATAGCCATCTTCCAATATCTAAAAGGGTATCACATGGAATATGTAGTAAGCTTATTTTCTCCTGCTCCAGAGGTTAGCACCCAAATCATGGCTAGGACCCTAACCAATGGACTCTCTCGGAAGGTGGTAGATAGACTTTCCTTTCTTGGGAGGTTAAAAGCAGTGGTTACATGGCCATCTGTCATGGACGCTTTAGTTGAGATTCCTACATTGCAAGGGGTTGGACTGAATAACCCTAGGGGTCCCTTCCAACTCTACAATTCTATGGTATCCTGCCTGCCTTTAATCATGGAACACAAGGCAACATACATGTGTCCAGGCTCTCACCCATCCAGACACTGATCAAATCCAGACATGCACAGATTCAGCAAGGTGGTACCTCATGCGCCTTCAGACCATACCCCATATTTATAGAGGTTTGCACAAAACTGTTATCAAACCAGATGGACAGGGTATACATAATAAAATTATTATTATTAAACAGGAGTGGTCAGAAAAATAATGATTTTGACATTTCAATTTATTTTCTGCTTTTACCAATTCCCAAATGTTAACATACACTTAACCCTTTTTGATAAAGTTTAATGCAATTCATGCACAAATTTGCCTATACAACTGCCTATAATGAACAGTAAAAAATTTAAATCAAAGAAATTACTGTTTGGACATTGCTAAACTGGCTTCCACAGAATGATTCTGTTAAGCCTTGTCTTCTTTTATGCCATGTCATTACCTATTCTAACCAAAATCACATAATATTCTAAAAGGGTGACTTAGCTTTTACCACATTCTTTCATCTCAAGTAAGCTTCCTTCTGCCTTAGATATAATATCTGAACAGTTTATGTGCCATAAGAAAATTCCTAACTGAATTTAAATGTAACACACACACACAGAGTTTTTTGCTGCGCAATTGCTTATTAAATCATTGTGATTGTATAGGAAGGTTTTAAGCAGCAATGTCAGAAAATCAGCCATTGCCTGGTATCTCTCTACCGGCACAAAAAAGGTGTCATGTACTAAAGCAAAGCGCAAACATGAAATCACATAGGCAAAAGACGTGGAATAACACAAGGTGGAATTCCACCCTCCCAGCAGCAAGCTGTTTAGCTAATGCGCCCGAATCCTAGCAAGTCAGATTTAACAACCTGTTTATTTCAAGCAAAACCTGTTGCAGCAATGCAGAATTCCTCCCCCACCCCATCCCCCGAGGAGAAGCACAAACACACAGAGAGAGCCTCAGTCAGCAGAAACTGAAACGGCGCTGTGACACGCAGCCAACGAAGCGACCGGAATCACGACATTTTCATCAATACTGGAGACAACGATCAAGAGGCCCCTAAAGCAAGCAATCTTCTCCGCCTTCGGACATTCTTGGGCACTTAATCAGCCGCTGCATATCCCGAGACACCCATAATTTGGGCGAGCTCCGCATTTGCATTCGGATCGGTGAAAATCGAGCTTTTGCCGGAGATGAAAAATCCCTCTGCAGCATCCCTGAAATCGGCCATTACAGGAAGAAGCCGGAGCGGGTTTTACGACATTTCCCAGCATCCTTGCTGCCTACAATTCCCACACTGCACATGCCCAGCAACTCCAGAGTTAACCCCTTGGTTGCCCAGAGGCAACAACTTTGTGTCATCGGGCTCGACTCTTGTTTCCTCGACTTTCCCCTCACATCCCTGTTCACAAAAAATAGGCAACACACGCGACGCGTTAAAAACACTCAGAGTGTCAAGAGAAAGTGAAAAGGGGAGACCACACGCGGAGAGCTTCTAAAGGGAAGCCTGGAATATTTTTTTTAGCATAAGAATATTCTTTTAAAATTCTCCAGAACAGTAACAAATCTGCATCTGCAGTCATCCTCAGGTGTTTACTATAAACGTTTTCGGTTTAAAGTCTACTGGTCTTCGTTTTCCTGCACGCTTCTAGAGACTACAGTTTCTTTGTATCAATAATAATCAATATTTTTGCTTTGTACCTTAGACAGCAGGTGGAATTTATTCTGAGTACCTCTTAATTTTTTTTTAAATGAATGCACTATTTGTTCTTAAAATTCCCAGGTCTCTTCCCAAGATCTCAGAATACATATAGACATACAGATAGATAAACAGATAAGAAAAATAAAGCAGATTTAGAAAACCCTTGCTATTCTACTTTTCTCCTTACAAATATGCATTCAGGTATATATCAGTATTACTATACTACGCTCCTGCTTTTCAGTTCCTTCAGTCTTTCAAGAGCCAACAAACTACATCTATAAACAAAACCAACCACAATTTAAAACAGATTAAACAGTATCTAATTTGAAAGAGGAAAACAAAGCCTCATGGCAAGCCTTCCTAGACTTAACTGAAATGGGTATTGTGTGTACACACTTCTTACTATTTATTATTAATTGCATTAGAAATAACTGCCCTCAAAAATAATTGCCAAAGAAAAATCAGTCTAATTATTCTAATTTGTACTGCCATGTTAATTGTTACATGGCTAGGAATTCTAGAGACCATCTGCTTCCCAGACAACACAGAAACCTAGCTGGTGCTACAACTCCTAAAAGAAATCCAAATCTCTCAGAAATCTGTTACACATAATAAAAAAACAGACAAAATATGGTCACTTACAGTCATGTTGTCGCTGTAATCCCCCCTCCTTTATAATTTATTTTAGACCATGGAAACAGCAGAAAATGGTCATGCTTCTTTCAAATAAGCTGACCTATAACGTACTCCCACACATTTTTACAAAGTTTAATTCCCAACAAAATATTTTGAACATCAAAGCGGTTTTCAAAGTGATACCTGGCTAAAACAACGACAGAAAAAACTTCCCTTTGTGACTCTACAGACACACGTTGTATATCTCCCAAGCCAATACAAGCCAAAGTAATTTCAAATAATACCCATACACTTATTTACAATTTATTTCTTGGTGCATTGACTTTTGCTAGTTTTTCACCCCCCAAAATTCTACAGGAATCTCAGCTCTTTAACAGCCAGCACTACATAATTGTCCATCAACATTTCCATTGAAAAACCAAATCCTTCAACAGTCAGGCGTGCAGAGCTCTACCTTTTTCATTTACAAACAAGCCACAATCATTTTACAAGCATTTTAATACATAGATTAAAGCCACAACGGACAACATGGGACAAAGACTGTGTGAAAAGAAACGTGAAATATAACAGGCCTCCCCTAATAACCCATATTTAACTATAGAACTGCTCAGCTGTATATATTTCTATGTCTCAAAGAAAAGATGGACAGTTTATGTAGTTTGCACTATTTGAATTAAAGTTTATAAAGCTGGCCTATTAAAAAGGCCTTGTTTTTAGGATTTCAATTAATTTTTACATTTTTGTCTTATTAATTTTATTTATCTATTTCAAGTCAATGAAGAATTTCAGAGTAACATTATTAAGTAATTTTAACCCTGGTACAGAAAGCTTTATTTAATAATAAAAGTTGCATGAGTAATGGAATGTTGACTTATTGCATACATTTCTAGATATTAACAAAAGCACTTGAGGAAAAATATGCCTCAGGTGCTTTAAAATATTGACAATTTTTCTGGCAATAGATTAAATCTGAAATTAAGAAGTAGTAATATTTTGACAGGATCCAACCATACCATTTCAGAATGGTATATGTCTTTCTTGCTTCAAGCAGAACTATTTCTCTGTCTCCTCACAAAGGCAACACACACACACACAAACTGTAAACCTTCATTACTTTTTTTTATAGGTAATTTTTTTTTATCATAGGGAACTGCAGACAGAATCACTTTTCTGCAGCTTTCAGTCAGTGTGCAATTATTTTACCAAAAGGTAAGAAGGCTTTGCTTTTGCCTTTAAAAGATTTCACAATAGCATGGAGCTTTTACTGTCCTAAACCTTTGTTGTTGTTTTTAAACATTACCATGAACATCAAATTTTAGTAACCAGAATTTAATAATGAGTAATTGAAGTGAAATAGACAACTGATTTGGAGCAGGTGTGTGTTTTACAACAGCATACCTTACACTTTTAACAGGCCTTATCCCACAATGTTTGCTATTACATGAAATTATCTAAGGTACAGATTAGGTCAGAAAAATAATATCCCCAATGCCGTCCCCCTCACTCCACCCTGCCACCTCCACACACAGCTCTTTATGTCCTCTAAATCACATAACTTTTTTAAATTGACAATTTGGTCTTAAGAAACACCATTGCAACCAAAGCGAGTAAACCCAAAATTTTATTACACAACAGCCTATTTTTAATTAACTAGCCTTTTTAAAAAATCGTACTTTGGGGCTCAGTCCACTGGGAGCTTTCCAAGCACATGTCCAAAGAAAAGAATGACATTTGCAGAAAAGGCCTTCTACGACTACCATATCAGCAGGGGTTGTATGGCAAATGTATCTTGTGGGACAGTCCTGCTTATCAAGACTGACTGCTTTATTTTTAAAATGTTTACCAAATCACTCTGGTTGAGAAATACTGTTTTTAGAATTTAATTCTTGCATAACCAAAATAAAACCACCTTTCACCTGGAATTGTGTTTTTGCATTTTCTCATATGGATCTGGCTCACATACTTACTAAGCATTACATACTGAATGTTACGTTATTCTTAGGCTTTTCATGGGGTAACTCAATGTCTGCTTAACCATCCTTTCACACTTTGCTAGATGCTAGAACAACCTTAACTCGTTTTTTTCTGTATACAATACCATACACAAAAATAACAGTCAGGGTTTACATGGTTTATTAGTCTAAAGGCCAAATAATATATTATGGAACTATGGTGTAACTATTTTCTTATCCCATCAAAAAAATTAGGTAATAAACCAATGCCTTACCAGTAAAAGGGGGCTCATTTCTTTAATCCATCACTGGCATTTACTGAAACAAGGATTTCCCAACAGTCTCTGTAAAACTAAAGAGAGAGAAAAATAAATCTATCAGACAATCAGTTGCAATTACAAAAACTACTTTTTGTATTTTTAAAAACAGTCAGGACCCTTGAACTACAAAAGTTTGTATTACTATACCTGAAATATATATTTTTTGAAATGTGGGGCCTATGTTCTTCATCACTATAACCTGTGGGGGGGTTGTTTAAACTATATACACTGCACTTTCCTCCTTTTTTGAAAAATAGAAAAATTGAAATCCTATATAATCTTTGTGTCTAGAAAATAAAAATAATATGAGTTGTAAGTAGTAGTTTGTTTTGAGGGAAGAGGAAATTGGAAGATACTGCTCCTTATTGCCTCTCCTATATCCTATTATAAGCATTCATTTCAAAATAAAACAGTTTTACTCTTATTTTTCCCTTGGTTTATAATACTGTATATGTTATACAATAATACTGCTTGAATGCTTATATATATAGTGCATAATTTGTTCCTGCAAGGTGTTCGCATTTTTTCTTGTACCCCTCTTTTGTCCGCAAGGTATTTCACAAATAAAATATCTGCAGATCCACTATTTTCATGGTTTGTTCATGTTTAATTTTTTTCCCCATTCACCATCTCAAACACATCCGTTATTAAGGCAATGAATGTGCACTGTATCCAGAATAAGACCCTTTAAAGGCTTTCATTTTATAGAGAATAAGTGGCATCCTTTTTAGTTTTCAAATGGAAAACTTAGGATGTAAGCTAAACCAGTTACTTGAAATCACCTTTTTCGGACTTTAATCTTCCAGAATTAATGTTGGTATAAATGTTGCCTAACACCAGCCCTTCCAATGGAGCTTCAGCTCCGTCCAACTGTTGCAATTCACATGCTCCTCCCTGATTTCGAAGGTGATCTCAAAGGTAGTGAGAACGAAGGAAACAGTTGGACATAACACTAACTAGGAAACACTTCCCATCAGTTTTTTGTTTCTATTTTTGCTGTGTATACTTTGGGCTAGTTATTAGCATTTTATATATAAAAACTATTTCCTGCCTAATTTTATTTTGTATCCTTAACTCGTCCTATGAAGAAAAAACCAGAATGAACTGAATGAGTAGTGCTCACAGATTTTGTACAATATCTCCGGCGGGGGGGGGGGTGTTTAATAGGAAAATTGTAACCCTTGAAAATTTATTCAATATGTATCCCTTGATTCAAAACAACAAACCAACACAATTTCTGTAACAACCTGTTGGTCTACAAAAACCTATCTATTGGCACAAAACAAGCATAGGCTCCAATAATGCACTCCCCCCCCCCCGATTTATATTATTGTATACAGCAGAGATTTGGGGTACAGCCATTTCCTAGAAGCAGCAGACTAAGAATAACTGAAAATGCCTTTTGAAGATTATAGCATGGTGCTCAAAGAGCCTGATGTTTTACAGAAACCTCTTTGCTTGGGACTCCTACTAACACTTTTCAGGCTTCTTAAAAAAATAGAGGATTTTGAAAATCTGCTTTAATACCTGCAAAGTATTTTGTTTTCCCCATCTTAAGTCTGTGAGAGTACCTGCATTGGTTTCACTTTTGCTCCTGCCACTTTTGTCCTTGTTCCTTAATGGCCCAGAGTCTCTTAGGGCTTTGTGGGGTGGGGTAGGGTGTTCACCTACTCTTACAGGTGCACACTTTAAAAATAAATTATTCTAAAGATATAAATGATGCTGATACATGTATATAATGGCATTTTATTGGCCGCTCACTAATATAGTTAACTGGGTAGCTCACAAATATGAAACAATAAAATACAATATGTAAAATAGCATAAAAAGAATCAGAGCATTAAAAATCCAGTTTTTAAGAAAACATAATTTTGGGGATGAGATGAGCTTAAAGAAATTGAAAGAATAATTACGTCATGTAAATCTAAAGCTATTGCATGTACACCTAAACTGAAGGGCATGTTTCATAACTAAAACCCAGTGACAGTTACCAAATATCACTTTAAATATATCCACTTTACCCATTATATAATTGAATATTGCTTTTAAAATAGTGTCCTAGCCTTTTACTATTCTGACTGTAATAAAATATTTTTATGATTCTATGAAAATTAATAAATGCAACTGCATTTTTCTGTAAACTTCTAATTCCTAATTGTCTATCCTATCTCTCACCAAGACAATGTGAAATTAGGGGAAACTGATACTATCTTTCACCACCTTGAGCCAAATTTCTCTTTCTATAATTTAGGTAAACGGCCTCTCACGCAACCGCAATCACTTGCTTCGGCTATCAAAGAGAGAGAGAGATAACTGATATTTTTCTGTATCCCTCTTTTTCCCTCTTCCTGTTGTGTCCTTGGCCATAAAACATTCTGGGCCTCAAAATGCTTTGTAAAAATTACATGCTTACCAGACCTACGTATAGGAAGCATAGCTGTTTAAAGCACATGGTTTGAGGCTCTGGTAAACACTCATTGCCAAAACAATTCCTTAACTAACATTGCAGTCCAACCCTCCCCCCCCCCTTGTGCTGGGCTAGGGTGTTGGTGCTTGGCTTCTGCCATCATCACTTCTCTGGTGTGGAGCTCCCCATTCAGCCCAAACTGAACATGTGTGAGTGAGTGCTGCCAGTGGGATCTCTGGCAAAAGCAGCCTGTGAAAAGTCTCCAAACAGGGTATTTCAAAGAGGAGCTGAGCCAGCCTCAAATCTACTGGATCCTGAACCAGACTCACTGATGTCATATCTGGGCTCAATTGCTGTGCCAGCTTCAGGCTGACGCAGCTATTTCCCTAGCCCCTGCCTTCTCCCTTTGCCATTTTGAGTGTATCCAAGCTGGTAATACTCTAGACCCACCGAAATCTGTCGACTTCATTTATTTCAGTGAGTCTACTCTTGAGTATGACTAATCTTGGTTACCACCCTATATTTGTCTATTTACAGGTTAGTGTCCCACATGGGAACTGAATGAAGAAGAAGAAAATCCAAATTCTTCTTCTTGTTCCTACTTCAGAACCTACTTGTTCTGAACAGGCCAATTAGGTAGTTAAAAAAATATATTGTCTGCCTGCCTGCATAATTTTGTGTCATAAAAACTGAACTATGCCATACATTTAAAGCACATTTAACACACATTTAAAACTCACGGCTTCCCTCAAAGAAACATTAGAACTGTAGTTTGCTAAGGGTGCTGGGAATTATAACTTGGTGAGGGGTCTAACCCCGTTCCCTGGATTCTTTTGGGATGCCATGGGCTTTCAATGTATGGTATGGACCCCTAACACTGAACACCACTCAAGATTCCTGCAAACAGAGAGCTACCAACTCATCCACCCAGTTCCTTCCTGTTGCTCCTCCTCTGTCGAGCTGTCAGGTATAGGGGCTATCCTATATATTCTCATAATTTATTTTCTGAATAACCTCTGGGAAATAGTTATTGCTTTCGTGTTCCTCTCTAGAACTGTGTGGGATAGTAATGCTGACTGGTGTATGGAGAAGGGTTTTTGATGCAGAATGGGAGCAAAAGAGAAGTCTAGCCTTTTCATTTTGTGTGCAGGTTACTTCATTTTCTCGTCAAATATCTTACTCTATGGTACTCTAATTCTAAGTAATTCTAAGTAAGTCCCTCACAAAATGTAAAAGAATAGGCCCAAGTCAAACACCCAAGTACAGAAGGTAAGTATCAGAATTAAAGACAAAATCAGTTTCCTTACTTCTTGCTTTGGAAAGATTTAACAGTAATAAACACCAATTTTTTAAAAAATGCCTTGGACCCAACATCTGCTGCACCTTTACAGTGACAACAATCCAGACTGTAATTTGTCTAATCAGGGGTCAGAAATAAAACACACAAGAGGTAGGAGAATAATGGGAAATTTGCTATATGGTGCAGAGTCCCAGGAAAGTTGGAACCACTCTCCTTGGTAATAAATTGCTGTTACACAGCAGTAACAGTTGTGGATTATTTATTTTTACTTTTTATTTGAGGAACTCTGGACAATTTGCAGCCACATTAAGAGAAGCAGGAAAGAAACTAAAAATCAACTATCAAATTTTCCAGAAATATTGTATCCTATCCCTTGCTATAAAATACCTGTCCATATAGAAGAATCTTCTGTGAGACCTACGAGAGCCTAGAGCAGCCTTCCCTGACTATTCTGGCATGGGCTGATGGGAACTGTAGTCCAAAACATCTATGACAGCATCAGGTTGGGGAGGGCTGGGCTAGAGTGTTAGGCTTGGAGGTAGGAAATCACAGGCCAGTTTGCCAAACCTACTGGATGATATTGGACATGATACTACCTTTCATCCTAGTCTACGTCATGGATGGTTGTGAGGCTAAACTGTGGATTTGGGCTCTTTTTATAGGAATGATCAGTTACAAATACAAAACAATGTCTAAAGCAGAAAGGTTCGGACTCAGCCATGAATGAATTCTATAATGGGAGGGCAGAGAAGGTACATGGTAGCACTTATGGTCCTTGAAACAGTGAAGCAAGCACCTATATACCAGTAAATGTTTAAGGCAGCACATTTAGCAGGGATTAAATATCATTAAACTTTGTGTGGCATACTTCTGAATAAACACGCTTAGCATTGCATTACATGGCATCTAGGAATGATGGATAACTTTGATTCAGGTCTCATTTGCAAACCAAAACACAGCTGTCCTTCAAAATTTGTATTTATCTAAATTTTGCTATGTAGTTCACCAACCAATGTTTAGAAAAAAATGCACATATTAAGGGAAAGTGTGGATAAAAATGAATACATTGGTGAAATTAACACACAAAATGCATTATAGAAGGAGGAAATTGCTTCCAAAAATGTGTGAGTTAGACTAAACTGCATATAATTTTTTTTGGGGGGGGGGGTATTGCACAAAAATGCTGAATTTTCACCAGGATTTTAAAAACAAGTGACATGTTGCTGTAGATATGGAAAACTGAATTTAATATTGGAAAAATGAGAGCAGTGCCATAGCTACTGGCGGGGGGTCGGGGCTAGCTGGGGTTTTTTGCCCTGGGTGAAGCCTGTGTGTGTGTGTGTGTGTGTCTGTGTGTGTACAGAAATGTGTATGGGGTGTTTGCCAAACAGGGTCTTTGACCAGGGTGAAATAAAGCCTAGTTTCGGCTCTGCTGAGAGAAGTGAAATTGACAGATTATGTCATCCTAAACAACAACACATTTTAACCAGGCCATAGTCTATCTAACTTTCCCTGAGCCTACCCAGCCCTCCAAAAGAAAGTATAAAAATATTTATACTTACTTGTGTATGCATTTAATGAACTACTTTTGCCAGGGTCTCCTCTAGTAGTGACTGCTTTAAACTCATCTCTCCAGCAAGAGATTTTAAATGACTAGACTGCAGCAGAGGGCATTTCGATTAACAGCTGAACTGGTGGTGACAGAATAACCACCACTCTCAAAGTGGGTAAGAGGGTGGGTTCTTTTTCTTACTCCTGTCCTTGTAGTTCTTTGTGTTTTGAAAATTTGAAATTTTGGTTTCAAAGGGGGCATTATTTACGGCATCTCGGGCTGACATAATTGTTGGGCCTCTTCCTGGACCCTCTCAGCAGAATGAAGGGGTGTTAGTTCCAATAAATCCAAGCTATCTCCATCCCTGCCCCATCTTTGGAATGTCCCATTTTGTGGTCTACTGTCTCTGAAATGCTAGACTTATGGGGGCTGCCAGGGCATAGATACCAGCCACCATTGGAGGGACACTTTTGTCCCATCCTAATATCCTCCAACCCGTGGATCTGGGAGTTAGGGATGCCTTGGAAGACAAATTTCACTACACCTTGGGTTCCCATGTTTTATAGAGTCTGTAATTGATTCCATGATGCATGAAGATCACTGACATCTTGAACCTGCCTAATCAGCCTTATATAGGTATTACCTGTTGAGCCTATAAAAATATTTCTGACATGTTCAAAAAGGGGATCTTCCCAAGTTTTGAACGGTTCAATTAAAAGATTAATATTTTTGATAACCTGTCTGACACTTAAATTCAAGTACATAGTTCATGTTCCCTTCCTCACTATTCTGATTTCTCGTTGTGTACCTTTTGATGGTTTGGTCAAGTTATTAAGGGTAAAAGGAAGGGTAGAATGAAAATGAATAGGACAGTTGATATGCTGGTTTTTTTGTTTTTTTAACAAACAAACTCAAAAGACTGTATTGTAAAAAATGTTGACTGGAGTGCTCACAATTACCAAAAGTACTATTACAAGTCTTCTAAACGAGTAAATATAAAATATACCACTATTATACCAATATACCAATATACTCTATTTTTTATTTGTGTGCTGGCAAACAAGTGGCATGAACAAGACAAGCACAACTAGATTGGGGGTGGGGGGAGTTACCTGACACAAGCTGTATGAACTCAGGCACACCATTTTGAGGAAAAGCTAGCCTGTAAAATCTTATCCTTCTTAAACCTCTGTTTCCTACCACTCGTAACAATAAAGCAACAGTCTGCTTCATGTTAATATAGCATAGCACAATTTTCCAGTTGGTTGAGGAAATGAAATATTCCCCTCTTAATAACAAATTAGGAAACTCCCTGAGTAATGTTTTTAAATGTCTTAACCAAACATTTTAATAATAAACAGTTCTGTCATAAACTAGAAAAAAGGTAAATTTACAAGCTTTTAATGCAGGACTGGATTATGACTGTTTGAGGCCCTAAGCACGTAAAAGATTTTGGTGTCCCCCTATATATTTAATTCAAAATATAAACAATAATAAACCATAAAATACGGGACAGCCAACACGACCAAGACTTGAGCGTCAGTGGACAGAGTGGCAGCTTACCAGTTACTAAATTCTAATGTTGTATGCCCAAAATTAATGTATATCATTAATCTCTATCATTACTATTTTATTCCTATTTTTATTATTGTATCTATATATATACTTATGTATGTCTTTTATTTATTTATTGTGGGTGCCTTTTTGTAGAACCCGGTTCAGCTGCAGCATATGGTCCATGGTAAATTCGGCAATGGAAAATTTCTGTGGTGACCCCCTTCCCTTGATGCCCTAAGCACATGCTTATTTTGCTTAACAGTTAATCCAGCCCTGCTTAAATGCTTCACTGGTACCTACAAAGTGGAGTGAAGTCAATAGCCTCCACTGAAGGTCCTGACATGCGTGATGTGTAACTATAACTATGTGAGCCAGGTCTGTCGACTTATGCCTCTGTCGTGACACAGGGTTCTGGAAAAAGATGAAACTGATTTTGGTAGAATTTACTTTAGTCAGTGTTCCTTAAATGCTTTTAGGCCATGAAAATGTTATGCTGTAATGGTCTGAGGAGGAGAGTGGGGTATTACAGACTGGCTTCTGTTAGAGCCTTGAGGGGGGATTTTTACTTGAAAAAATTCTGAACCACAGTATATCTAAACTCAACTCATGGTTTTAATGATATAATGATATGAGTTCAGCAACACTGGGAACAAGGCTATCCCAAGCAAATTGCAAAATTTCACTTGTTAGATGGAACCTGCCTACCACATATATAAATATTATGTTGTTTAGCAGCAAACCAAATACATCTATATCGCCCTTCAGATGTTGTTGGACTCCATCAGCCCCAGCTAGCATAGTCAGGGAAGGTGGGAGTTGTAGTCCAGCAACATTTGGAGGGCCATAGGTTAGCCACCTGTACATAATACATCACAGTGTGCTCCCAGTACATACTGGGAAATGTTCTAGAGTTATCTTGGAGCTGCATGTGGTGGCGATATGGCTCTAATGGGGTCCTCAATATTCAAAGCTACCATACTTTGTTATCATTTGCCTGTTCCTGGCACTGTGATTTGAAATAAATGACTGGGATGCATGTCCTATTGACCAGCAAAAAATGGAACTTTGTTTCTGTGTTTGAGGACTGAATATATTTAGAAAGACAGACTTAAAGAAATAGATTAGACATTCATGATATGGGCTTGTTCAGGGTTAATTTATTTCAGCAGAACTCCTCCCCAAATAGCTATCTATCTATCTATCTATCTATCTATCTATCTATCTATCTATCATCTATCTATCATCTATCTATCATCTATCTATCTATCTATCATCTATCATCTATCATCTATCTATACATATCTGTAGACAGAAAGCTACAGATGATTGCGTCTTAGGTGGTACAAACACATAAAATGGTGCATGCATTTCACTTTTGCATAGCTAATGTGGTGCCTCCATATGCTGTGGGTTATAACTCCCATAATCCTTGAGCTTTGACCATGTCAGCTGGGGCTGATGGGAGTCCAAAGTCCACAACATCTAGAGGACTTTCTGGTCCAGTGATGGCCAAACTTGGCCTGCCAGCTATTTTGCGACTACAACTCCCATCATCCCTAGCTAACAGGACCAGTGGTCAGGGATGATGGGAATTGTAGTCCCAAAACAGCTGGAGGGCTAAGTTTGGCCATCACTATTAAATCTGGTCTAATCTGATTATACTGCCAACCACTGACCAGAGCCATGCTGGCTAGGCCTGATGGGAGTTGGACTCCATCTAGAGAGTCCCAGGTTCCTCAGCTATGGCCTAAGGGAAATTTGGGCTTATATTTTTTGAAAACCATTCCTGAAATGGAGATAAATATAAAAAGCAAATGCTGATATGGTGTGAAGATCTTTCATCTAAAGAGGACCTGTCCTGTTCCTTGCCCAAAGAAGCTCTTGGATTCCTGGCCCATGACTACAACAGAAATTGGCTTCATAAACCTTAAGAGGCAGGAGTAACTTAAATTTATTTCCCCCTCAATTTTCCCCTTAAGACGTGTTTATGTAATCAGGAGCTTATCATATTACAATCTGAGCATATCCTACAACCCTGCCTGTAAGTTTATACAGTATGTACATCATTCCTAGTTCATTCAAAACGAAATATTAAACATTTTTAACCTTTGCTGTTGAAAAATAATTCTTAAAATTGCTTGGGTTGATTTATATAGACTCCAGTAAATATTGACATTTTGTCAAGGAGTTATACACAAGGTGAATTTTAATGAATTATTTTATTATTAATATTTTTTTCTTATTCAAAAAGGCTTTTAATTTGTCCTAGAAACAATAACACAAGGGCTATTATATTATTCTTTGCTTCCTTGCAATATGATAGCATGGTGCTATAACAGAACATGCAAGTTGCTCTTTTTAAATTGGTAAAGTGTAAGGCCCAGATATTGAGACAGTACTTCAGATACATTTACAAATGTTTCCAGCTTATGTAAGCTTAAGTGATCACCAAGGCAGCGTTTGATAATATAAAGTGCTAGAATGTCGTTATATAAGTCATAAAGTCCCTTCTACAGAAAGTTTTGTTTTTCACATGGATTTAATAACAATTAAGATTTCAGTAACAGAGTATCAATGCTACAACATAGATTTGTAGAAATTAATATTTCATGGATATATGATAAAATGTTTGTAAGCAATCTATTTTTTCTTCTTTGCTAATTAATCTGTGACAGTGTATATGTGTTCTAATCCTGGATAAATATATACTTTAAAATAGGATATAATTTTCAGAAACTAGACAAAAAAATGGATTTGGGGTGTTTGGGGTGTTTGCATGTTTGGTTGTCATGTTAAGAATTGCCTAATAGATTTAATATATTATATAGCATAATACAAGATTTCTATGTAGATCAACAAACAATCATGGTTTAAATTACACTGTTTGAAAATTCTTTCAATTTACCTTACAAATGTATTATACGAGAGAATCTTATTAGTAGGCAGCCAGAAATTAAGCACATTTACTTAGAAACAAGATTAATTTGTGTTCTTGACTACTGTTTTAAAAAATCTATATACATTTTTAAAAAGGCATGAGCAGCCCCACAACTATAGTTTACATTAAAAAAAAAAAATCAAGACCCCTTGAAATATTTGTAAAAGAGCATTTACAGAAAATTCCTTTAACTAATGCCAACACTGAAATCAAATGTATTTTTGGTAATTTTCATTGTTCACATTTTCAATTCTGTTTCTCATATTAGCAATTTAAAAAGGTAAGTCAATGAATCAGTTTGGAATATTTGCAGCAGATACACCTGCTATTCGAGCTACATACTGGATAACTGCCAAATTTTAAAGATTTCCTCCCAAAAAACAATCCTCAATATATAATTAAATATACTAAGGGTATTTAATTATTAGGTGTAACATTTTAGAAATTGTAAGTTTTAACATTTACCATATATATAAATTAAGGAAATTGATATAAACGTTATCTGAATTTTCAAGTGATTTTTCATAGGCGGAGAGACAATATTCCTACATAAGTGCAACTCTATCTATCTATCTATAGATGCACATGCCTTTTGGGGGGGGGGAATCTTTTAATTAGCCATATGAACTTAAAATATATAACCTTATAACATATGAGTTGATTATTAATGCTTTATAGGAGCCAGTCCTGCAATATGTTTTTAGTTGCCTATATAGGTGTATGTATTAAAAAAAAATATTAAGGAACTATCAACAGTGGGGGTTTTTCTTTAGAACCTTTTGTTTATTTTTTTAAAGAACGTTCTTCCTAGTTAAATGCTGAAGTAAACTAGAACTCTATAAAGTTGCCTAGGAAAACAGTTCTTTTATTGCTTGTTGCTGGAAATTTTCCTTGTTTTTTAAAAAACAAACAGACAATTTGTTTTGAAAATACTAGCATATTTTATTGTATTCATCGGGACTTATTCGCAGGAAAGTAAGCATAGGGCTTGCAGCCTTACACTACAGTCCTGTTTATGTCGGTTCAAAAAAATAAATCTTGTTAAGTTCAGTTAAGTACTCCCTTCAGAGAACTTTGTCCGGAAAGGTGGTCTACAAATATAAAGAATAAATACATTTAAATAAAAAGTGGGTATAGGATTGCAATCGAACAATGCAATCCTATACATGTTTACTCAGAAGTAAACACTACTCAGAGTTCACTGGGACTTACTCTCAGGTCAGTGTGTATAGAACTGCAGTCTTCGTCTGCCAAAAACAATGGCCTTCCAGTCATTACACAACCAGAACAGATGAGTTATTTGGTCTTCAGTGCAATCCTATGCAAGTTCTCACAGCAAGGCCCACTGTTATTCCATTTAAGGTTCCTCTCAGGAAAGTAGGCACAGGTTTGTAGCATCAGGTGCAGTTCATTCAAAAGAACTGCAGTTTAACCATTATTTACTTTTTTTTTTAAATGAACTAAGTAAAAGGAGCTATGCATTAATTAATTGTAAGAAGCTTTGATACACGTAGGTCTCATTCATGTTCAGTATTGCATCTTCCTAAGCTTCTTTTAACTGTTTAAAAGTTACAAATATCTGAACAAGTTTTGCTGATCTCAACAACAAGGGTTTAACAACACTGGAAGAACCAGACGGCTCTCCCCATCACTCAACCTTTCCTCTCTTGCAGCGTATGAAAAGGCTGCTTTTGCCTGAAGGCATAAGGAGCACAATTATTCTGAGATCTTCAGAGCTATTATGCAATGTGTATGTCCTATGGGCACTGCCAAGGCCCCCATCCCTCTCTCTATCCAATCCCCCACACTTCTCCCTTTTTCTTCTATTATTTTTGGTTTTAACCACTTAGGCATGGCCTTGTAAACTGGCACTGTGAATTGCAAAGCTTTAATGATGATTCCCCCCCACCTCCATTGTTTGTACTTGTTACATGTTTTTCCCCCTGAATGTTTTTTTTCCTAAAAGCCAATAAAAACCAGTGCATCTTTTTTCTGATGGCAACTAACTTGCTTTTAAAATTACTGTCTTTCTGTTTTCAGTACTATTCAGGGCTGTATTAAATTACTGAAAAAAATATTTATGCTACAGTAATCAAACCCCTGGTTATAAAATAAAGTTGAATAGGATTACTTTAGAGCAAAATAATCTTTTAAAACCTACCTTTAAATGCCAGTTGTTTTTAACAGAGTAGAATTTTATATCTCAAAACAGTATATATGGGCTATGTTGGAATTCTCTAAACTTTATAATTTAAGAAAATGAATGTAACACAGTTCAGATATTAATGTAGGAAATTTAAGCTTTCCAACTTTTATATTATCTCCCTTATTCCACATTACAAAAATCTACTTGCACATGAGGCTTAAAAACATACCTGATTACTTAGGTTTGTCCTTGTCCAATTTATTTTGTCTTTAAACTAATTGCAAACTTTGTTGTTACAATCAGCAGGGAACAGCAATTTTGCATCATCTGCTTAAAACCCTGTACCCAGCCGTCACAACTAAAGCTAGGGGAGTTAAGATAAACATGTATTATGTCTGAAAGGAGGTTTCAGAACCCTACACTTTAAAAAGATATGCAAGTAATTACTGGGTCACGATCTCCAAGGCTGATTCCGTCACTTGGACCTGTGGATAAGGAGAAACCTCTTGAGATTTCAGTCTCTAAAAGCCCCAGACTCAGCTGGCTTGAGCGTACCATTATCAGGAGAGGGCTGATGGGCAGAAGCTCAGAGCTCCACTCGGCAGAACAAGCACACCTCCCCCCCCCAAAAAAAAAACACACCATAGCAGAGCTGGCTTACCACTTTGTTAAGCAATTTAAGTAGTGCACACTACTGTCTTGGGAAGCAGGGACATAATAAGACCATAGTCTTAAGGCTATGACTTCTAAAGCACATGACTTTGCCCAACGTATCCTTGGAACTTCACTTTGTCAAGAGTGCTGAGAATTGCAGCTCTGTCAGGGATAAACTACAGTTCCCAGGATTCCTTGGGAGAAGTCGTATGCTTTAAGTGTGCTTTAAATGTATAGTGTATATACAGGCTTTAATTAGACAGCTGCCAGTAGATAACTGGTGGGATGAGGTGAAGCTGCCTTCACTTTGACTTACCTGGGCAGAGCAGTGGTGAGGTTGTGGCTATGCAGATGCCCCAGTGGAGCCAATCTCACACTCTGGCATATCCACACAACCCTGACTTCATCGCAGCCCTGCCTGTATCAGGTGAGCTTCTGTAACACCAGTGCTGGGGAGGCAGCACTGCTAATTGCATCCCTGCATGGCTCTCTATTGCCAGGGATAGTCCTTCACTGCTTGAAGCACCCATGGAAGTGCAACTCTTAACCCTAACAGCATGATGGATTAGGAGGAGACTGTTCTAACTGCTGTATTCTTGCAAATGTGGGGTCTGTATCAGTGGGAGAAACCCTTTACCTAGTTAGGTATAGTGGCTGCCCAAGGTATAGTGCAGCAAAACACAAAAAATCACCTGACTTCTAATCTATTTCTGCATAATTTATTTTTCAACTATTTTTTTAAAAAGTTAACATTTTAGTTGTCTGTGTTAAGATATGTGGCCTTGTACCAGAGAAACTTCTGAAACATTTACTTTCAAAATCTATAATACAGGACTACAGAAGATAGTGTAATCCACAGCCCACAATATGAGGAACAGTTGAGGGACTTGGATATGTTTAACCTGGATAAGAGGAGACTGAGAGGAGATATGATAGCTTGTTTCCTGCTGCTCCAGAAGCTATGGACCATGCCTAGGACTCTAACCAATGGACTCTCACAGAAGGTGGGGGCCTCTCCTTCCTTGGAGGTTTTTAAGCAGAGGTTGGATGGCCATCTGTCATGGATGCTTTAGTTGATATTCCTGCATTGCAGCGGGTTGGACCAGATGACCCTTGGGATCCCTTCCAACTGCTGTTCTATGATTCTCTGACTCCTATAGGACTAAACCAACATGCACTTCAACATTACAGCATTATAGTTGTGCATAAAGTTGCAAGTCAATAGGAAAATTACATTGTTTTTATTAATGACTATGCATTCTTCATTGTCTAGATATATCTGACAATTTCACTGAGATATGAACTATAGAATAAGACTTTGGCTAGTATACAATGATAACATATTTCTATGTTTTCTTCAATGTAACACTCACTTTCAACAGAAACAAGAAATGTTTTGTCTTAATATTTTGCTGCACTTGCAACTTCCACAAAGTTTTCCTCTAAGAGTGAGCAAAACAAAGTCCTTATGTCAGTTTCTCTGTGGCATAAAATGTTACTTATACATGTGAGGGGCAAAGTTGCTTTTATAAGTCCATGAAATAAATATATCCAGTTACCTTCCCTTAATCTTCAGCCTAGTTCTGGTTATCTCTCATCTGGAAGAGGAGGATGGGAGCCTGCTTTGGGAGTTAGATGAGCAAGGTATTATTTTCAGTTTACAAATCCATTTATTAGAGCACTGCGAAAAAGATGGTTATGATGAATTACCGGTACCATATAATAAATGAGCTTTCCTTCCTGATTTTTAATTTAACTCAACTTATTTAGGCTCTAAACTTGCAAAAAAATAGTGTTATTGTTTTAGAAGATTTACAAATGGATTTTCTAAACTAGGTGTATGATGCATTCAAGACTGCCTATTCAGTGACACCAGTGCCAGATTTAGGGCAGTACAGATCGTTCTTCTGCATAGGACGCTGAGCTGAGGAGGCACCAAATAATTATAATATGAGTACCTACTGAGAAGATGCATAAAAAGCAATTGTACCAAAAGGAATTATTGTGAAAATAAAAATATTTTGGGTGGCAGCGCCAAAAGTTGTCCTTGCTCAGGGCACCGTATTACCAAAGTCCACCATTGGTAAAACAAAAAAATCTGAGTGTTAACAGTCAGTTATCACTAGAATAATTATCTAGAATTATATCTGGCTAAATCCACTGACATTCCAGGAGGCTGAGCTCTGTTATCTTTTGCCCATAGAACTCACCAATGCTTATGAAGATCCCACTGACATTCATGGAGTGGTTTTTTTTTAAAAAAAAAAGTGCGAGAGGGTGCTGGGGAGTGAGAGGAGGAATTGAGGGCAGTGGGGGAAGGGGAACGAGGACAGAGGTGCTACTACCAACACAGTGACAGCAGGAAGAAGAGAGACAGCTGCAGAGCTGCCACCTGCCTCAAAATTCTCCTTTGAATTTTGCAATGCAGTTTACCAGCCAATTGAAGTGTATGACAGCATCTATGCTAGGATAAACTGTGCATTAAAATACATATATGAATGAAAATAACAGACAAGAATGAATTATATTATAGAAAATTGCATACAAAATGTATTAGAATAAATTTGCACTAAAATGCTGGTGAATTTTCACGGTGACTTTTTTATTTTTCAAAAAACCACAAACTGGAGAACTAAACGTATGACTAGAAAAATGAGAAACTGAGAGAAACAAAAATTGTCAGATTTGCCCATCCCACAACTTTGGAATATGAATATATAGTACCTTTGGTTGGATGGGCAGTATTATTGAACAGTATACAGTTCAGGGAAGTTTTTAATATTTAATGCTGTACTGTTTTTAACACTTGATTGGGAGCTGCCCAGAATGGCTGGGGAAACTCAGCCAGATGGGTGGGGTATAAATAATAAATTATTATTATTATTATATTATTAGGATCAAAACACCATTACATCTCTCTCTCTCTCTCTCTCTCTCTCTCTCTCTCTCTCTCTCTCTCTCCTATTACATATCAGACAGACTTCAACTTTACTGTCTTTGAGTAGGGCTTACTGCCAAGCAGCCATTAGCAGACCTGTCTTCCCTGACCTTTTTCAAGTTGCAAGAAAGGAGATTCCGACTAAACATTTGGAATAACTTTCTGACAGTAAGAGCTGTTCAGCAGTGGAACAGACTCCCACAAGAGGTGGTGGACTCTCCTTCCTTGGAGGTTTTTAAGCAGAGGTTGGATGGCCATCTGTCATGGATCCTTTAGTGGAGATTCCTGCATTGAATGGCTTTAGACTAGATGACCCTTGGGGTCCCTTCCAACTCTTAAGATTCTGTGTTTCTGTGACCTGTCTCTTTGCCACTCCTTTTTTTTTGTCACATCCCTGAACACTCATATTCCAGGTCAATCAGCTCTATAGATTAACGATGTAATAAATAAATAAATAATGTTTTTGTTTAAATAAATATATATTTGCCCATCCCTATTCATAACATGAAGTGTTATCCACAGTTGGCAGAATTATATACACATGGATATAGAGGTAGGAAATTTGAAACAGTGGGACCATAGACATTTGACTTCATTGTTTACTTTCTCCCTCTTAGGCATGCTGCCAACTGAGAATAACATTTTATGCATTTGATAAAGTGGAGCCTGGTTGACCAAATGTGACGCGGTAATAAATTGGTTTGTCTAATTTAAAGTGCTACAAGACTCCCTGTTGTATGTGTTGAACGGAGCAGACAGGTAACTGGACCAAAGTCATCCAGGTTTATATTATTGACAGTGTTGTTGTTTCTTTATGCAAATCTGAACCCAGGTCTTCCTGGTCCTAACCCAACACTCAAACACATAAATAGCACAAGAGAGGTTCAAAGGCAATTGAATCCTCACAATCACAAGTGAAATTGACCTCTGAATGCTGGCTTTCATTCTGTTCTATGTGGCTGAATTATTTGGTCATTGTAGACAGGTTGTTTCTCCAATCCTTGTAGCACAGCCCTGGGAAGAGGATTTGTCATCTGTTGAAAGAATGACACACACTGTGCCACAATTATCAGTGCTGGATGCACTCATCATATTAAAATCAATATATGAAGAATAGAATCAGAAAAAAATGGGACAAAGTGTTTAAAATGTTATAACTGGTCCAGACATGGAAAGTGCTTGCATGTGGGATTAGACTCAATTTGATTAAAATAATCAATAATTTTGCAAGGCTGCAGTAAAGCTAATAAAAGTTGCTTTTATAACGCTCTTTTCTTAGACAATATGTCTTGGTTTAGCATGTCAATATGCCGCATCTTTGTGAAACAATTTAGTTGTAAAGCTCCTGTTAGCATATCTTAGCTTCTTTGTAAATCATGTAATTCTACATCCCAATCCAAAGCATTTACTTGAATTAAGTCCCATTTATTTCAGCAGGCAGCAAGTATGTATGTCTAGGATCATAGAATTTGTGATAGAAATGAATGCTGAGACTACAGTCAACCAAGCCCCAATGCTGCACAGTCTCAATTCATTTAAATAGGGAATGTGCAGAACGACATGATGGCACTTAACAAATGAAATTATCTAAGCCAGGGGTGAAGAATCTGTGGCCCTCCCATTATTGTTAGAGTCCAGCTTCCATCAGCCCTACAAAGCATGGTCAGTAGGCAGAGATAATAGGAATTATAGTCTCGATGGCCACTACATTTATTGCATAGGGTTTTAATGCAAGCCATCTGCTTGCCGAACACCAGTCCTACATTTGTCCTTTTTAAAGGCTGTTGTAGATAGTTTGGACCAGATTAAATGCCTTCTCAGTTGTCCCTCACAAGAGAAATTTCATCTGGAGTTAATGTAAAAATGAGATTCTTTCATGCCACACTTTTTCTGTTCAGATTTACATTGCAACAGCCCCCAATGCCTGCTTTCACATCCCTTGATCGCTGTGCTATATATTTTGTAAATAAAAAAAAAAACACTTTCAGAGAAGGAGAACTCAGATTTAGTCAATAATTCAGTTGGTTATTTTGGCCAAGTCCTACCTATCTACTGGTGTCAGTTCCTCATCTTCTCTCTCTCTTCCCGCACCCCCCAGATAGATAGCTAGTTAAACTGATGAAGAAAGACAGTGTGAACTGGACAGTTCTTGAATGCAGAGCACAAACCCAGTGATAGGTCACAGGAGGAGATGCTACATTACCTGGTAAATGACATCAGTTCCTTATTCCCCATCTCCATAGTGATGATGCAGCTTTAGCATTCCCTAACACTATTCAATATACCTCTGCACAAGGAGCACATTGCTCGCTCAACCTGCTGGAGCATAACTATCGTCCATAACGCGCTTTGATAGAATATGACAAGCATTCCGGCAGCCATCTTGTGCACTCATATATTTCTCCCAGTGATGTCAAGGAGCTGTGACAGTAGCAACATTTTAGATTGTGTCTGTATAAAGCCAGAAGCATACCTAGGGGTTGGCAAAAGTGGCCTCTGCCAGGGGCGCAGGCCCAGGGGGCTCACAAAAATCACCTATCATACTATGAAGTGTATGGCGGGTATGTATGTGAAAATAATAAACTCTTTGGAAAACCAAGGAAATCAAAAAAATCTGAGCTTGGTCATGATGCAGCTCTGCTGCTGAAACAACAGGACCGGCCATTTAACTCAGAAAACTGCCTGGATGAGATACCACTGAAAATATATTGAAAATAAGGACTTATTTAAAATGTAGGCGTTTAATATTTTTTAAAAATATATATATTTATTACTGTCCTGTTTTTGTTCAGTTTTGGCTTAGAGGCTTGTTTAATTTGGGGGGGCTTAGACTTAAGGAAGAGAGAGAGAGAGAGAGAGAGAGAGAGAGAGAGAGAGAGAGAGCGCGCGCGCGCGCGCCCTGGTGTTAACTCAGAACAATGCAGTTAGAAGCCTAGTTCTGTAATACGCTGGGAGCATCAAACACCTGCCATAACAGACTTAGACATGCGGTTCCAAAAATATAGGATAGAGGGATAAAGGTGTGATATAAGGGTAGAAAAAGTAGACAAAAGAGAAGCTTCCTCCCCATGTCACGTGAAAGCTGAGGGACAGAAGTTTCAGGATAGCCCAATGAAGCACTTCTTGACACAGCCCGTAAGTTAAATCATGGAATTTGCTACACAAGATGTAGTGATGGCCGTCAGATTGGATGGATTTAAAAGGGGATTCACGGACAATAAGGCTATCAATTGCTATAGCTATATATTAACTCCAGTATTCCCCCGAGTACCAGTTGCTGGGGACCTTGAACAGAAGAGTTACTGTGCTCTTCTCCGGCTTGTGAGCTTCCCAAAGACATTAGTTGGTCACTGTTGGAACAGTGACGACAGACCTTTGGTTTGATCCAGCAGGGCTCTTCTGTAAAAATGGACAGACATTATCACAGGCACAGGGATTTGATCGCAAACCTGTCATGGCATTTCTGACCCTTAGATGTCGGATTGCAGTGTTTTCCGGAGATAATTACAGTAACCTATGGGAAAGCAACTAAGGACCTAAATGTAATATGTGTAAAACAAAAACAAAAAAACCACACCACTCACACAGCACTGTTGCTAGGCAGATGTAAAACCAGTTCAAAGAACCATTGCCACCAAACCACCTCAAACAATCCTTTCTTTCTTCCTTTACTTATCATGCATTAGGAATCAAATGACTTCAACCCATTATTAATTCCTTGATGGCCAAGGTTTAGACAAAGAAATCTAACTCACCCAAGTGAGGTAGGAGCAAAATCAATCATGTATTGGGTCCCTCTGACTAAGATTGCCTTTTTTTCTAGCTAAGGAAAGACAGAAATTCTTTTGCCAACGTGAATGTTAAGTACAAAACCCCAAATTACTGTCCATCGTGTAGCTATAAAATAAGAATAAAACTTGCATGTATGTTGAGAATATTTTGTGTCTGTTGTTTTGGCCATCTTTATTACAGTCTTGTGTTAGTATCATTCCTATGCTGCGGAACTTTTCCTGAGAAAGAGTAGTTTGCTGAACACCATCTAAGAAGTTTGTGGATGAAGCAAGATTAGAGTGGGGGTTGTCTGCTTAACAGCTCACACTATGAATATATTTCACCATCTCCTAAAGCACAAGTTCTGGTTTGCCAAGTTGAGAGTGCACCACCCTGACAACAAACTTTTATTATGCAGTGGTTTTTAATGTCTCCAGTATGCTTGGTCACTCATTACCAATTTAAGGTTTTGTTTCATTGAGAAATATTACAAAACCAGAGTAATGAACAACTGTATAAATTCATTAATGGCTGTGTAGGGGAAATATAAAAAATGATGTATCTCCTCAGAAACACTGCTTTTTAGTGGGCTCAACTCACATGTCCAGCATTGAGTCATCATGCACAGAGAAATTGTATAGATGTGTGAACCAGCTGTTTGTTCAAAGGTTTCTACCTAGCTCTGTACAGTTTTCTCTTGTGCTATGCTTTAGCATATGCCCCTCTTAAAAGCCTAGAAAACTGAATTGTAAAATTTGGTATACATTCTAGAAGTACCCTAGAAATCTATTTGAAGTGCATCTGAAGTTAGTTTATTAAATTTGTGGTGCTAAGTCATTTAAATCAACATGGACTTGCTGGCCTTCATTGACTGCTTCATTGCCAGCAAATCAATCCAGTTAAATATATACTAAAGCAGTACTGTACTATGTGTTGTCCAGATACCCATGTGTTCTTAGTGTAGATGCCACTGGACAAGTCCCAATAAATCATCTTCAGCACAACACTATTGCACAGTGATCTGGT
The DNA here is from genome assembly GCF_964234715.1 of Podarcis melisellensis. NCBI lineage: Eukaryota > Metazoa > Chordata > Lepidosauria > Squamata > Lacertidae > Podarcis > Podarcis melisellensis. The sequence goes on from NC_138528.1 coordinate 52,412,705, forward strand.
AGTAGCATAGACAAATCTACAATCTTGATTACATTTGCAGGACAAACAGAAGCATATCCAGTAAACATGAGCTTGCACAAACAGAAGGTTATCCATGAAGGACATGAAGCAAAAAACCGAGGATATGCGAATAATGATCACTGAGCACAATATATCTTAACTTTGTGTTGCTGTTTTTTTACTCTGCTCTTTTATTGCTTACTACTGATTTATTGTGTATGTATTTCTATTCAAACGGCCCTGCAAATACTTTTTGAAGTGTGGTATGTAAATCTATTAAACAAACATATATGCCTGGGCAAATGCCTTTTGATAAATGCAGGAATATACATTGTCTGGTGCATTTAGACAGACAACATATCTTAACAGGTTTATGGAAAGTAGCACATGAACTAGTACACAAATATAACATAGACCACTGTTACACAAACACTTAACACTTGAAGCACAGTTTTCTCAATTAAAATTGGAGGTATGTGCACATAAACATTTCTTCATCAGTGCCATGGATAATGGACAAACATCATCCCAACTGGGCTGGGGAATTGATATTACTTCTTGGTGCCCAATCCTAACCCTGTGCTTCCAGGCCAATGTTTATGTTTCTGGGGTTCCCCCGCCCATCAGCTGTAGTGTGAGCTGCACAGGCAATCCTGGTGGTGGCATTCCCCCCCCATCGGATGATGTCACCACCCAAAAATTGGCAGAGAGAGGAGAGAGTAAATACTGCATGGGGTATACTTGCTCTGACAGGCAGAGGATGTTAGCTAAATCCTACAGAGGGGCTTAATTTTCCAAAGCACTTTTCAATTTCTCAGACAGCACAGAAATCACTGGCAAACTTACACAGATGCAGGCTTGGGTTACTGTATACACATTTCCCCGTGTCTCTTTTTTTCCTGAACTAAATGTTCAGGCACCTTATCTCTATCAAGAAATAGGGCTGGTGTACAGTAACAGCAACCACAAAGCGAACAATTAACATGCATACATACAATATTCACACAGACATACCTAAAATAGGTCTCTTCTTTCCAGAAGGTTGTCTGATGGTTTTCATTTTCAGAATATGTATCCTTTTTTCCCCTGAAGGACACAGATGAGCACACTGAGAATAAAGCACAAAAACAACAGGAACAGAAATATAGTAGATGCTAACTTGTGCTTATAAAAAATTCTTTCTTTCACTTTTATTCAAGGAAGGAACAACCAGCAATGTTCTCTTCATAAGTTATTTTATCTGAAGGAAATCTGAAATTTGGTATAGGAATAAGAGTGTAGCTGCCATCAGGGCTAACCTGCCCATTAGCTATGCTGAGACCTTTGCTCAGTTTTGCCGTACAGATTTATTTATTACTTCTTCACCAAAGATTCCTAAGCAAACTCAGCAGTCATGGGATAAGAAAATGGGGGGGGGGGTCTCTTATGGATCAGGAAGCAAAGAATGAAGGAGCCAACATGGCATGTATCACTGAGACTTGGGCAGAGGAGTGGGGTGGACCTGACTAAATTTGGCTGCGCTTGGTACAGCAGAGGGCCAGATTGGAGGACAGTGGGGGGAGGGGGGTTGCCATTGTCAATAAAAGTGCCATCTCTTTCCTCAGAAGATATATTGATATTTGGATGATACTAGATATTGGTCTTGCATCTTGAAAAATGATCTTAGTTAAGCACAGTTCATGATGGAGACCTGGACATGATGGAGAGTGGTTTTAGATATATGCAGGTAACCATACATATCCCAAAGAAGAGCAGTGCCAAAGGATGCTCCAACTGCCGCACAATTGCGTTCATTTCACACACTAGCAAGGTTATGCTTAAAATTCTACAATGCAGGCTTAAGCAGTATGTGGATCAAGAACTCCCAGAAGTGCAAGCTGGATTTCGAAGGGGCAGAGGAACAAGAGACCAAATTGCAAACACCCGCTGGATTCTGGAGAAAGCTAGAGAGTTCCTGAAAAACATCTACTTCTGCTTCATTGGCTACGCAAAAGCCTTTGACTGTTTCGACCACAGCAAACTATGGCAAGTTCTTAAAGAAATGGGGGTACCTGATCACCTCATCTGTCTCCTGAGAAATCTCTATGTGGGACAAGAAGCTACAGTTAGAACTGGAAATGGAACAACTGATGGTTCAAAATTGGGAAAGGAGTACGACAAGCTGTATATTGTCTCCCTGCTTATTTAACTTATATGCAGAATTCATTATGCGAAAGACTGGAGAGGAATCCCAAGCCAGAATTAAGATTGCCGGAAGAAATATCAACAACCTCAGATATGCAGATGACACATCTTTGATGGCAGAAAGTGAGGAGGAATTAAAGAACCTCTTAATGAGGGTGAAAGAGGAGAGTGCAAAATATGGTCTGAAGCTCAACATCAAAAAAACTAAGATCATGGCCACTGGTCCCATCACCTCCTGGCAAACAGAAGGGGAAGAAATGGAGGCAGTGAGAGATTTTACTTTCTTGGGCTCCATGATCACTGCAGATGGTGACAGCAGCCACGAAATTAAAAGACACCTGCTTCTTGGGAGAAAAGCGATGACAAACCTAGACAGCATCTGACAGCATCAGACAACACCTTGCCAACAAAGGTCTGTATAGTTAAAGCTATGGTTTTCCCAGTAGTAATGTATGGAAGTGAGAGCTGGCCAAAAAGAAGGCTGATCGCCAAAGAATTGATGCTTTTGAATTATGGTGTTGGAGGAGACTCTTGAGAGTCCCATGGACTGTAAGAAGATCAAATGTATCCATTTTTCATGAAATCAGCCCTGAGTGCTTACTGGAAGGACAAATCCTGAAGCTGAGGCTCCAATACTTTGGCCACCTCATGAGAAGAGAAGACTCCCTGGAAAAGACCCTGATGTTGGGAAAGATGGAGGGCACAAGGAGAAGGGGATGACAGAGTACGAGATGGTTGGACAGGGTTCTCAAAGCTAACGTGTTTGACCAAACTGTGGGAGGCAGTGGAAGACAGGAGTGCCTGGCATGCTCTGGTCCATGGGGTCACAAAGGGTTTGACATGACTAAGCGACTAAACAACAACAACAACAACAAGGTAACCATACAGGTTTCACGATCCTCAGCCTGATACTATTGCCTGCCCTGAACTTGTAAGCTAATTTGCACATAAAGCTCTGCCTTCCCCAGTCCTGCTCCAAACACCTTCCTAGACAGATCAAACCATGTTTCTTTCCCTCCACATATTGAACTGGCTGCCTTTTAAGATGGATAGGAATGTCTGTGTGTTCCAGAGACTGGCCTACACACCACTATGAAGTCACACCCACACCATACTTTTAAAGCGCATTTAAAGCACATGGCTTCCCCCAAAGTATCATGAGAACTGTAGTTTACACCTCACAGAGCTACAATTCCAAGCACAATGGTAACAAATGGTTTCCCTTATTTGACTTAAGTACAAATAATGTCCATCGTCATACTTCAGTGTACTTATAAATTTTAGCTATGTTGCAAGATGCTATGATGATAATATGTAAAATGTCAGAACACTGCAAGCTTATCTGGCACTGTTAAGTGGATACCACTAGAGCAGTAGCAGTAAGACTAACGCATTTAACAGGAAGTTGGATTAAATGGTCTCCAAGACCCCTCCGATACACGATTCTGTAATTCAGTGTTACCAGAAAGGAGCAGAAGACATAACATGGATCTGTTTTAACCTCTGTTGCAAGGCATGAGAATAGTGGAGTACAGACCAGACAGTTTGAGATAATAGGATATATAACTGGCCTTGAATGAGTGACCTGAAGTTGGAGTCTCTATTTCTTAACTTATCTAGATCACAGGTAAAAATATGCCAAAGGCAGAAATCAGGGTCAGTTTGCATAGACTGTATAATAGAAGTCTGCTGTCAGTTTCTGCAATGGATCCATAAACTGTACATTTGCCAGACAATGGGACTAGAAAATTGGAATGTGACTTAAGAGTAATTCACTCCACCATCTCTGTAATAGAAGAATTCTATAAACTTAAAATCATCCCCAGAGAAGCAGCATAGCCATTTTAGGGCAATACAGTTTGTTAACCTATTATCCTTCCAGTTAGGCAGTAATTTCTGATATTCCACATTCAGTCTTCTTTGCTGCATCTTTCTTGGTGAGGATCTAAACATCCTGTGAATAGAGTTCCATTCATGGCATGCTTCTGTTGAAGGAAAGGAGGCAGTAATTTTGCTGATCTCCCCTCCCCACAGCAACCCCCTATATCCCCCAAAATCTGCTCTAGTGGAGTTTGGGAGCATTGGAGGTTGCTCCTGGGTGGGACGAAATGGATGAAAGTTGTCTCTCATCCCTTCTAACAGTAGGAGTTTCCTTCTGAATCAAAGACACATCCACAAATGGAAGAAGCCCCTCCATTTCTGGAAAAGCGAGTCCACATACAAGCCATTTTTCCCTGCCCTGCCTCAAGTGTCATTGTGATTAGTTGCCCTCTCTCTACTTTATGAAAGAAAGGCTTTATGGAAGATCTCAATGTATTGCATAAAATTTTAATGTCCCCCCCCCATCATATTTTGATAAGTACACAGATGATAGCTCATCTCTTTAGTATATCAACCACTTTTCATGTGTGAATGATCCAGCTAAAAAGCCATCAAACACAACTTCAGTTTAGAGACAATGCTTTTTAATGAAGCCAATTGATCAGGTGCAAGTGATGAGGTTTCAAGCATTTTACTTTTGTGATACTTTCCCAGTTCTTTCTGCCTTTTACACATGTCATGTATATGTCTGTATCTTGCTGCTTTTCTTCTCCAAATTCTAAATTCCTTCTCTAAATGCTATCCCAAGTGGATGGCATTAATTTTACAGAGGCATTTTGTTTTGTTTTGTTTTTTGTGGCACACTGTTGAGATACTGTAATCTCATAGTCTTCTCAAAGTTGCTGTAGCCTAAATAGTTTTCCCCTGATTTCCACTCCGCATCTATATATGTTTAATACTTGGATTGTGCAATGGTGCAATTGCAAAGATGCAGATGGCTAACCCTGCCAGGAGAACCTCCTATTATTGCTACAAGGAAAGCCATTTGTGTAATGCTGCTTTAATGTCATTTAGTGTGGTTAGCCTGGTTCCTAACAGTTTTATTCCCAGCACTGCCCAATGTCTTGAGGGGAGGAAATTGTTCAAGACCACAGAGTAGAGCTGGGACAGGCATGCAAGCAGCAGTGAGGAAGGGATAGCTTCTGCTGCTTTGCAGGATCCTAAGGCTGTCACAAGAGTGCCAACTGTGGCCTCCTGCCAGTGCTGGGACCTGATTGTAGCAGCTCAGGCACACAGCAGCTCACAGGATTAGCAACAAGTCATTAATGAAAATGTTGAACACCACTAGATCCTGGACAGATCCTGCTAACCCCCACTTGTTAGCCACCTTTCTTTCATTCCTCTTGGTAGTGTTAAGCTTAGCGTTGCCGCATTTCGAAAAGTGATAATCCAAACACAAAATTTGTTGAGTTTTTGGCATTTTTTTTTTGCAAAATCTTTTTTCAAAAAAGTTTTTGAGCTGTTTTTAAGGAAAGTTGCCAAAATCTACACTTCCGACACTGATTGCCATGCATCCGTATTTTCCCAGAAATTCAAGTGATTTCCGCCCTGACACGGTTTTTGACAGCCAAATCCCGGTTATGTCTGGGAAATTCTGGACATATGGCAACCCTATGTTAAGCAAATACAGATTTTCAGACAGCTGGACCTGAACATACAGGTTTTCAAGCAGCTGGGTGATGTAATACAGCATAGTCTAAGCCACATTTTTGCAATTTGCCATTATTGAAGGCCTTGCTGAAACTGGTATGTGTATTTGTAAATTTGGCCCTCTTGATTGTAGCCACCTGGTAGGTATTCGCCCACAATCACCGTACCCAATGACATGGAACCTTGCTATTGCATGTATGTTGCAGGTGTATGTTTCAGCAGGCAGATGGCAAGGGTGAAGCTTGCCTCTACCTGCCTTCTACATGCTCATTAAACATGTGGAGAGCAGCTGGGAACAGTTTGGAGTACGTCATTTGAATTGAGGAGCAAGAGAGCTATGTTGTGTCTGAAACTGCAGGACCTTGAGATATAGGAGTTCTCTCTGATGCAGGGCTGGTGGAATTGCTGCCTCTTGTTGGAAAGTCTGCTTACCTCTAATCACTCAGCTTTTATATTGGTAAATGAAATCACTATTACAAGCAAAAGAAACTCAACCATGGATGGACAGAGAAAAATATCTGACACATTCCAAATTGTGCTGACAGATAAGGAAATTAGTTTGGCTCTTCAATATTTGCTGTTAACATACCCATGCTTGCTTCTGCTAATCATTCTGTTTTATTGTACCTCTGCTGTTCTCAGTGTAGAAGCCAGACCACCTAGTGGTAGAGGTATTTATTATACCCTGGCCCTTCTCTAAGAATTTCAGAGTGGCTTACACATGGTTCCCAAGATGTATCCTGCCCAGATAGCTTACAAGTCCAGACTTGCTCAGCTTCAACAGTAGGACTACATCATCATGAGCCTTCAGGAGACAGGAACTCCCTATTGAACAACGAATAGAGGTTTTATATGTTAATACTAGAAGCCTCTTAGCCAAGATGGGGGAACCTGGAGTGCTTGGTGCTAAACAACAACATAGTGGGCATATCAGAAACCTGATGGAATGGAGAAAAACAGTGAGACACAGTTGTCTGTGGGTATGAACTCTGTTGAAAGGGCAGAAAAGGGCACATTAGAGACTGTGTCAAACAGGGAATACAGTTCAACAAAGTGGAAGAAACTCTTCCACAGAATTGCTGCGGGTAACAATACCAGGCATGAAAAGTAATTTAGAACAAGGGATGTACTATGGCTATTTGACCAAAATGATGACTGTGAGATGGAGAAATAAATCACGGAGGTGGCTAAAGAGAAAGTGTTGTAAGAATGGGCGACTTCACCTACTTTAGATCAATTGGGCAAATGCATGTTCAGGTCACAACAAAGACAGTTACTATTATTTATGTAGTACAGTACCATCCATCTGCATGGCATTTTACAGAGTAGAACAGGATAGGTCACTTTTTCAGAGGGCTTGCAATCTATAATCTGACAAGGGAGACAACAGAGAAGAAGGTGGTAAATGGGAGTAGAGATAAACAAGGAGCAAATATGTACAATTTCAGTTACAGTGAATTAGGCTCAGTTGCAGCAGGGAGAGGAGGGGACTGTGTCAAAAGATTCACCGAAAAGGTGCGTTTTGAAGAGGAAATTAGCATCACATAGATGTTCTAGGTTATGTTCCAAGATTAAGGGGCAGGAAGAGAGAAAGAGTGGTGTTATTTGGAAGAGAAGGGTAAGCTGCATAGCCAAGGGTGGTAGAGCTGGAAGAGCAATGGTGATAGGCAGGGATGGTTAAGAGCAGAGAGATGGGGATGAGATTCTACTGGAACTGTGAATGGAAAAGTTATTAGCATGAGGACATAAGGAAGGGTGTCACATGATCAGGGCAGTAAAAGAGCTTCGTTTACTTCAGCAGTAGACTCCTATACAAAGGTGAGACAGTACAAACCAGAGAGAATACAGTGACAATAGATGAAATGTGAGATTACTAGCACTAGAGATGATGTAAAGAGAGAAGCTAGATGTCTTGGGCATGGACTAAATATCATTCATATATATACATATATGTATGTGTATGTATGTATATATATATATATATGTGTGTGTGTGTGTGTGTGTATACCACTTGATTATAAGTAAACCTCTGTACCTCTCTCTCTCTCTCTCTCTCTCTCTGTGTGTGTGTGTGTTAGGAGAGAGAAAAGGCAAAGAGAGAACAAAGACTCATTCCTGTCTTACAGGGTAGATTAGCGACATTGTCAATGGATACTGAGAATGAACTAGGACAAAGGGAGGAAAGTAAAGGGCCGAGGAAAGGGAAGGAAGAACTGGAATAAAAAGGAAGAGGCGGGAGTGAGAAAAAGTCAGTTCAGAATGTATGGCTTCCATTTTAATACAGCAACATCCTTCAGTCAAATTATTTTGTGTTTACAAAAAAACAAAAAGTTGTTTAAAACTCAGCCTGGTAATAAGATAGTTTGTTTACTACTCTCACTCTAAATACTAAATACCAAGTAATAAAAATATTTCCTGCTTTGGGGAGCCTGTTTCAGGACTAACCATCTATTTCTGGAATATTATGCCTATATCTGTGCAACATCCTTCAGTCAAATTATTTTGTTTACCAAAACATCAAGCTGCTTAAAACTCAACCTGTTAATAAAATAGCTTGATTATGTGCATGGAAAGCTCCTTCAGAGTAATTAATGTTATGCATATACCAGGTTGGCAGCCAAATTTGGCTTAAAAAAAATAAATTACAAAAGGAGTTAATTTGGAATTCGTTTATGGGAAGAAAACATGAAAATATTTTTAATATCATATCAAATCATAAAATTTGATATGGAAAACCAGAGTGTATAACTTGAAATTTCAATATAGGACAAAATAAAGATGAAAGCCCACTCTGGGTGCCTCCCAGCAGAATAGTAAATATACACGATATACACATATTAATGATACAGGTGTTAATAGAAAGCTCAGTTGTTTAAGTGGCTTTGAAAATCCAAGCACCATTCAAACCATCAAATATTTAGCTATCTACATTATATAAATTGCAGAGCCAAATTCTGTGCATCTTGCATATGTTCAGAATCCTATTGGCATCAACACAACCAATCAGCTTGCCAAAATGTATGTAGTTGGTCCACAATCCCATGTGATCAAATGTTATTGTAACAGAGACCATATTAGCTGTCTCTTAGTGCAGACCCTATCAGCCTGAGCTTCCACAGCCACAGCCTGCCATGAAACCCTATTGGCAGGATTGGCAGCAACAACAGCAGATATGTTCTATGATAATATCTTATTCTCTTGTTAATTATGTTGTTTTAAGTGTGCATTTTTATTTGGCCTCTTTTGGTAATGTTTTCTTTTGAACTCTTTAAGATAAAATTTTCATTGTTCACTAACTTTACTGAATTAAATGTCCGTCCTGTAGTTGGCCACCTTTGTAATGTTTTAATTTTGAAGTCTTTTAAGATAATATTTTAGTTTTCTGTTAATTATGTTGCATTGAATGTCTACTTTATATTTGACTTTCTTCAGTAATGTTTTATTCCGGATTGTTTTATTTTATGCTTTGAGATTCTTTTCTTAAAAATACAAAGTGGTATAGAAATTAAATTATTATTAATAATAATAGAAAATCTTTTGAGAGAATACACACACACTGTATATACACACAATAAGTGCAAAATCATTCCTACTTAAGGATATACTTTAGGCTCTTCTTTTATTTTCCTCAAATGAACATGAAAAGTGTGTGGATCATGTTGTTATATGATTTAGTCCAGGGGTCGGCAAACTCTGGCCCCTGGGCTGGATCATGCCCACCAGGGTCCTAAATCCAGCCCGCGCCGCGAAGCCGGAACCTGCCGCAAAGCCGAGACTCCCGGCAATGGCAACGGGAGGAATAGGCTGAGTGGCGACTGCTCTGCCAATCAAACACCGCACCTGGTTTACCTCAGCGCGGCGTGCGGACATCTCTGTCAATCAAATGCCGCTGAGGTAAACCAGGCACGACATTTGATTGACAGAGCTGCTACTACTTGGGCTCTTCCTCCCGCCGCCGCCGCCGCCCTGGTGCTCCTGTGGGCCAGAGAGCAGCGCAGACAAGCTCTCTCTGCCTACCCGCTTCATGAGAAGGAGTGGCGGTGGTGGTGGCAGCCCCTGGCAAAGTAAGCTGAGCGCCTTCTTTCTCTAGGCAGGGAGGAAGCCAGTTTTGTGCCACCCCTGCCAGCCCTTTGGCAAATGAGGCAGGCGGCAAACTAAGAAGGCAGCTGGGGGGGACTACTTGCCACCCTCGCAGTGTGCACAGGAGTTCATTTTTTTTAATAAAAAAAATAGTCCGGCCCTCCACAAGGTCTGAAGGACAGTGGACCGGCCCCCTGCGGAAAAAGTTTGCTGACCCCTGATTTAGTCACTAGGTTATGTGCTAGATTGTAGGAAACAGTAACTTTCTTGTCTAGCTTTCTAGTGGTATGAAAGCCTTGGTGTCAGAAGTAAAGTTTATAAAGCTACAAATTCCTAACGTGACAAAGAAAAGGGCACAGTTCCCTGCATCTGAAACCTTCACCTTTAGTAGTACTTTCTAAATGGAAGCAAATAATTGCTTGCTTCTGCCAGGCCATAAACCACCACAAGGAAAAATGAATAATGCAGGTAAGCTTGGCACTTTATGTCATGAGAAAGAAGCAGAAGAGGACCACAAGCACAACTTTGAGAGAGTTTGTGTCAAGTCTGAGGCCCATTTCATCTCCAGGGGGGAATGTGGTTTATGAGAGGATCTGCTTCTATCAAAGAGCTTAGAAGCCAAGGGATATCTTATTGAGTCATTTGTTTGGGCCAGCCTTGTATGAACACTGTGAGTTTTCTGATAAAAAGGAGAAGCATCTTAGAGATAGAACAGTTCTTGGAATTCTAGGCAAAGGGTGCTCTAGAAAAAAAATGCAGCTAATAAAGAACTCTTAGCTCTTCACAAAGCCACAGTGGTGGCAAAACAATCAGTGTTGATAAAAACCCAGAACAGGGAGCAAAGACAACGTCAGAGTGACTTGGAAGATGCAATTTCTACACCACAAAACCCTAGAAGCAGTAGTAGCCATTTTGAAAAGGACAAATTAATTCCTCAAGTCTCTCTGCAGGGCCATCACAAAAGAAAGCCCAGAAAAGAAAATCCAGCAATTTGAAAAGCACTCTGCATGCTGTTTTCAGATAGCATGCACAATATATGAAACATTAGAGGGGCCCTGTAAAGGGGCACAGGGCAGCAAATGTTGCTGTTTTTTTTAAAAAGTAGTTTTGTTAACATATGTCATACCAGATACTAATCCACCTGTTTTATGAGGAATGGGGAACTACCTTGGTCAGTGGTTCGTCACACAAACCACTTGAAAACTGCTGAGGGTCTTGGTGGACCACTTAATAATTTCTTTGCCTGATGTAGCAATTGCAATCCCAAAGAATTCAAATTGTAATGCAATCATATACAATATAAGAAATAAAAGAAGCAATAAAATACAATTAAAAATCAATATGAGTAATCTATGTGATGGGTATGCCATTGCCTGTCTTCAACCACAGCTCTGCAGACAGGCTGCTGACAACCTGAATGACGCTTGGAGTCCACCGGTGGTACGAAGAATACAGTTTGGGAACCCTTGATCTAAGTCTAGGTTGATATTTTCAAGATATATTAACAAAAGTGCAATCAATAAACCCATTGCAATATCCACCATGGCCTGGCTTTGAGGACCAGATAAGACATTGGCTTTATCATCAATGGCCCAATCATATAGTTTAATGATGCCAATAAGGTCCCATTAAGTTAGCACTGATACAAGGAGCCATGCAATAGGTGAAGTGCTACTACAACTGCATGGTTCAGAATGGATGCCAATCACATTCTGCTCCAGAACTCCTACCAAAGCAGAAAAACACTATGCACAACTCATAAAGGAGTGTATTATTAGCATTTAGGCATGTAGAATTGTCTGCTACTGCCACTAGCCCACGTTACTATCTTCAAGTAAGCGATGAGGCAGAGAGCAGAAGAACATATTTATACAGAATGAGCAAACCCACTGTTCTTTTAAGCTACATGTCAACACCGGTGATTAGCCCAGCAAAGCTGCTAATGGGAAGACAAATCAGAAAACCTATTCTAGCCCTAGGGAAGAATCTCATTCCAAAGTAGCCTGGTGTAAAAAAGGTTGCTGCTTTCATATTACGAAGTCCATAGAGGTTATGAACAGTGCTGGCCCGCCCATGAGCCAGACGGAGGCAGCCACCTGAAGCTGCTTTTTGAGAAACACAAATGCAGCACACGAATATTGGGAGGTATCTGCTATGTTTTACTCACAGTAGACCCATGCCTAAATTAGGGCCATTACTTTCAACAGGTCTACTCTGAGTAAAACTGAGGAAAACTTAGTTAAATACCAATTCTTTTGTTCCTGAGCACTAACTATGGGAATTATGACTGGAACTATTTGCTATTTCATGCAAAATAACTGGACCATTTAGTGTCATTCAGGCAAATGAAGTTATGAAGTTTATAAGTTCAAATTATTCAGGCTAAGCTGAGTTGCTGGCTGTGTTATTAACCAGTAAAATAAGGTAAATGAAATTCAAATTTAAAGGAAGGCTGCAATTTTGTATTGGGTTAATGCTTCCAAAAACTGTATTTTAAATAAAAACAATAGCAAAGATGCTATAGATCAGTGTTTCCCAACCTTGTGCCTCCAGCTGTTTTTGGACTACAATTCCCATCATCCCTTGCCACTGGTCTTGCTAGTCAGGGATGATGGGAGTTGTAGTTCAAAAACAGCTGGAGGCACAAGGTTGGGAAACACTGCTATAGATCATGGTTCCATTTGAGTTTAACTCCTGGGATCTTCCTCTGATGATTTCTATGCTCATACACCAGGTCCACTGTCATATCAGAAGAGGCATGTCCAGCCATTGTGGTTTATCTCAAAGATGGAAACATGCATCTGATTCTTGCCCTTCCCCATTAATAAAAGCACACAAAAGGCTTTTATTCTTTAGGTTTTGTTAGAAAATCTACTGCTCTTTCTCCTTGGTCCATCTTTTCTCATTCCTGTCCACTTTTTCACTTTCTAATAATCGGTTTACCATGCCTTATTAATCTGAATTGCTTGTCATATTTTTACACAAAATGCCCTGGGCACCAATTAGCAGATTAAAAAATGGTTGTTGTTGTTGTTGTTAGTGGCCGCCTTTTTCAGAAATCCTGGGTAGGTCTATCAAGGACAGGTAGAAAGCACTGAGAGTCAGTTTATGATCACTCCATACAATCCAGTAGTTACAAACAGAATCCAAATGCAGATTGGACGGTGAGGAAGATGTGATTCAGCCACAGGGCTGTTGAAATCAGTGTTGTGCTGGGTAATTATTATTTACACAATGCCCCAGAAGCCAGTAGTTCTGTTTATAAAAAACAGTAAACATGGGAGAGAATTCCTCTGTGAAGCTGACAGAAGGACTAAAGGCCCCCTATGTGTACCTTTATTGATTATTCTCTCACATTCTAAAAGTGCTGAATAAAATTAAATAATGAGAATACGTTTCTAATTATTTTACAAAATTTCTAGACTGCATTCCTTCTAAAAGTACCGATGTTAGTTTATGACTAAATACTTATAAAATCAGCACATAAAACAAGCAAGTGATAAAACACAATTATTGATACCAAGAACAGAACAGAAGTAGAGAGAATGACTCAACGCTTAATTGTGAAAAAGCCAACAGCCTGGGCAAATAACTATGTTGATACTTTAGATAAAGTTAAGATGGAAGGTAGCCTCACAGGCCTTCCTGGGAAATGTGCTCTCTGACGAGATGACCGGCAGAATCCGAGACCAGGGGAAAGAGACAGTGGAAGAGGACTGGAAGAAGTTTAAATTATATCTTAAAAACTGTTGTAAAATTGAGGAGTGTTGAGATGCCAAGGGGTAAGAAGTAGAGAAATACAGCGGGAACTATTAGGTTTAAGGAAATCTAATGAAAGGAAATGAATAGATAATTTGATCAAAGGGTTGCTAAAGAACTTTGGAATAAGGATGCAGCGAAAGGGAGGTATGGGGAAGTCGGTATATGTTTAATGTTGTGTACGTTGTTGTTATGTAATGTGTCTGTCTTTTATTATGTGTTTGAAAAATCAATAAAAACTCTTATAAAAAAAAAAGAAATGTGCTCTCTGACTATAACATGCCCTCCAAGATTTCTCTGATGAAAATAGGGATGTCCCATTCCATAATGATAGTTTGACTATTTATACCCCACACATCTGACTGGGTTGCCCCAGTAGCTTCCAACATATATAAAAACATAATAAAACATTAAACATTTTTTAAAAAACTTCCCTATACAGGATTGCCTTCAGACAGCTCGGGAGTTGAATAACTCCATACCAGCCAACAGTTCTCCAGTGAAAATAGGGATGTCCTAAAGAAAAGTGGGACATTCCGGGATCAAATCAGAAACCAGGACGGCTTCTCTAAATCAGGGACGTCCCTGAAAATAGGGACACTTGGAGGCTCTGCTGTAACACTACTATGCAGCTGACTACTAGAAGATCAAAAAGAAAGGCAAGTAATTTTTTGTTTTGCCCATCAGGAAGACAAGGGAGGTGACCTGTCACCATATTCAAAGTTGCCACCCAACCAGAAAATCAACAAAACCCTTCCCAACTTTGCCTTTTATTTATTTTTTGCTTTGACACCAATTGCCAGAAAAGCAAGGGTTGGCCTTTCTCTTTCAGCTGTTCTGTTTTAGCTGTTCACCTTACATGAATGTCCTGTTTTTGTGTTAGACTCTGCTTGCCCCTTGCCCCACCACAAGATGCTCTGCGCTCTGCATGTGATCAGATCGGCACCTAGGAAGGGGATGTTAGTGATCTGCTGGCGGTTGTTTCTTTTTTGAGTAATCTCACAACCATCTCCTTTATGGCAGCTGGAATCCCTTTTTAAGGAGGTATTTTCTACCTTCTGGACCCAGCCATTTCCTCCTTTCTCAATGTTATAAGCCAAGGGGGATAAAGTTGAGGTGACCCTCACATTTCTTAGCATCCTAAGGTTGCAGGAATTGAAATTCAACCAATAGACTGATGATGCTCTGTGTACATTTGTTTCAATAGTGGCATCTAAGTTAAGTGGGGGGGGGGACAATTATTTTGCTCTCAAAATATTTAGCTAACATTTCACAGTGAGCCTCTGGAGGTTCCTATAAGTCTCTTAGTTGGTCAAGTCAGTGATGGACCCAAACCAGTTGTAACTCCAAACCAGCTCTGATTATAGTGTGCAAGAGGTTTTTCCTAATATTTAGTCAAAACCCTCTTTTGCGTAATTTGAACTTGTTGCATTGTGTCTTACCCTGGGCAGAAACAAATTTTCTCCATCATCTATGTGACAGTCCTTCAAATATCTGAAAATGGCTATTGTAGCATCTGTTGTACAAACTAAACATATCCAGCTTTTTCAACCCTTCCTCGTAGGACTTCGTCTATTCCTCAAGTCATTTCTGAATTCCACAGAGCAACTAGAGCATCAACAAAGCACCAGCTCTCCCAAAAGACTCAGGAATCCCCAGATTCCATTAGATTTCAGGGATGGGACCATTTTAATAGGTCCACTATGGCTGTGTATAGAAATATCTATGAAATCTCACCAGGAAGTGAGCTGATCATTGCAGGGGAGTTTAAAACAACCCACAATCAGGCCACAATCCTTCTTCCAAGTTGACAATACCAAGTTGGGAGTACTACATGTATTGGTGGTATATTGGGACTGCCTCATGTTGTGTCAGGGCAGTTGTGAAGGTCTAAGCTCTCTCAAACAAGGCAGCCTTGGCATTGATATAGAAGTCCCTCAAGTCTCACCATCCCAGAGGTCCTTAAAATGGGGTTTGGGGCACTATCAAAATTCCCAGTCTCTTTTGTTAGCCAACATCAGGTACAAACATTCAAAATTGGAACCTGTTGAGATAAAACCCTGTAAAAGGAAATACTGTCCCGGTAAACCACAACAACTTCCCTTTCTTGGTCCTCAGGCCTGTTTTATGATAGACTAACCCATACACATATTCGCACATATAACACTATGAGAGCAGTGTGTGGAGGAAGTTTTTGTATATTGATGCAGTGTAGAGACATCATCCCTCCCTCTTCTCTGTTATTGCCAGCTCAGTGAAGCCATATAGTGTCATGAGTGAAATATACGTTTTGCTCTTATTGAAGCAATGTTGCAAATATAGCATTTTCTCCTTTTACACAGGAGATAACAGGAACCATTCATTGGGGGGAACGACAAGAGGGGCAGTCAGGAAAAACCTATCGATGGGGAGTGAGCGTGCCATTGGCTTCCCAGGACCCCCAGTTAGTGAGAATCAATCCTACACCTATTGGCATAGTTCTATATTGTATTCTGTTCCTTAGTCACACCAGAGCATGGTGTGTCACACCAGAGTCACAACAGGACTGTGCAGGGAACTGGCCTTTTGACTGATTTTTTCCTAGATAGATATTACATATTTGTATATTTTCAGTGTTTACATATAAACCTTGTTCACGGCTACTAGGATGTTCAATAATTGAACCAATTCAATTTGGTTGTAAATTGCTTTGGATAGTCTCGGACAATATAAAGCGATCAACAAATTTAATAAATAAAAATAAAAATCGTCGTTAGATCTGGTACCAAAGCAAGTAATCAGATACATTGCAATTCAAAAAGATGTCATGCTCCATTGCTACTTGAACATTCAGTATTCCCCACTAAGTACTACAAATGGTAAGAAAGTAAAAAGTGTATCTAACAAACATAACAGGAGGGCAGAAGCTTAAGACAATTCATGAAGAATAGATAATCTGGAACAATTTATCTCTGCCCACTCTAATATTGAGCAGGGCTTTTTTGGAGCCAGAACTCATCAGAACTGAGTTCTGGTACCTGTTTGGTGCATTCTGTCACCTCTGTAGTGTTGCAGTGCCATTCCCCGACATATCACTTGCGGCTGTGGGACAGAGGTAGGGGGTGGCATGGTGCTCTCCAATGTATATTTTTTGGGTGTGGCGGTGTGGTAAGCGGGTGAAGAATAGAAGTCCTTTCCCTTAAAAAAGCTCAATAACTTTGGGTGGGTGCTCCCCCTAAAAAGGGTCAAGAAGT
Organism: Podarcis melisellensis; assembly: GCF_964234715.1. NCBI lineage: Eukaryota > Metazoa > Chordata > Lepidosauria > Squamata > Lacertidae > Podarcis > Podarcis melisellensis. The sequence continues at coordinate 52,429,492 of NC_138528.1, forward strand.
TCCAGCACCTCTTTTTCTAGGGGAAAAAAAAGCATTTTTCATCTTTTGAGAATATAACTCCACAGATGTTTCCTTCCATTTGGGGAATTTATGATGAGTGTGAGGTAGGCAAGTTTGAACCCTACTCTTACTTAAATAATTATGAAAGTACAAGCACTTTCCAAATTAGACATATATTGGAACATTCAGTGCACATCAATACTTAAAAAAGTAGATTAAGCCTATACTTTCCTACATGCATTCATACTAGACACACATGCATATGCATACACATTTTTCCTCTTAGTATTCCTTAATAAATGTCTTTCAGGGCTTACACTGCAAAGCACATGAGGCAGTAAAATTATCCTGAGAGAGCATAGATGACTGAAACAGCCTAAAATGTTATCACAGCAGATGTTATATCATGTGGCACAGCCCTTTGTGGCCAGTGTCACTGACTACAGATGGTGGACAATTTGGTCAAAAGCTCTGCCATCTTAATATATCTCAGCACGCTGCAGAGAAAAGTTCTGGCTCAAACCTTTTGTTGATGTACCAAATTTCTATGGACATGGAGAGTTTTTTCTCCTTCCCCCCTTTTTTCTCTTTTCTTTTTTTTTACACAGAAAGCACTCAGGCATGAGTTCTCTACTTGCTTGATGCATTTCCAATAGTGCTGCATCATGCAACTATTTTGAATGTTCAGATTGGCTGGTTAAGTATTCTAGACAACCTCAGAGTTTTGAGAGAATAAATGATAAAGTAATCAGATTATAATGGCATACCAAGTAGGCCCAAAGTAAAAGAATTGTCACAGGGAATGTCATTGTCACCGGGTTATCAGCATTCCACTTGTCTCCTCAGAGGTAGCACAGTCCATGGTGTAAAACATGATTCATGAGGAGAAAAGGAAGGGCTATCAAGAGCCATCTGGATGAAAATGGGGTGCATTGGCACCAGAGGGGCTTTTATTGCCACCAATGCATCACTTGGGGGCTGACTGATTATCATTTAGCCATGAGATGAATTGGTCTCACCATCTCTAGAAATATAATAGGTAGAAAAAAGATGTCTTGAAGCAGTTTTGTCCTCTAAAGTTTTGTCATAATGTACTCCTGTGGTGGTAATAACATCATAATTTCCACCAATCTTTGTTGCTATCACATGGAGATCGCTTTGGGGTTTCAACGTCTTGCAAGAACAGCTAATTCCCAGTCAAAGAGCCAGTGCTTTTTCCTTTTAAAAATGTTTAGGGGTACTCTCATTTTCCTACTCTCACTGAAATACTGCCCCTCAATGAGGCCAAACTTAGATTTACAAAATGTTTAGGGGTATGCGTCCCCCCGCGTCCCTCCAGAAAAAAACACTGAAAAGAGCCATATGAGATATGCATTCTGCAGGTAGCAAAACATATGTGGCCTACTGCACAATACACATTAACACGGCACATTCTTATTTTTCTTGGTTACATGGAAAACAAAGCTTTGGTTATTTCACTGGGACCTGAGCAGTTATTAAGGGATACGTAGGCAAGCCCAGTCCAGTAAGCAACAGTATGTGTACAACGCTATAGGCCAAAGTGTGGATAGGGGTTGGGGCAGGCTTGCTAAGCAAGCACCATTCCTGATGTCCCTGCATGCATTGTGCAGGAAGTCCCAAAGTGTTGGCTCTGCTACACCAAATGATTGAGTTCTTAAAATTCAGAGCAGGTATCATATGGCTCCCGCAGTAGTGCCAATACTGCCGACCGAAGTGGTTGAGTAGGCACATGTAGGGGCTTTATATACGATATTGTAGGGGCTTTATGTATGAATAGTAATATCAGGGTGGCAAACAAAAAGAAAAACTAATGTTTGCTTATTTAAAAAAAACAAATTAATAATTTCAAAGTTGCCAGAAACTATGTCTTTTAACCACCAAATGCCTGTGTAAACGCTAATGTTTTTAGATTCTGACTAAAATAAATAACGAGGGAGACAGGCACGTCTCACCTTTAACTTTTATATTATCAACTATTCAAAATAAATTCAGGAGCCACAGTGTGTGAAATGTCATGCTATTCACTATATTGTACCCTAGTGTTCAAACACATGTTTTACATGGATGTGCACTAGAGACAATACACCATTACCCACTACAATCTGATTTATTTCTGAGTAGAATGATGCTTTCAGACACAGCTGCTAGATACTGTACTTTGAGCTAAACTGAGAAGAACTGCAACACTAGCAAGTAACACTACACTGACAACATTTTAACAAAGCATTTCCCCAAAGGCAGAAATAGGGGCAGGGATTTGCAGAGATGCATACCTGGAACAGGAACCATGTAAGAAGTGGGAACAGCCATTGCTTCATTATCCCAGAATTCTAGGTATGTAAACTGATATCTGTAGCACCTAAGAAAGATGTGTTCAACCTGCAGTCTCCATCTTGGAACTGAGTTTACAAGCTGACCTTATGGCTACAACTTCCAACTTATTTTTAGTACTTTTTATTTTTAACTCCCTCCCCTTCATTTCATATAATGTCTTGCCTGATGAAGAGAAGTAGAAAGCATGCCACAAAATTTGTGTGCACGCATGCACATGCGTTATAATAAAGATACTGCCCAACTGTGCTGTTTGGAGCTTTTTAAACTTCTGGATCAACACAGCTACCTTTGATTTTTATGTACATTGATATTATCTTTCTATGAATGGCATCTCAAGTTTGAAGCTAGTTTTACCTTACATAACAACTACAAAAATCCAAATAAAGCAAGTTTAAGATGCATATCGTCTATGCAAAGCAAACAGACAATTTCTCAAGATAGACAGCTCTAAAACCTGCCCATTTGTCCATACATCTGAAAGAAAAATTAATGCTCCGAAGCCCTGCTCATCCCCTTTCCTGTCTGACATTAGGCCCCACAACACATTCTTGCATTGCATACACTACGTATCTTTCACCCCCAATTACAGCTGTGCACTTATAATCTCACTTCTGAGATTCACCAAAATTGAATAAATTTTTGCTCTCAAGAACTGACAATGTTAAGTAATGTGAAGGTGTGCGTTGGGAACATTTTTACAGAGCATTTTATTTCTGTGCCAGTTTTGAGCCATGCTAAGACAATTGGTTGGAAGAGGAACGGATAAATTATGAGGCAAAGTTGGGGACAACTTGCAATAGAGTTTTTCATCCGGTGACACTGCATATATGGAACTCCCAGGCCCAAGAGGTCTTTTCAAGCAAAGTTTTAATTCTGTTGCTGCTCAGTGTGCCTTGCTTATGCTGCTTTTTCTGTTTTTCTGTTTGCTTTCTTTTGGTGCTGCTTGAATCATTTGCTTTTTAATTGCAAGCCACTTTGAGCAACTCCTTTATATGGAGGGGGAAAGTGGGGTATGTTTTTAAAAAACGAACTAAATACTATGGCGGTAAGTTTTAAATATAATTTTTGCAAATTATAAATCATGAGAAATCTATAGCTGACTGCTAAAAGGAAAGAAATTCTCACTGTTACCAGCACAACGTCTTCATGATGAAATTCAGAAACCATGTGATTTGTATTTTTTAAAAAGGGAAAAAGGAGAGTTTCAGTGCAAATCTATACGTGTTTACTCAGAAGAAAGCCCCATGAGTTAAATGAAAGAGCATGCAGGACTGCAGCCATAATTAACTTTTCTAATATTAACAGTTGGCACAGTGATAAAAAATGGTCGCCTGACCTGATACTTTGATTAAATGTCTCCTATTCATTGTTATATATCATTATGACCCTGATTATAAATACATCTATCCCTTCATTTAAATGGGATGTTTTTTCAAAATACATAGGGTTTTGTTTGTTGTTTACTTTAAATTTTGTTGCATTTAATGAACGTGCTAGCCTGTTGCCTGAAACGGTGTTTAGATGAGCTCCTGCCATATGTGCAAACAGTTGTTGCAAGGGTACAAGCATCCCACATCCAGGTAATGTGACCAGTCACTAATAATTTGTTAAACAGAGGGCTACAGGTGCTATTGTAGGGCTGCCATACATTTGGGCGGAATATCCAGAATATGTAAAAATGTCCATGAAAACTCAGGTGTATGGCAACCCATGTCGGAAGTGTTTATTTTTTGGTGAGTTTCCTTAAAAAACAACAACCCAATTTTTTTAAAAATAGATTTTGCAACAACTTTTGTGTCTGTATTTTCACTTTTGAAATATGGCAACCCTAGCTATTACTAGCTATTGCACTTGGACCTATGGATCTGGGTGATTGTCAATATCATGTCTGCAGTTGGATTTGGGATTGCTTTAAGAAGTGGAACATTTGCTGATTCTATTTATAAAATTAACCTGCTGAATGGTTTTGGTTTGGAAAAGAAGAAAGAAAAATATGACCATTTTGTTTTTCTATCATTCAAACAGATAGTCCCTAGAAAGGCCCTGATTTTTGTTTGGTTGAAATGAATGGCACTGCACACACATAAATAAATGAGTTGGGCTCATCTGGGGGCAGAGGAGGGAGGAAGCGAGCATTTGAAATTGTTTTAATGATTTCATAGGTGACCATGGTCACTCACCGCTTTCCCAAGGGGCGACATTTGAGGTCCCCTGTGCTCTGGCCTTGATCCCTGCCACTTGGCTGCTTGTGGGGAATTTCCCATGGTTTAGGATAACAGGGAGGATTTCCCCACCAAAAGGACAATTCAAACAGGCCAATCAGTGGCTGCACTGGGCAGCAACACCTTAAAAGGTCAACCATGCAGTGGTTACAATAATCATGCCATTTCTTTCAGGAATCTACAAGCTATTGTACTGTTGAGCACAGGACAGGAAGAGAGGTCCTGACATGAAAGAATCCCCCTCTTTTTTTCTCTTTTTATCACATGGAATTCAGAATAATTTGGCTTGTCAGTTATCTAGCTTGTGTTTTTAGTCCTCCTCCTCCTCCTCCTATTATTATTATTATTATTATTATTATTATTATTATTATTATTATTATTATTATTTTTACCTGCCCTTCATGCTAAGGTCCCAGAGTGCTTACAAATTTAAAACACAACATTAAAAACAGTTTAAAACATCTTATAATCACAATAATAAGGTGGGGCCTAGCAATCTACACCTCAAGTGCTGAAAGCCAGAGAAAAGTGGCTTCAGCATCTTCAGCAATTGCCCGAAGCTGTAAAATGAAAGTGCCAGATACACTTCTGTGGAGAGGGAGTGCCACAGCTTAGTTTAACCTCCAAATTTGCAGCTTGTTCAAATGGAGTGGCTTTGCCTGCGACTTAAAGGTAAAGGTAAAGGTACCCCTGCCCGTACGGGCCAGTCTTGACAGACTCTAGGGTTGTGCGCCCATCTCACTTAAGAGGCGGAGGGCCAGCGCTGTCCGGAGACACTTCCGGGTCACGTGGCCAGCGTGACAAAGCTGCATCTGGCGAGCCAGCGCAGCACACGGAAACGCCGTTTACCTTCCCGCCAGTAAGCGGTCCCTATTTATCTACTTGCACTCGAGGGTGCTTTCGAACTGCTAGGTTGGCAGGTGCTAGGACCGAGCAACGGGAGCACACCCCGCCGTGGGGATTCAAACCGCCGACCTTTCGATCGGCAAGCCCTAGGCGCTGAGGCTTTTACCCACAGCGCTACCCGCGGCCTGCGACTTACCAGGGACTAATTAATGTTGCAGAGGATGTGTGGTATTTGCTGACTAGCGTTTCTATGCCCTTGCTTGATAATGTCCAAATAAAATAAATGTGTGATATGACTACGTTGTGCTCGGCATTTCTGCAATCCCATTCCAATTCATTGGCTACAGATTGTCAAAGGGAGGAAAGCTCCAAACTTCATGCCATGTTGTGCATTTCACGTCAGGTAAAGAGCGGCATAATCTGGGTGCAGTCACTTCTTCCCCATGTTTGTTGGTTGCAGCTGCACCTGCTGTTAACATTTGTAACCCATCATTCCCCCACTTACAAAGGATGGCATACATGTATGCAGGTTACTCCAGTTACTTCTCACAACAGCCCCGTGAAATAGGTTAGACTAGGGGTCAGCAACCTTTTTTCAGCCATGGGCCGGTCCACCATCCCTCAGACCTCGTGGTGGGTCAGACTATTTTTTTTTGGGGGGGGGGAATGAGCAAATTCCTATGCCCCACAAATAACCCAGAGATGCATTTTAAATAACAGGACACATTCTACTCATGTAAAAACACGCTGATTCCCAGACGGTCTGCGGGCTGGATTGAAAAGGCGATTGGGTTGCATCCGGCCCCTGGGCCTTAGGTTAGGCTGACACAAAGTGATCAGTCCAAGGTCACCCCATGAGCTGGATTTGGATTCTCTGCTCCACAGTCAATGCTCAGCATTCTGACAATTCCTAGGAAGCTGGCTACTCATTGCAATCAAGATTTGGAAAAACCAGATCATTTATCAACAGAAGCAACAGGTCATGCCTCTGGCACAATTCTTTCCCCCAAAGGCACTGGCACAAGGTCACTTTTCCAAGTTAGTTTGTGATGATATCAACTTCATCTACTACAAAAATTAAGCATTACCAGGCTATAATCCAAACCCCATTTCACTAGGAATATTTCCCAGTGAATTCAATAAGACTTGCTTCTGAGTTGACATGGTTAGGAGGATTCCACTGCAAATAAGAATTGTTCTTGGTGCTATTTGCATTGTCCCCACCTGAATCTGGATGCTGGTGGTTTTACTAATGCAGACTGAACTTAAATGCCCAAGAAACACAAAGAAAGGATGCCTTTGGTCAAGACTTATAGCACTCTTGCTTGGCCCTATGAAGGGAAACGAAAGCTCCCAACCCAGTTTCTTCATAAACCCAAGATGGGAAGACAAAAAAATTCCTTCCAGTAGCACCTTAAAGACCAACTAAGTTAGTTCTTGGTATGAGCTTTCGTGTGCATGCACACTTCTTCAGATACATTTCGTGTGCATGCACACTTCTTCAGATTTTTGTTTTGACTATGGTAGACCAACACGGCTACCTATCTGTAACCAAGATGGGAAGGGAAGAATATTTTAACTAAACTATTTGTAACTGGAAATAAATGAAATTTAATTTTCCATAAGAAGTGATTGCAACATATAACCCATTTTGCTCTATTAGAGGTCTACAGAACCCGAGTTTCAAAACATGAAATAAGGTGTATTGGTCCTGAACAACATGTGAGGTTAAAATGCACGTATTATGCATAAAGATATACCGTAGCATGTTGCAGGAGGTTTAGTGCTCACATCTGTTAGGGTATCCATGACAGACCCTGGTTTCCAAAGGATTATTACAGCTCAGCCATATTAATTTTCCTGAGTGCTGAAACATAATGTCTCAGCTTCAGAGATGCTTTAAAAATACAAAAACAAAGCAACCCCCTCCCCAGTCTCTATGTTATTGTATCTCTGAAGAGGTCGTATTCCTAAGATTGTTCAGTGGAAATCTGATTTTCTGTTGACTGAGCAGCAGTCAGAAAATAATACTAACAGTAATAACATCATCATCATCATCATCATCATCATTATACCCCAACTTTTTCTGTGACAGGGACTCAAGGAACCTTACAGATAAAATAAGAACAGCTAAAACCATAGGGAGGGAAACAGTCATTAAAAACAATGAAACATTAATAGAATTAAAACTGTGTGTGTGTGTTTGTGTGTGTGTGTGCATGTATAGACAATCACAACAAAAACAGCAAGGCACCAGCCCCCTCATTAAAAACAGTCATTTCCCCAGAGCCTGTTGGAACAAGGAGGTCTTCAACTGCCAGTGGGAGGACAAGAAGGAGCATGCCAGTCTAGCTTCTCTAGGGAGGGAGTTCCAAAGAGTTCCACATTATTTGAAATATAATCCTTAAATATATGACTCTGCACATGTACAGTCTGGAACAATTTTGTCTACGATAACTACACTTCTTCAGAGTTCGACACCAATCAAAACCCTTTCAAACACAAATAAATGGCATCTCATACAGTAACTGAATATTGTTTTCACGTTGAAAATAAAATTTGGAGACTCCTGGGACTAAAGTATGGTAGGTCTCAGGCCTACCCTGGAGATGAAGATGTGTCACATTAAATAATAGCAACCAGATGTGGTAATTAATAAAGGAGGGGTTTTGTTTTTTTTAAAAATGGGGTGTCCAGTGTTCACATTGATCTGAATTTCTTCCAAGCACTTTTCAGATGTTATGTGTATCAAGAATGAAGGCACGCGTGGATTTGTGATATATAATAATAATAATAATAATAATAATAATAATAATAATAATAATTTATTATTTGTACCCCGCCCATCTGGCTGGGTTTCCCCAGCCACTCTGGGTGGCTTCCATAGAAACCAGAAAACACTAAAATATCATACATTAAAAACTTCCCTGAACAGGGCTGCCTTAAGATGTCTTCTGAATGTCCGGTAGTTGTTTATCGTTATAGTGAAGATTCCACCTCCAGCCTATACGTGTTCCTTAGGATGTCTGAACAAAGCCCTTGGGTGTACAGGATGGGCTCTGCTCATGCTTTCTAATGAAGACCCATTGTTGAGGGGACAATGCCACCACACACTCACATGCTACACAACTCGTATGCTTCTGAATAACAGAAACCACAAATAGGAAGAAGTGGTTGGCCACTGTGAGCTGGCCACTGTGAGAACAGGATGCTGGAGCAGATGGGCCATTGGTCTGATCCCGCAGGGATCTTCTTATGTTCTTACAGACATATAACATGTGGAAAGGGCTTCAGATTAGGGACATTATCATAAGCATATTTTAAAAAGTTCTTTAGTTAGTATGCTATTCTTAAGACCTATACCATTGCATACCACACATTTACCTTTTTATAAAAATAATGAATGAATTGCATGTCGCATTCACTCTTCACAAGGAGCTACATACATACTGATGCGTGCGAATCTCCCATCTAGGGCTACTAATATCTGATTCTTAAAAATACAAGTTTCCTGAGTGAACCTGTTGATCCAGAGAAGGAAGAGGGAGATCAGACCTTGATAGAGTATAGCTAGACACAGGGCATAGCCCAGTAGGTCATCCTAGAAAATATGGCTGGTAAGTACTGTATAGAATTTTCCAGATCAAGGTCGAAGCTAAAACTAAGAGCTAAGCTGGACAAGACACGAAATGCATGTAGATATTTAATACGCCTTCTCCATTGCATTGGGGTTGGTCTAGACGACGCTCAGCATACCGTCCAACTCTACAAATCTCTACAAAACTTTTTTCTTTAATAATAATAGCCTGAGGGTTGGTGGGGGGGGGAAGGGTATTTGGAACTGAGTATGGCAAATGGGTGAGGTCTTAAAAGCTTTTTTTAAAAAACACACTTTTGGTGACCCCACCCCAAGCTGTGATTCCCCGCTGAAGGTAAGCTGCTACTGGTACTAACAACAGCTTAGCTGCTCAGCCAAGGAATAAAACTGACATTATGTCAATGGGGTGGATCTCATATTCAGGCGAGTGGGTGTATTTTTGCCAAGATCACAGTGCGGCAGGGCTAAAAAAAATGCAGGCCATGTGTCAGGCTCCTCCTAGGGGCTGCTATGTTTAAGGTAAATAAAGTGCATTGCTTAGAAATATTAAGTGGTATATATATATATATATATATATATATATATATATATATATATATATGGTTAACTTAATGTTACCAAACAACAACAAATAACAGATCAGGTACGAAATCAGAGTGGAACCTGGTGGGTAAACCTGGCAGAATCTGATTCCATTTTTTAGGTCTTATCTGGCAGGGCAGTTTTACTTGTCCGTTAGATACTCTGTTCCCTCCGAGGCAGCATATAGGTCCAGACTAGTTTAGTTTATGCAGGAAAACTGTTTCCTGTGTCCTTCTCAGACCCAATTCTCTCAGCTCACTTTCTTGTAAATGTAGTACAGCAATACTCAAAACGAACGCTATGTGGGAATTAAGGTTTGTTATGTTGGCGGGGAGGGGATAACAGTTCAACAACTTTCAGGGACAACGTGGATATACATCTGGTCCAAAGACCCAGCAGCACCTTGCCGTGCTAATATTTTTTTAAAAAAATGCTACAAAATCGCATACAACATATTTAATCTGATATAGTTGGATGATATCTGAAACAGAGACCTGATGGAGATGTAGAAGCCCAAAAGCCAATTATTGTGATATCTGATAGCAAGCCTATCTGATTCATCATTTTTGGTCAAAAGTGCTTGTATATTAATAAAATAATGACTGGGTCTGTGGTCCCTAGGGAACCCCAAAAATCTTTATTGAATAGAAGTATTGAAAACTTATATTGGCTGTTATGGCTTATGCAAGACTAATGGGAGGAAATTTGTGGGGGTTTTTTTTACATGGATTAAATATTGAGTTTCGTGTTCTTTTTGATACAGGGCTGGAATGGTAAAACTAACAGACAGTATCAGGATCAGAGAAAATTAATTAGATTTAAAAGTAAATGGACTGTTGTTACAGTGACAAGAATGGAAAATTTAGCAGTATAGTCAAGTGTAATGTTGTTCTTTGGTAGTGATATTTTTATTTATCAACATAATTTGTAATTGCTATATTTGAATAAATGCTGGGAAACTTTTTAGAGAACACCCCCCCACCAGCTAGCTTTCTTTTCTTTCAGTGCTTTGTCACCTCCTTTTACATTGTTATTACAAACATATTATAAATTAATTGCATGGAAAGACACAACAAAATCCAAACTAAGGGTAGAACCAAACCTAATTCTCTAACCTAAGCCTCCATTCCTAATCCAGTTTGCTTAAAATGAATCTGAATGACTATTCTTTCCTTGCTGAAACAATGCAAACTGAATCAGTCTTCAGGGCAGGGGAGACAATTCAGATATTGAGACAGGGCTTAAATACTATTTTGTAAGAGGGCAGCAGCAGTGGCTATCACGAGAATCATAGTGGGAATCACAGATACAAGTAACGTGTAGGTGGCTAGACACAGAAGGGCGGTTCCAGGTCAGTTTCAGAAATTTGCATGTTGCCTATTCTGCTTTGTTAACATATTGCCACATTTTAAATATCTTTGCTGTACGGTAATATTGATGTTTGTGTTTTGCTGCTCTTGTGAGCTCCTTTGAGGGCATTATGGATGGGAAAGTGGCATATAAATAAACTTAAAAACAACTCATTAGGTTCTCTCAGCAGTTCGGCTCCGTGAAGCTGCCTTCTCAACTGTGGAGCAAGTCCCTTCTGAAACTCACTGGGGTTCAGATACGCTGCCAAGGGGCAGCCAGGCACAAATAAGTTTGCTTTCTTTTTCCTGCTACAGTGTAGCTAAAAGAATTACCTAGCTTGGTGGTCTCAGTCTGATGCTTGTCTCTAGCCCTAAGAAATTTCGAAATTTTCTGAATATCAGTAGATAGCTACGTACATAATACCGGTGTATGTATATAATGAACATTAATTCTATTTGGCATTTTTTAAAATGAGAGGGTTGATGTTGTTCAAATAATACAGTGTTTGGGTCTCGTGAGCCTAAATATTGGTTAAGCCACAGAATAATTGTTTTGTTAGTTTCCTGAGCATGTAACCGTCCTGCTCCGTAAAGATATTTATATCATAGCATAAGCCGCCTTTCCTAGAAGGGATGAGGATAGGTTATAATGGTATAAACAGAAAAGATTGCTAATTAAATCTATATCATTCAGCTATGTTGCAAGAAGAAAAGGTAATAACATATGTTGAAATTAAATAACATTAAAAAAACTAATAAGATTAATATTTACCTGTTACTAACAATTCATTTTTTGCCCGACCTCAGAACAAGGGTCTGGGAGATCTTTTGCTTTAGAGAACCTTATGAAGAAGGGAATTCCACAGCAGGAGGGAGACACAACCACTTAGCATGTCTCTAGGCCCTCTTGCTATTTTGCTCATGAGAAATGATGTACATAGACGCTTTCTCAGCTGAATCTAAGTTTGCAATAGGATATAGTGGAAGAGAAGTCCCTTAAGAATATAGTAGCCAGTGCCACCAAGCTAATTTGGCGGCAAGAGTGAGCAAGTCTTTATTTATTTGCATTTATATAGCCACCCCATAACAAAAGTTCCTTGGAAGGCAACTACATATAAGCTTTCATCTCCCATCTCTACAACTTTATAATAGCATATGACCAAAAAAATAAAATAAGTCTCTTGATGTATGAGGGGTAAAAGGAACAAGAAAGACTGTAAGGGCTGAGATCCAAAGAACCACACCACTCGTTCCACATTTCCAAGGCCATCTTGACACTCCATGCCACATGGCAAATCAATTATGAAACAGGACGGGACCTTCCAGATCTGTTTGTGAGGTGGCATGGTGGCCTGCTGTAAAAGATGCAAAATATGCTACTGTATATATCCTATGCCCTTTTAAAATGTGGGAGGGTTTTTTTAGTGGGAGCATTATTGGGTTGTTACTAGTATTTTGATTATGTATTTTGTGTTTTTATATTTTGATTTTATTCTGCGAACCGCCCTGAGACCTCTGGGTATAGGGAGGTATATAAATAATAATAATAATAATAATAATAATAATAATAATAATAATAATAATAATAATATATGCCTACTGTATGGCTCTCTGGCCCACTGCCATAGGCTGCCTCTTAGGGGCATTTATTAGGAAGTAATCCCCCCCCCCCCGAAAAGGAAGTTAATAGCTCTGGATAAACATGGTTAAGCTCAGCGCAGATGTCATGGTTCTGCAAGTGTATATGGCTGCTGATTTGTATGTGCTATTGGCATATTGGTAACTAAGATATTCATCAGCAAGCCTTAAATTATTTAGGCTTCAATCTTACACATACTTGGGAGTAAGTCCCACTGAATGCAGAGGGACTTGCTCACAAGTAAATGTGGCCAGGGTTGCACTGCCAGGCTCCAGTCCTTCTCATGCTTTCCTGAGAGAGTATCCCATGGAATACAGTTGACTAACTTCTGAATGGAAATGCAGAGGATTGCAGCATTAATCAACATTAATCAACTGTAGTGTTAATCTCTTATCAAGATTTTCACCTTTGATTAATCTGTGCGGCTAAAATGGAAGACTGCTCCAAATTAGAAGACTTTTCTCCTTTTATACTGATTCCTCAGTATCATTCCAGTAATAAAGCAAAAGCAGCTGAAGTGGACAGTGCACAACTGAAATCCAATACAATTGTGTGTGTGTTTGTTTGTTTGTTTGTTTGTGTGTGTGTGTGTGTGTGTGTGTGTGTAAATGATGATGAGATTTGAACCTGTTCATTTTAAGCCTTTTGGTTCTAGTGTCCTATTTTAGCTGTCCTGGGGCTATTTATATTGAAGGGGCAGCAAAGAAATTTTAGAAATAAATGTATAGAGATAAAAGTCAATATCTTATATTCCAAATTCCCTGCTCAAGTAAAACAAAAGATTAAAGATAGATATGCCTTCTAATAATATATGCTTTAATTGTGTGTGTGTGTATATATATAATATTGCGAATTATCCTATATTAACAAAAAGTAGGCCCTACCTTTAGTATCCCTCAATTGCATCTGCAATGAGATTTTAGTATTATGCAAATATGTTTTAATATATATATCATTTATTAACTTTTAAAAATACATATGTCCCATGAAATGTTCCATTGGCTAGCTTCCTCACTAAACATATATATTAGGGCATTCCCACAAAATAATACTGAACATGTTCAAAGTTCAAAATTGCCTATTTAGGAGATCACCATAATTTTTCTGCGTACTTCAGGGAGCTGAAACAATAACGTACATATATTCCTCCAGCACCCCCATTTTTAAACCTACCAGAGAGAATTATGTTTTTCATAACCACGTTCATGTAGGCATATACGTACCTGAATTTGCTTAATTTTGTGCCCACTTTTATTTCTTTGTTGTGTTGTGTTGTGTGTAAACTATTCTGAAAGAGACTTGTCACTCTGGGTTTTTTTGCATGCCGTTAAGCAAAATTGATGCGCCATTATTATTATTATTAGGTATACTTTAAATAGGTCTGATTTTAACACCATTATGACCATTATGATATACATAGATAAAATATGGCAAAAATATGACCATGACCAGAATATGAAATGGAAGAATGGTATAAAGAGGTGTGGAATATAGCTATTCATGATAAATTAACATGTGCCATTAAGGTAAGATGGGGAATATTCAGGAGGAATGATTTTGAGGAGATATGGAGGGTGTTTGTAGAATTTGTACTGTTAGAATGGAAAGGGGTCAAACCATCACGAGAGGTGTTGAAATTTTGAGAGGCTGGATAGTTACAATGGAATAGTCTTGGTGGTGGAGTGCACATTTTTATTCTTATTTATTTGTGATTATTACTTAGTCAAAATAAAAAGAATGTATAAAATGTAAATAAATGTATAAAATATAAATAAAATAAGGGGGCAGGGGGAGAGAGAGACTATGACCACAATCTAGGAGAGAGTTAGCTATGTTTAACTCTCTCTCTTGGATATCGGCTCATGGCTAGAACATGAAGATGCTTCAACTCCTTGTGCCCTAACAGGCTATGGTTGGTGCAATCAGTTCCATCCCTATTTTCTACAGTAGGAGAGCAGCATGGCTTGGGGAAAATGCCTCTTCACTCCTCCAACACATACTGTCACTATTGGAACTGAACAACCATCTACTGAGGGATGTGAGAGCATGAATCTACTTAGCTGTTATGGGAAGTTTTTAATGTTTGAAGTTTTATTCTGTTTTTAGTCCTCTATTGGGAGCCACCCAGAGTGGCTGGGGAGACCCAGCTTGATGGGCGGGGTATAAATAATAAAATTATTATTATTATTATTATTATTATTATTATTATTATTATTATTATTCTCATCATGTGCACAGGCCCGGATGCTGAATTGTGTTTTTTTAAAAAACAAACAAACCAACAAACAAGCATTCCCCCCGCCCACCACCTGTTTGCACGTACAGCACACATCTAACAAATATTTGTGAAACCTTTAGCCAGGAGCCTACTTTTACATATGGAAACCTTTCCTGGATTAAAGAAACAATCATTCTAAAATTCCTGTCACTGCAGTGATGTCATATGGTATCCCCTGTTTGTAATGCAAAGGCTCCTCTTACAGTTATTTTCTCTCTCATTGAGGCTTGAACCACAGAAGTGGTTGCTCGATCAACTTTGGCCTCCTGTTTCATAAAGTTTCAAAGTCTAGTCACTTACTGTATAGCTGTGACCCATTAGCAGCTCTCCCTTATTATCCAGATTAGATTATTATAACATATATTTATGAATGGTAGATGTGTTGTAATTGGGCTGATAGAGAAATAGTTATATAATCTTGCCCTTGAGAATAACAGAAAACTAATGTGTGAATTGTGTATGGAGAGAGAGAGATAATTAAAAAGTAAGAAAGGAAAACAGAGGGACATTTCTGGTGAATTTTGTCCATTATGTGCATTTACTATAGGTAAGCAAATCTTATGTATTCAGCCAACATTTTGATTCTTATTCTTTCTTTCTTCCTTCCTCTCTCTCTCTCTGCTTGCCCAGTGAATGTTTTTGTGGTTTTTTTGTTTTTGCTTCTTGATTTTACTTTTGTTCACTTCTCTTTCTCTTTTTTCCAACGGAAAGTGAATGCATGCTATCAAATTGGGCAAATTGTTAATGAGAAAAGAAAATGGTTTTAATGTCAGCATTTTAAAAGAGCCCAAAGAGTTTCTTTTGTTGGATAGTACATATAGCTTGCTTGCCCTTTTTCAGGAGAATGAAAATAAAACAAAAAGAAGCATACCAAGTTGTATATGTTTTGCATATAGGTTGATTGTGCTAAGTGCTGGTCTTAGTTTCTGCAGATTTGCTTGAGCTGAAAACTAGGATGACATGACGTCCAGTATAAAAGTTTGGTCCTTCATATCTATATATTGATGCTAGTAAGGAGGGGAACTTGGAAACATTTTTGCAATAAATAAACTGAATTCAAATAAATATACCTGCAGGTACAAATGAGCAGCTTTATTCTGAGTGCTATACTTTTGTCTATAAATAATTTATCTGTATATTATATTATAAACATGTGCATAAGCATGTGTATATATCTGTGTATGTTACTTCATCATGACGGGTAGCAATTTTGGGCAGCAATCCAGGCAAGGAACATGTGTTTAACCATCATATTTTTAGGCCTAGTTTTGCTTTTCTAGTTGTAAGTTGCTTTTATCTCTTTTTAATATTGTATTGTAATGTTGTGCTGTAATGTCGTTACCTGCCTCAGGACCTAAGGGGGGAAGAGCAGGTAATAAAAATAATAATGATGATGATGATGAACGGTATTTGCTCCCTGTTTTGACCCAAGCTATATTTTCAAGGGCAGGCTCCCACACTACAACACCTAAGGCTGATCCAAGAAGCCACTGTTTAATACAGGGCACAATGAAGAGGGAAGTTGCCTTGTGCAGGCATCAATGAGATGAACAGCAACCATGCAGAATTTACCCAGCTCCTATTCCCTTCAGAGGCACTTGCATGAGAGAACTTCCCTGACAGATTGTGTCTCGTGTGGTCGAACAATCTACCACCCATTCTGCTGCCTTACTGTCTTGGAGGTGGCTGCCTCATCTTCCCTTGCGACAGGGCCACCTCTGAAGGTTGAGCTCTTGTATTGTTATCATGCATCATGTTATCTACATATCTGTATCTGTTTAAAAGGCAGTTCCCAAAGTTCAATCGCATTCTACTCAAACACAACAGAGGATGAAGCTATACAGTTGTTTGGCAGTGGAGCCGACTGCCACAAAAGGTGGTGGCCTCTCCTTCCTTGGACGTTTTTAAGCGGATGTTGGGTGGCCACCTGTCGTGTGTGATCCAGTTGAGATTCCTGCATTGCAGGAGCTGGACTAGATGGCTATAATGATCCCTTCCAACTCTATGGTTTATGAACTCAGTTCTTCTTGGCTATGATGACTGTGTTATCAAAACAATGGCCGTCACAGGGAAGCAGGATTCTTTCCATAAATATTTTGCGTTCCAGCACAAATCCTCCCAATTTTCTACTCCAATACGAGACAATATGGGGGTAGGGAGAAGCTTTAGCTCCATTAAAACCATGTCCCCAAATGTAGTATGGAACAGTAACTTGATACTTGTGTTGTAGGCAAAAGCTTCCTTCCATCCTGACACTGGGCTGCCCTGGCCCTCACAAGGAGTTCATCTTGTGCGCACAGACCACACTAAGACATGCTGCACCCCCAGGAGTCCTTGCAATATACAAGTCTTTCTTCCATATACACATTCAGCACAATGATGGGTATTTTGCTGGTCCAACATCAGTACCAGGTCTCAAGCTACAACAGCCTGGAATAATTTGTTAATCTATCACAAGTTTGGTCACAGAACTTTCATCTTATTTGTCTATATTGTTACATAGATAGACTTTAGCTGACGTCAGTACATTGTTTAAAGGAAGGGGAGACAGCAGCAATGTTGTAAGGATTTAAAGGCGCAGTCAGAAGGCAACAGGACTGACACCACAGGTGATAATTTTAGCATGCCAATAAAGCATGTTGGTATTTGCACATATTCTGGGTGTTGTGGGGAAATAACAGGTTGGCTGCTTAATTGGTCTCATTTTCCATTGCTTCCCCAGATGATGCAATCACTTCAATAGGGGCTCTCAGTACTATTGAATGAAGGATCATACACCTAATGCTTCAAAGGACACTTCCTTTCTATAGGATAAAAACAAACTTCTATGCTCTTGTTGTTTAGCTTTCTTTGCTATGTCATAACCAGACTCATGCTCTGAATGACTCTCTATCAAAAAGTTCCCATAGCAAGAGGGTTGCTTAAAATGTAACGTTCTTTTATCCAGTGGCCCTAGGACTGTATACTGAGAGCAGGCATGGAGTAGTGGTTAGAGTATCAGATTGCTGAGCTGCAGCCTACCCCAAAGGAATAAAACTGGCTATACACTTTTTGAGCAGATTAAGTAGAACTCCTCATACCGGGATTTGCCTTTAAGCAGGATATGGGAGCAGGATGATTGTGCGTAAAGAGATGCAACTAATTTCGGCTTGGGGGGGGGGGAATCCTTGTTGTGCAAAGGAACAACACAAATACAGACAAAGCGCACTCCCACACTTTTGCATAATTAAACTCCTGAAAAAAGAAAGCTCTAAGCAGTGTAAAACCTGTCACCACCACCACATATATGGTCACATGTTTTTTTCGTGTTGCAGAATCTAGGCAATTTCTTCCATCTCACCACAATCCTGTAGCTACTAAAGTTACTTGGTCCTGCTGCTCAGGAAAGAAACTTGTGGTGTGCTTTTTTAACCTCAAGAAAAGAGAGAGCATGCTCACCAATTGTTTTTCCCTTCTGTGCCTTGAGAAAGGCCTTCTACATCCATTTCCGTGCCAGTCTCAAGTACACAAAGAGACCAGCAGCAAAGTATGACTTGCGTGTGGAAAGGGATTATGCCTCTTCATGGGAGAAAGTTTCTCTCTCCACATTGGTTGAAACAGAAATAATGAAGAGAACAATGAGTTCTTCAAAACTACCGAAACACTGTGAAGCTCTGGATGAAGTGAAAAGCTGGAACGTAAATTTAAGGCAAAAAACAAAACGAAATCTCATTCGCCAGATTATCTGGAAAATGGGGGGTGCAACAGTTTCTAATGATGTTGCACAATTATTGCTGTGTGTGGAAATGTGGATACAGATTAACGTGACCCTTAAAGTTTTTCTGACGGCACAGAAATCTGATGGCCATTTTAGAGCAATAATATGATCTCAGCCTACGTCCATCCTAAAACCATGTGAAAAGAGCAAAGTTGTGCCAGGCTACTAGATCACCTTCTTCCAGAATATTAATATGAAATTAAATATATAAACAAGGCTTCCAGAATGCAAGGGCAGTGACCCTAAAATATATAACTGAAATTTCTATTTATCTCTGGAGTGCCTTGCATTAGCCAACTTTGAGAGGCTGAAGTTGAGACAAGTTACTGAAATGATCTCAACAATATTTATTTAATCAACAAGGCCTGCTGTGTATATGTCTGTCTGTCTGTCTACCCGGATTGGAACAAGGCTATTGTTTCCTTTAATTAATATGTTGTACAATTTCCTCACTTTGACTCTAGGTTACATTTGCGCAAGAGGCCTTAGGTCTCTCCTATCTCAGGCAGGGCTATGGTCTCCATATAAAAATGTAAAATAAAAGCCAACGTAAGATATCTTTGTAGACCTGCAGTCTCTTGTCTAGGATATGCTCAGCCCATTTTCCAACCTTCTGTAGCCAGGTATTAAGCTACCTGCAGCAAAAAAAATGGCATTTAAAGATGTCTTATATCTGTGACCATTAGTTGAAACCAATAAGTGGCCTCCGCACTACTGGCCCTAGAAAAGATGTGGTATTTAAAACATGATGATTTGCAGTAATAACAGAAGCAGAAGACCCTCTTTCAATGCTGGCAACCGTTGGATGCCGCTAGCGATAGCTAAATAGGATTTTTGTTGTCGTTGTTGTTTCATCTCATTTTGCAGAAAGCTTTGTTCGTCCCTCTTCCCCAAGTGAGTCAGCAGAATAGCATGACGTTCCATATGATGGGAATCACCGGCTCGGAAACGGAGACCCACCGTTCACAAAGTGGCAATTGGGCTTCCCTAAGGAGGCAGTATTAGTTACTGGAAGGAGCCTGAGCTCCTCTCTGACTCCTCCCAGGTCACGATTCTGCTATAACAAAATGGAGGGGGTCTAGAACTTCCTTCCTAACCTATGCAGTGACCTCTACATAGAGAGCAACAGTTTTTGCTCTTGATACAGGGAGGGTCCCTGTGTGACAGGCAGTTGCAAACCTGTCGAATTACACTTTTGTATAGACAACAAATATATTTGTAATGTGCACACATACAAACACCAAAAATAATTAGCTTTTATATGATAAGGGCAGGGCCAGATTTAGGTTTGATGAGGCCCTAAGCTACTGAAGGTAATGGGGCCCTTTATGTGTCCAGCTGTCCTTTGTCAACGACAAATTGTTGCTGTTTTTTGTGCTGAATATATGCTTTCTATATATGCTATAGGTATCTAAAGCCATTTGCCACTGGTGCTGTATGTAAGTTTTATTTTATTTGTTTTTTATCTTATATTTTGGAAATGTACATCCAGGTTTTTTTTCCTTTATTTTTTGGGGGGTGGACCCCCAAGAGAGTGGATCCCTAAACTATAGCTTGTTTAGCTTATATGTAAATCCGGCACTGGATGAGGGGGGATGTAAGTGAGATAGCCAACTTGCAATTTAACAGCCCCCAAATTTACTACTCTTTGGGTTTTTTCTGAAATTGGCGGAGTGGGGTGGGAAGGCATAGTTGTTTTGTTAACTATTCAGTAGGGATGCAAAGATGCTGAAAATGACCAAAGAGCAAAATGACCTCCCAACCAATTCCCATAATTTAAATAATAAATAGTAACTTATGAATGCCTATAATCAATGTGTTTCCATGTGAGACATAGGGCACAACAGTGGAATGTGGAAAAACTTTAATCTCTAGATGGAGATTGTTTTAAGGTGATTGCTAGTGAACTCCTACCTATAAGAAGGGTATGATTTAGGTCTGACCTATAGGAAATATTTGGACTAATGAAATAGGAACTGAACAAGATATGGGTGGTTGAGGAGGGCTGTGACAAACTGGGATGCAAAGATTCATGGGCAATGATGACAGCATTGTATCTGTCCCTGATATGCATATTTGAAACAGAGTATCTGCTGTAGAAGGACACTTAATTATATTTGGGAGACACACAACGCACCCAGTTCAAAATCAAGAGAATCTTGTTCTTCGAATGCACAGAACTCTGATGACCAGTCACAAAGCTTCAAAGTCTCCCCAGCCAACTTGCTTTCTTGAACAGTTTTCTCAAGCGTTAGAAAAACCCAAAATCATGTTATGGTTTTCAAAAACTAAGGAAATAAAATGATGGACAGTCTGTCAGATAAAAACCACAAGGGGGTGGGGAGAAATGAAGGAAGGTGGGTTGGTACACCAAAGAGAGTGAAGCACCGAAAGGGGGAAAGGGCAAAGGGGGAAAAAGGCAACCGTCATTTGATTTTGAGGCCTTGTGTATGTCATTTGAAGGATACGCTGGAGTAGTGGAGCTCATTCCACAGCAGCAGAAAGACTCACATCCATTCCTATTTGCAGGTATGCCTATATGCAGACTCAATGAGTACAAACACAGACAAAATAACTCATATACTGCCAGCTTGGGTAGCTCATCCGGAACAGCATGAGACTCTTAACCTCAAGGTTGTGGGTTTGAGCCCCACGTTGGGCAAAAGATTCATATATTGCAGGGGGTTGGACTACATGACCCTTATGGACCCTTCCAACTCTACAGTTCTATGATCCTAGTATAATAATAATAATTTATTATTTATACCCCACCCATCTGGCTGGTTTTCCCCAGCTACCCTGGGCAGCTTCCAACAAAAGATTAAAAATACATTAAAACATCAGTCATGAAAAACTTCCCTAAACAGGGCTGCCTTCAGTATATCTTATGGATGCTTACTCAGAAGTAAATTCTACGGTGTCCAGTGGGGTTTCCTCACTAGAGAGTGTGTTCATGTTTGCAGCTTTAATGATATTCACTATTTAGACATTACTTCTGTTGTCAAACCCCAGTATATTAACACTTTAAAACTGTTTATGCCCAACTTGGGCAGAAGGATGAACTAAATATATTTATTTACTGCAGTTTACACCCCCATTCCTATCCTTAGGACCCCTCCTGGCTGAGAGATGGTGCCTTTCTGTCTCATACTAAGGTTGCAGCCCTGCACACATGTACTTGAGATTGTTCGCCTCATTCAGATCAGTAGGAAATTTTTCCAAACAGACATGCACAGGACTGATATGGTATGATATTGAACCCTTCCAGCATTTCTGTACCTAAATATTTATTTAAAACACAATGAGGGATGATGTAAGAGCTGTAAGGCAATGTGTGGCATAAAGAAAGGCCTGGCCCAAGACAATGGAAAAAACAGCACCCTGTCTGTGATGCCACCAAATCGTACTAGCACCTTTCTGAAGAACATTCTCGCACTTACAAAAAAGTGTGCATTATAGGATAATGGCTTCCTATGCAATTACAGGCCAAAATTGTCTTCCAGAAATGGTCTTCTAATAGAAAGAGATCTTGAAAACGCTTACTTAAAGACATAAAACGTAGCTGGCCAGAATACATTTTTTTTGGGGGGGGGCAGCTTTTCAACTATGGACTTTTATAAATCCATAATGAGCTTGTTGTTTCTCATTCTGTTCATTTTAGATTGATGGACAGAATGGAATTGAATGCTTAAATTTCTCAGTCACCAGAGAATGTGAAAACAGGCCTGAATCTCCTCCCTGGATATATCCTTCCTATGAATCCATACATAAACAACAACCCAACCTTCTCAGGAATTTAAGACAAACGGTAGTTTGTTTTTGTGGTCTTCATTCACTTCTTGGTCACACTAGGGCAAAGTCAACCCTGTTGACCTTTCTTCTTGCCTTAAGTGAATCACATCTAACCACTGCTTAATGGTAGACTTGAAGCTACATAAAGGTCAGCAGATAAAGGAGGCACCGCTTAGTGCAGCAACCTTCATGGCTGCTGTTTCGTCCACAGGTACATCACATTTGTTTAATTGAGAAGTATCAATATAACTGTGGGCCAGAGAGGTCTGCAGCCCGTACACACGAGCTCTGGGTTAATGCAAAAGGTAAACGGGAAAGAAAAGAACTGCACGTTATGGACCAAACCACTTTCTAAGTGATGACAAATTAAAATTCGTTAGGCTGGTAAGGACGAGCAGCATTTTTAGTATTGGCTGGAATTTTATGAAATCATAGCTTGCTCTATGGCCATTGTGGGGGTGCCAGTTGCTGACTCAATTTATATCTGAGATTTCTCCCTTTATGGTTGCCTTAACCTAAGCCTATCCAGTGAGCATGTGTCTGCTCATCCTTGTCAACGCATTCAAAAAACCCTCCTCCACCAGATGTGAACGGTCTTCCTGCAGTATAAGAACATGAAGCAGCATTATAAGTACGTAATTGTGAGGTGGGGAGCCAAACCGTTCATACCAGCCCAGTTAAACTGCAGTCCTAGGACTATAGTTGGGCTGAATCGTCTTTCATTGTCTTATCTGAGTTGTGGGTCACAGTCTTCAACTGCACTTCTTACATACAATGAAGGGAAATCTGGGTTTATTTCAGATATGTAACAAGTCGTTGGTACTGAAATTGACGCTTTAAAGTTGCACACAAAGCTGAGAAAGGGTAAAACAGTATAATTTGGTTTGGATATCTTCTGTTTCAAAGGGGGAAGCCTTAGCAGCTAATTGAATGGCTAGTTTCATTTCCATTTCAACCAGGGGGGGAAATACAGCATAAACTCCCTTACCTGCCTGATTTTTAAAATGTTGTCATTCCCTTTGAGAAACCCCTTTGACCTACCCCACTCCCAAACATTAGCCAAAGGCCTTTAGAAACTGCCTAGAGGCAAGAAATTCCTTTGGGCCGAAGATGGAAGAGTGGGGAGAAGACCCAGGTCTCTGCTGAGGGTTATTCTTTTTAAATTCGGCTATACTTCAATGAAACAGGAAGCAGTGCTAAAGATTATCACATCTCAGTCGAGCTTTACAGACCCCTTTGATTTCTGCAGGGTGAGGGGAGAACGTGACTCGGCCTGCCTCTCTTTTACTTCACCTTTCTTCCTCCTTTTCTTGAAAGGGCGCCTATGAAATTATATGGTCACATGCTGCCCCGCGCTAAGAAGTGATATCGACCAGCAAGTTACCTCAGCCTGGAGTTTCCTTCCCTTCCCTTCCTTCTCAAAAAGACGTCTGCAGCCCCAGCCTTGGGAAAGCGCTGCACTACAGGCCCTACAAACGACGTGACTGTTTTCTGCTCTGGTCAAGAGAGGGAAGGGAAACTGCACCGGTTTCCAGGGTCGGCAGGACGGCTCTCAAGGGCGCGCGTTGTTTAGTCTCTTAGCACTCTTTTGTTTAGTCTCTCCAGACCGCTGTGACCTTTCGCGCTAACCCTGCTGCTCACGCGGTTGTGGGGTTTCTTTTCCGTGTGCGTTTACGTGTTTCTCACCTGCAGCTCCCAACTAGGCGAGTCCTCTTCTCCGTCCTCTCCCTCGGAATCCGATCTCTTCCAGAGTGAGGCCTTCCCCTCGGACCGCCAGCCCGGACAGACGAAGCCACCACCTGCAAAGGAGCACAGCGTTCTCGATGTTAGCGCTTCCCAGGGCAAACGGGCTTCTTGTTGCATGGAAGGGGGGACGACACGGAGGCTGCTTCTGTGGGAAATAGGCGAGGGAGGGAGGGAGGGAGGGACGCAACAACCTCCAGTCGAAAGAGCATCTGGCCTCTGCTTACATCGGACGTCCTTGAAACTTCTTGGGAGACACGTCGCATGGATAAGGGTGGAGGGCACGCAGAAATGGGAGGCTAAGTGGGCTAAAGGCTCCTTTAGAAAGAAAGGGAAGGTGAGTGGCTGGCTATACATTTGATTATTTTAAAAAACCTTTCTCCCAAAGATCATTTTCTCACAATATCCCTTGCCTTTTCCGACGGGCGTTGGTTTGGCTCTTCCACCTGACTCAGCTCGTCTAGTCTTTTCAGACAGCTGTAGTCTCGGCTTTGGGCCATTCCTAGCGTGCCCTCGAAATTTAAAGGTGGGGGCATTTAAAGTATTTCGGGGATGGTGGCGTGGGGGAGTTTCTTGGAGAGGACAGATAGAACTTTTCTGCATCTTTCGAGAACGATCTCTGCTCACAAATAAGAAAAGGTAGCATAAAAGCGAGGCGTGCGGAACAGAAAAAAGGTTAGCCATTCACCTCCCCCTTTCCTGGGCAGGGGGAGGGGGAGGAAAGCAAGTACCCCCAGCTTCCCCGCAGCCTTTGCCTGCAAGGACGTGAGGATTTTTCATTGGGAGAGAAGGAAACGGAGGATGAGGCCTTGTTCGTGTTTTAGACGTGGTCTCTAGATCCTTAGGAAAGATCTCATTGCCTTCACTGAGAAGAACGCCATTGATCCCCCAACCTCCCCCCAATGAGCAGACAATCTTTCAGACTGAGTGGATCACGCCCAAATCATTGAGATTTGGAAGGTGCAAGGGCTGTTGTCGCCCGCCACGTCGGGCAAGAGAGCCTGTCGCGGTTTTGCAGAGCAGAGCTGACGGAGCTTCCCTCTAGTCGAAAGCCACCCCCTCAAAATGTCCCCTCCCGCCTAAAAAAAATTAAAAATACCAGTCATACGCAATAGTGGTGGTGAGGCAAGGGGGAGACAGGCGCTATGGTTTGCTTTTGCCCTTTTAACCCGCATTGAAGAGCACGGCTTGGAAGTGAGAGAAGGAGCTCAGATTCCCGCAACTACAGCAGTTTCCCCCAGACTGGTAGCAACAGTTGGCTGCCAATGCAAAGAGCCGAAAGGAAGGGAGCTAACCCACGGTGGCTTGGTTTTTCCAAGCGTTCCTCCTCAGACACCCCTCCCCTCCCAGATTGCTTAGGTTGGGATTCTCCTGCGACAGGGATGGGCAAGACACACGCACAGCAAAGGAGAGGCTCTGGTCGTGGCTGCTCCATCCGTGCACTTCCCTCTCTTTCAAGCGCCCCTCTCTGCCCTGTGTGCGCCTTTCCCTTCAGAGATGCTCCCCAGACTCAGAGGGCTTGCTGGAGACTGGGAGGATGGGCAGAGAGGGGGGATTCGGGTGGTGGTGGTTGTGCAAGAAGGCGAAAAGCGGGGTTCTTGGGCAAATGCACGTTGCTTTCGAGGCGGAGTGACCCACCTAGTGCTGCCTCCCTCAATCCAGCTCCATTGCCAGCCACCAACCCTGGCCAAGGAGGTGGGGAAGGGGAGAAAAGGTGGGGAAGAAACCCGAGACGCTCCTTTGCTTTTGCCCTGCATCCCAGCTCAGCAACTGGGCAGACTTTTACTCTTTTCTGCAACACCACCAGCCTGTCAAACCCCCTTTTATCTCTGGAGAAACAGCAGCCCTCAGCCTCGGCTGTGTCCCTCGCC